>NC_133450.1:216793047-217096077 GCF_048565385.1 Saimiri boliviensis | reverse complement strand
TGATGTTCCTGAAGAAAAGTGTAAGTTTATCCCGTGTGTAGTGGCATTGTTTTCTTAGGCTATCATGGAGTTATTTTAATACTCACTTTCCTGAATGATGAAATACTGTTTTTCTTGATATAAGTTTATATATATGCTTATATTGTGGGTTTATTCAAAGGCAAAGGTGTTTTGACATGAGCGGGTTTTCTGTTTGGGCCGTGGTGAGGTTGATAATTTTTTTTTTCTCCTTGAGGCAACTCTTGTTCTGTCTCGCAGGCTGGAGTGCAGTGGTATGATCATGAATTACTGCAACCTCTGCCTCCTGGACTCAAGGGATCCTCTCCCCTAAGCCTCCTGAGTAGCTGGGACTACAGGTGCATGCCACCATACCTTGCTAATTTTTCACATTTTTTTTGTAGAGACAGGGTCTCTCCGTGTTGCCCAGGCTGGTCTCGAACTCCTGGACTCAAGTGATCTGCCCACCTCGGCCTCCTAAAGTGCTGGGATTATAGGTTTGAGCCACCATGACTGGCCTTTGTGGCCAGTTGAACAGTGGAACAGCTGAGCTTAGCACCTCCTCATTGTTAACTTTTGGAGGTGGCTTACGTGCTGATCACAGAGAGGTGTGATGGGAAAAGTGCTGATAATCTTTGGATTCAGCCCAGTTTGGTTCTGAGACTGGGCAAGTTCTCAATGTCTCTGCGTTGGTTTTCTCTTCATTAAAATAGGAATGATAATGCTGTCTTTTAAAGGGGAGTGTGGACTGGGGGTGGTGGCGCACACCTATAATCCGAGCACTTGGGGAGGCCAAGGTGGGAGGATTGCTTGAGTGCAGGAGTTTGAGACCAGCCTGGGCAACATGGCGAGACAAGATCTCTGCCAAAAAAAAAAAAAAAAAAAAAAAAATTAGCCAGGTATGGTGGTACACACCTGTAGTCCCAACTACTCAGGAGGCTGAGGTAGGAGGATTGCTTGAACCTGGGGAGGTTGAGGCTACTGTGAGCTGTGATAATACCACTGCACTCAAGCCTGGGTGACAGAGTGAGACCTTGTCACAAAAAAATTAATAATAAAAGGGGCTGTGAGGCTCAGGTTAAATGAGGTATGTGGAGTGCCTCACACAATTTAAAGTTTATGCTGGCTAATAGTAGATGTTCATCTAATGTTCCCTTCCCCTTTTTGTTCCCATCTGAACAATAACCCCTTAGTGAAACAGTCTTAAGGAAAGCTTTTTGTTGTCTGACTTCTCATGCAACTTTTGGTAAGTGACAGTGATGCTCTGTGGACTCATGTTTCTTTCTTATGCATACTCTGATCACCAGGTATCAAGGTTACATTGGTGCAGCCCTAGTTTTAGGCGGAGTAGACGTTACTGGACCTCACCTCTACAGTATCTATCCTCATGGATCAACTGATAAGTTGCCTTATGTCACCATGGGTGAGTATAACCTTTCCCTGATGTTTCAGATACTCTTATTTACCAAGATGGTCTCTCTGAACAGCTGGTCTGTTTTCTCTTAGAAGAGGAGGCCGGGCGCGGTGGCTCAAGCCTGTAATCCCAGCACTTTGGGAGGCCGAGGCGGGTGGATCACGAGGTCAAGAGATCGAGACCATCCCGGTCAACATGGTGAAACCCCGTCTCTACTAAAAATACAAAAAATTAGCTGGGCATGGTGGCGCGTGCCTGTAATCCCAGCTACTCAGGAGGCTGAGACAGGAGAATTGCCTGAACCCAGGAGGTGGAGGTTGCGGTGAGCCGAGATTGCGTCATTGCACTCCAGCCTGGTTAACAAGAGCGAAACTCCGTCTCAAAAAAAAAAAAAAAAAAAAAAAAAGGAGGTGCAATGCAGTTCTTTGATTCATTCAGCAAAGTTTTACTGAGTTCCTACTACAGATGAGGCCCTGTTCTAGGTGCTTGGTGTATAGCAGTGAACACAATTCTGATAGTGATTCCTGCTCTCAAGGAGATTATATTTTAGTTAGGGTAAATAGATAATAAACAACTGTGAGAAATATAATGTACAGGTGTTACAAACATTTATATAGAAATATCATACACAGTTATACAACCTGTGTATTATGAATATATTTTTTATAGTCTGCAATCTGAAATACTCCAGAATTCTAAAGTTTTTGAGTGCCAACATGATACTCATTGAAACATTTTTATTTTTACTATTTTTTTCTTTTTTGAAGTGGAGTCTCACTCTGTTGCCCAGGCTGGAGTGCAGTGGTGTGATCTCAGCTCGCTGCAACCTCTGCCTCCCAAGTTCAAGTGATTCTTCTGCCTCAGCCTCCCGAGTAGCTGGGACTATAGTTGCATGCCACCATGCCCGGCTAATTTTTTGTATTTTTAGTAGAGATGGAAGTTTCACCATGTTGCCCAGGCTGGTTCAAACTTCTGACCTCAAGTAATCTGCCTGCCTGGGCCTCCCAAAGTGCTTGGATTATAGGCACAAGCCACTGTGCCTAGCCTTATTAGAGCATTTTTGATTCTGGATTTTTGGACTAGGGATGCTAAATTGGTTAAGTATAATGCTGATACTACAAAACCTGAAATCTGAAACACTTCTGGTCCCTAGCATTTTGGATAAGGGCTACTCAACCTATGTTAGAAAGTGATACTAAGAAAAAAAGTAATACAGGTGGTATTGTACTGTAGTTACACAAGAATTTCCTTGGAGAGAAACTGAGTCAAGTTCATATGGAAACTTATTTTTACATCTGCATATGAATTTGTAATGATCTTAAAACAAAATTAAATTAACACATGATAAGGGGACGTGGGAATGGTGGGCAGAGGCTGGAGTAGAGGCAGATGGCAGTGTTAAATAGAAAGGGCCAGGCACGGTGGCTCATGCCTGTAATCAGTGTTTTAGGAGGCTGAGGTGGGAGGATTGCCTGAGGCCAGGAGTTCAAGACCAGCCTAGGCAACATAGCAAGACCCAGTCTGCACCCTGTCCACCTCCACCCCCTCAAAAAATTAGCTGGGTCTGGTGGTGTGTGCCTATAGTGCCGGTTACTTGGGAGGCTGAGGCAGAAGGATGTGTGAGCCGAGTGTGAGGTTGCAGTGAGCTGTGATCAAGCCACTGTACTGCATCTTGGGTAACAGAGGGAGACCCTATTTTGTATTTGTTTTTTTTTTTTTTAAAGTCAGGACAGGTCTTATGAAGAAGGTGAGATTTGAGTAAAAGTCTAGAGTAGAAGCCTCACATGGAAACTTGGCTGGTACATTTTGAACTAAAGGAGTGATCGTGGTCCTTCTTTACTACTTCATCTCTGAGGGATTGGAGTATTTGATTTCTGTCCGAACCTCAGTTTCCTCACGTGTGAAGTAGTACCAATAATACCGACCACACCAAGTTGTAATGGTTGGAAATAACATATATAAAGCATCTGCTCCAATGCTTGGCCTGTAAACAGTAGTAATTTTCCCCCCCATTTCTCTTCCTCATTTGCTAACTAACTTTGTACATTTATGTTTTAGCTCTAGCTGCTAGATAGGAGATTTATTTTATTTTATTTTATTTTTTACAAGTTCTCACTGCTGCACAGGCTGGAGTACAACAGTGGGATCACGGCTCACTGTAGCCTCAACCTTCCTAGGCTCAGGTGAATCACCCACTGCAGCCTCCTGAGTAGCCGTGACTATAGCCATGTTCGACCATGCCTAATTTTTGTATTTTTTGTAGAGATGGGGTTTCACCATGTTGCCCAGGTTGGTCTTGAACTCCCGGGCTCAGGTGATCTGCCTGCTTCGGCCTCCCAAAGATGCTGGGATTACAGGCTGCTGATAATTTTTTTTTTTTCATGACTGCAAAAAATAGCGATACAATGATATTTAGAAGAATTGGGATTTTGAAGTTCTAACATTTATGTTATGCTTCTGGCTCAAATTGCATAGGTCCAGAAATTCCAACAGGTTGTGTGTATGGTGTGTAGCTGGTGTTTTTCCAGCTGTTGTTTACCTCTCATATTTTCGGTCTTGGTGTCTTGGCTCCACAGCTAGGAAAACTGCTGCCTTTAGTAGTTTGGAAATTGCCAGTTTGAGACTTCGCTGTGCCATTGTGTTGTTAACTAGCCTCTTACAAGGTTTTTATATAACAGATGTTCACTGTTTGTTGGGGAGATGATTTACCCCCAGATACCATACGGATGAATCTTTGTAATTATTCTAAAATGAAGATACGGTAATTTTAGAATTGTTCCGAATTGCTTTATTCAAATGTATTTGTTATCTCCATTAAAGTATTGCTTGTATTTCTCCCCAGCTGATACCTTTAAATGGTGGTGAAGGTGAAATAACCTTTTCTATTACTTTTATTTCTTCTTTTTTTAACTTAAACAATTTCAGACTTGCAGAAAAGTAAGAATGATGTTGCGCAAACACTGACCTGTCCTTTCCTTAGATTTATCAGTTAGCATTGCGCCACATTAGCTCTGCCTCTCTCACACACGTTGTTATTCCCACTGTCATTGTTTTGGGCGTGCGGAGAGCCCTTTGAGAGTAAATAGCAGGCACCACAACCCTTCACCTCTGAATCCTTCAAGATGTTTTCTTTTGTCACCTTGATAAAGTCATGAAATTAAGCAGTTTAACATTGATACAAAGCAGCTTCATTTGTAAAATGGGGAAATTGGTTTCTCTTGCCTGTGAACTGTGGTAATTTGTATCATGAGCATAAAGGTGCTTTAGGAAAAGTTGGTGAAAGTGAGTAGGTAGCAGCTTTGTGTCTGCCCGCGTCACTTCTGCCACATACTTTGTGCTTTTTCCTGGCCAGCGGTGACCTTCCGTCTCCAAGTCTAATTTGAATTCTGGGTGATGGGTCCACAGCTCTGAGTTTATAGGATAATTCTGTTTAGAAACCACTGACTCCACACACACACAGATTTTGCTGCCCTAAAATACCAGATGAAGAAGAATGAGACATCAGTGACATCTGATTTTAATACCCAAGTAAATTGTTACTTTGAGATCTTGTTTGTTCCTCTGTTCATTTATGAGCTCTTTAGTGAGTGCTGTCTGTGTAAAGGCACCATCACAGGCAGCACAGATAGAGGTGAATACCAGGGTCTTTGTCCTCAGATACTCAGTCTAATGGGGGAGGCAGATGTACACACTGACAAGGGCAGGAGCGGGCCTCAGGGAGAAGGGGCCACTTCTGAAGTGGGAGAATTCAGGAAGAGCTTCACTTGAGCCCAGTCTTAAGAGGTGGATTGGATCTCTTCATTCATTCGTCAGCTGTGTATTTAGCATCACTCGTGCTGAGCACTTTGCTAGGAACTGGGAATGTGAGTGATCAAGATGGTGCCTGCCTCAGAGCCTAGTCTTGTGAGGGAGACAGGCATTAGACAGGTAAATTCACATTAACCTAGAAGAATGCATTGTGATAAGTGCCTTAAAGGAAAAGAACAGTCATTAGAGAGGATAATAGGAAGGAGCGTGTGGCTGGAGGGTGTTTGGGAAGCCCTTCCTGAGCAAGTGACATTCAGGCGTTTCCTAATGAATGTAATTTGTGAACGTGACAGAACATTCAAGTGGGATGAAGAACTAAGAAAAGTCTCCTTCATATCCCTGCAAAGCAACCACTGTTAGGAATTGTTTGTATTTTTCCCCAGAAGATATGTTATGATATACCTTCATGAATCTCCTTCTGTCATCTAGTTACCCCTTTAAAAAAAAACCACAAGTGAGCTTATGTTATACATAATATTCTCTTACTATTAACTTGTTTGGAAGAAGTTTTTGTATCAGCATATGTAGGCCTGCAGAATTTCTGTAATAGCAAGCTGTACAGAATTGCATTATGTGGCTATACCATGCTTGACTGACCCATTCTTCTACTGTTGAATATCTTGCTTTTCATATTTTGGTAACAAATGTGTCTTGGTCTACTTGTATAAATACGTATTTCATTTAGATAAATTCTTAGCAGTGGAATTTCTGGATTAAGGTGTACACATGTTTTGGCCAGCATTCTCTGTTGCAGTTGAGCCACCGGATGATTTAAGGAAGAGAGGGATTTTTTTTGAGAAAGGATAGCAGGTGGTTCACAACAGAGTTGGGAGGGCAAGAACTGGGTGTGGGGCCAAGAACAGTCTACACTGTGGGCACAGCCGGTGCTGGGCCCTGGCTGCCACAGAACTGAGCTGCCTTGCCATCCCTCCCACCGCCAGAGAGTTCCTCTGAGGGAAGGTGGGTGCTTCTGATTGGTGAAGCTCAGCCTCCCGCTCAGATGGCGGTGGAATTCTTTGGACATAGGTAGGAAATACAGCTGCTGGGCAGCCCAGAAAAATGACAGTGCATTTTACCTTTTGAGAGCTATTGCCAAATTGCTGTCCAAAAAACTGGCACGAGTTGGTACTCCCAGTAGAGAATACAAGGATGCCTGTCTCCCACCAGCTGGTGGACACTGAGTATTTTTGCCAGTCTGATGGGTGAAAGTGGGAAGAAAGAACACTTAAAACGCCTGAGGGATGTGTAGGAATTAGCAACACATCCCTTAGCCCCAAGGAACAGGCCTCAGGCCTGTGGTGCACAGGGGCTCTGTGTAGTTAAGCACTGAAAGGCCAGAGTGTGCTGCATGGGTGTGGCAGGAGCATGGGTGGGGCTGGGACAAGGGACTCATGGAGGGGGCGTGGCAGAAGCAGAGATGGGGAGGGTAGAAGAGGGATGGATGTTGTGGAGTGTGGAGCGGAGGCAAGGCTGGAAAGCGAGGCCCTGGGGGTCCAGATGCTGCAGGCGGAGCTGTTTTGATTTTTGTCCTGGAGGTTTCCAGCCCCAGTTTTCAAGCCAGGGAATGAGAGGATTAGCTTTGCTTGTTAGAAGGAGCAGCTGACAGCTGCGGGGAGCATTGGTGCGAGGGGCCTGGAGCAGGGAGGGAGCTTGCATCCTGGCCAGAAATGTTGAGGGTGTGAACGAATCCAGTGGCGGTAGGGATAGCCACTGTCATTACAGAGACCTCTCAGAAACCAGCTGACCTTCTATTCTGTCGTCATTCTCTCCCGGCCTTCCTCAGCGCCAGCTCCTTGCTGGCTCCTGGCCACAGTGTTGCAGTCGCGCCTTCACCTGGGGCCGCCTCCCTTTTCACTTGGGCTCTAGGCCCTTTTTCTCATCTCATTTCCTGTTCTTCCTTCCCTTGTGCCCTGGGCTTCTGTGGCAATAGGCCCCTGGCCCTCCCCTGAACAGAGTCTAACACCCACTGCTGTCTTCTTTCAGAAACACGTTTTCTGCCTGGAGTGTTCCTCCTCCCCACCCTGAGTATAGCCCAGAAGCCATTCCCTCCTGGCTGCCCCCAGCGGAGTTAGCAAGTCCCTCCCAGGAGTGAGGCAGGATCCCAGGACTCGGGCCTTGGCCCCACTTTGCCTGCTTCCTCTAGGCCTTGTCCCTCCTGCCCCTGCACAGTTCTGCCCCTCTGAGAGCAGCATCTGTGCCTTACTCCCAGGGTCTCACGGAGCCCTGTGCAACCCAATGAATAGTCGATGGTCAATTAATTTTCTGATTCTCCAACTTGTTTGTGCTGAAGAATGAAACTTCGTGTTAGAAACCTTAGCTGCTGTTCATTGTTTGTGAACTAGCAGTTTACAGTACCCCTGGAATGCATTGGGTTTAGATTGTGTTCCATTTGTGTGTTCCCAGTTTAGCTAAAGTGTTGTGAATGTGACAGGTCCTTTTACTTTTTTGTTTTGTTTTGTTTTAAGCTAGTATTATTTTAAATTTAAAGCATATTTATGGAATGTCTCTGTGCCAGAGTCTGCTGGGTACTGGCACATTATTTTCAGTTAAAATTCAGTGTAAGGGATGCTGTTATTGCTATTTTACTGATGAGAAACCTGAAGCTTAGAGAGATGTAGCAACTTAACCTAGTGGCACTCAGCCCTGTAAGTGACAAAGCTGGGATTTGAACCCTGTCTTCCATCTCCGGCAAGCCCCAGTACAACACAGCTGCTGTGATTTGATCATTCTACAGATGTGATTTCACTTAGCTATTAAGCCTTGCTTCTGAATACTACAAATGTTTACACAAATTCCCAAAGTTCGCTTGTTTTTGTATTTTTGACTGTTCTCTGCATCGATTCTCTGTC
This sequence comes from Saimiri boliviensis, assembly GCF_048565385.1. Lineage (NCBI taxonomy): Eukaryota > Metazoa > Chordata > Mammalia > Primates > Cebidae > Saimiri > Saimiri boliviensis. The sequence goes on along the minus strand of NC_133450.1, from coordinate 217,088,010 downwards.
CTGCATGTTGAAAACAGTATTTACTGAAACAGCCTTATTGCGACAAAAGAATTAAAAAAAAAAAAAAATATATATATATATATATATATATATATATGTATGTATATCCACAATTTTGCTACCCCAAGACAATGTGACATTTACTTTTTGTTTCTTTCCAATCCAAGTCCACGGTGAAGAGGAGCTCTTTACAGAGAACGTTAGATCATGGTCTTGTGCTGGCCAGGGCTTTGTCTCTGTGGCTCTCTGAGTTTTTTCCAGCCATTGTTCTGTGGTCGTAGCCGTGCAGGGCTGCCTTTCTTCCTAATCTGAGTTTGACTTTTGTTGTTGTTTGTCTCTTATTTTTTGTTTCCCTTCCCATCCCGCTTACGCCTCCGCTTCCAACCACTTCTTTCCCCTTTCCGTTCCTTTTGAGGGAGTGAGGAGCAGGATGTTGGGATTTGAGAGAGAACTCAGAATTTCCAAAATTTGGTGGACTTTTTTTTTTGAAATGGAGTCTCACTCTGCCACCTAGGCTGGAGTGCAGTGGCTCAGTTTTGGCTCACTGCAACCGCTGCCTCCCAGGTTCAGGTGACTCTGCCTCAGCCTCCTGAATAGCTGTGATTACAGGCGTGTGCCTGTAATTAGCCATGCCCGGCCAATTTTTGTATTTTTAGTAGAGACAGGGTTTCACCATGTTGGCTGGTCTCAAACTCCTGACCTGAAGTGATCTGCCCACCTCAGCCTACCAAAATGCTGGGATTACAGGCATGAGCCACTGTGCCTGGCCTGACTCTGTTTTAATTCATGCCTCTTATTTTGAGTGAGCTAGAAACCAAACCTCAAACTCCGGATAAAATAGAAGGTCCTCCTAAATGAAATGCCTCTATGGAACATTAGCATTCACTGTGGAATCAAGGCTTTCTGTAATTGTAGCTTAAGTGAGAAAATGAATATTTCATCTGAATTCTCATGTTTTAGTTAGATTGTGAGTTTTTTATTATGAAAAATAAAAGTAAAACTTTGTAATTACTTTTTTTTTTTTTCTGAGTGATTTGACAGTAAGAGCTGGAAGCTACAAATTAACCGGAAGACAAGGGTGTCTAAATTTTGTCTACCCATGGGCCTGTATTGGCGACTAGCCAGGCGCCTGAAGGCTGCTCTTAATTTACATTAAATAGAAGACACCTGTCTTGTCTTGCGCCTCTTTAACTTGCGGGCACAGCTCGATCTGCATTGAGCGCTGGGTCCTCGAGCCTCCTCTCTGAGGACTGGCCTTCCTGAGAGTTTACTTGGGAGACCAATATATCAGACTCCTTGTGGTGTGGCCCTGGATAGCTTCTGCCCTAAAACCTTCTTTGTAGACACGACAGTGACCATAATGAGAGTAACATTCATCCAGCTACAGCACCTGGACCTGTTGTGGGATGCTTTACTGATACAATCTTTGCAACACTGTGAGGTGGGTACCATCATCCCTGTCTTAAAGATGAAGAAACTGGGGCTCAGAGAGGTTACTTGGCACCACAGCAAGGAAGTACATGAGTTGGAATGGGAACCTCAGTCTCCGACTTTTTCCTGTTGGTACATGGCATGTGGTTTTTTTTCTCCAGAAAGAAAAAGGATCCCTTTGGTTTCATTTCCTTCTTTTTTAAGAGAGTAATTTGGAAGAGATTGCTGGTGATGGATTCATTTGATTGCTAAAAGCTAGGCAAGTCAAATTTTTTTGACTTTATTAAGAAAGGGAAAGCATTTCAGTTATGTTTCTATAGACATAATGTGGGTTCTTTTAATTCTCAGATTAATTAGCTTATTCTTTGAACTTGCCAGCTTTTCTTTATTAGGCAAGCTGAAGTGGTGTCAGAGGAAGCTTAGGGACCATCTTTTGCTATTAGCTTGGCAGTGTTCCTTGTAGCAGCATGGGCAAGGTATATAAAATTTTTGTTTTTGCCTGCTTATCCACATAGAGAATTAACATGAATAAAATTTCAAGCATGACATTCCTGAAAATGAGGTCCTTGGACAATTTAGGAATACTAACTTAAGGAATAAACATTGGTATGCACCATTAGGGAAGACTTGGGGTCACTGCCAGGGCCATCCAGGTAAAATTCTCTCTCCAGATAAACTGGTTATACAGTTTCCTAATTACTGGAATGCACCTCCTGAGTCCCAGTTTACAGGGCCCCCAAGCAGTTTGAAAGATGTGGGACAGAGTAGGAAACATACTGAATGTCTCACCTTGTGGGCAAAAGAATCTTAAAATTAAGTGAGAACTTAGGAACATCGATAGGGAGTTCGGACTTGCCATTGTTACACTAAAGTACAACCTTTCCTGTATTTTTATAGTGAAGTACAACCTTGGTATAGATGTTTTGATATCTCCTCATGACTTGATTTTGAAAGTTATCCTGCACTGGATCAAATTATTGCACTTTTAAGTTTGCAAATGTTTCTTCCATATTCATTTTCAACTCTTAAATTGGATGTAAATTTAGCATGTTTATTTAGTTCATAAAAACCTCAGAGGGCGTATATATGGACTTCATAGCTGTGTGTTGCTGGAAATTCTTTTGTCCTGGGGTCAGCAATGTGGTTGACTACGTACAGGAGGCTTTAGAAGCATGTGTTTCTGTCGGAACTGGATTGTGTTTGTGCCCCTGCCCTCTGTGGGCCAGGGGCTGGGCAAGGGAGGAGCTGTGCTAGTCTAGGAAACCCTACTCCGGCAGGAGCTTTGTCCACATAGCCAGTGACTGTCTGGAGTGGGCTTTTCTGTAAACTCCTGAAGTATCACTTAGGATTCTAGAAAAAGTGGTGGAAGCCCTTGCTTTGGTCCCAGCTCTGCTTGATCAGAGCCTAGTCACCTAACCTCTGGAACCTCATAACCCCTCTTTCTAAAATGAAGGTACTTTTTTTGACTTGGAAAGGTCACAGGTTTTTGGGATGTTGAAATGTTGCATTTTATGCCACGCTCTGTAAATCACTGTGGGCTTTTTATGTGCGTATGTTGCTCTTGGCCATTTTTTGAGGCAGTGTAGCTGAGTGAAAAGAACTGGTTTTTGAAGTCAGATTGGGTTCAGATCTTTTTGAAAAATATTAACTTATTTTTATTTTTTAGGTGCAGGGTCTTGTTCTGTCACCCAGGCTGAAGTGCAGTGGTATGATCATAGCTCTCAGTACCCTGAAACTCCTGAGCTCAAGTGATCCTTCCACTGCAGCCTCCCGAGTAGTTGGGACGATGGGCGCACCACCACTGCTTTTTTCTTTCTTTCTTTTTTTGGTAGAGACTGGGTCTCACTGTGTTGCCCAGGCTGGTCTGGAACTTCTGGTCTCAAGTGATCCTCCTGCCTTGGCCTCCCAAATTGCTGGGATTATAGGCATGAGCCACTACGCTCAGCCTGGGTTCAGATCTTAAGTCCAACATTCATTTAGCTGTTTGACTGTGAACACGATTTCTTCTGTAACATGATGACTTGAGGAACTGTCCTATGCTTTCTCCATGTGTGAGCATGAAGTGAGGTACCAATAAAAATTTTTTGTATGTGGCATGTAGTAGATGTTTGGTGCATAGTATTTTGATAGTTTTAGTGCCAATTCATTTTTCTGTGTGCAGCTCTCTTCAAGATTTTTCTGGCACTTTTTCCTGCTTTAATTAATATAAGATGTACTTTAGAAGATTAAAAATGTGCAGTGAATGGATTTTATATCTTAAAATTACGTTGCAATGGAGTGCCAGGATAAAACAACTGGGAAGCAAAAGCACATGAAAGTTGAATGAATGCATCATTTCCTGGTTGCTGCAAAGGTGGTACTAAGCCAATAGATGGTGCCGTTATATCAGGAAATGAGAAAATATTTACTTCTAAAATTCATCATATTGTTACAGGGAATGTAATATAGTCCGCCCTTGCAAGTTCTAAATCTGTTCTAATTAGATTGGATTTTGTTCTTGATTCTGTTTTAAAAAAATATTAAATGCCTTTTATAGACAAAATGGTGAGATATTGAATTAATATGTTGGAACTCTTCCTCTTTTTCTCCCGTTCTGACATTTTAACACGAAGTTTCCTGATTTGAACTGTCCTTAGCCTACAACCAAGTAAAAACCCTTGCCAGAGTACTTTTGAGAACAGTTAAAGGAAATGCTCACAGTTTAAAGTTCTTTGCTTTAAACCCCACTGAGAGAGAGTAAAGTTAGCTAGCTCATCTTTACCTGCCCTGGCAGGTGTCCCCAAACTGGCCTGCTGGCCGCCTGCGGCCCCCTGAGGCCATTTATCCGGCCCCCCGCCGCACTTCAGGAAGGGGCACCTCTTTCATTGGTGGTCAGTGAGAGGAGCACAGTATGTGGCGGCCCTCCAACGGTCTGAGGGACAGTGAACTGGCCCCCTGTGTAAAAAGTTTGGGGACGCCTGTGCTCTGGTTTCAGGATTGTACCAGAGTCACCCCTGCTAATGGAAAGCGCCTTTATACACTTATGACCTGGTGTTTGATGGCCTTTTACTTCCTCATTGGTCAGACATCTTAGGCATCAGAAGACTTTTCAGTGTGTGTTTCATAGAGTAATCTGAGTTCACGCCTCCATCTTCCATTCCTGGCTGCATGACTTTGGGTAGCCTCCTTCCTTTCTGTGAACTTCAGCTTCTTCCATTCATACAATGAAGATAATACCATATAGTCCATCAATTAATTAAAAATGAGAAAATGGTTGGAGCTGCACATTTTTTTCAGTAAACAGGATTTCTTACGGTTTGCTCACAAGCTCTATGAAAAAGATCCATCTTATGATTAAAACTAGGTGTGTTCTATAAATTATTAACATGTATGCCCCTTTGGTCTTTGGGGGTTCTGAGGGCCATAAACACTTAGAAAAGGCCTGCAAAGTGGAATGCCCTGAAATCTGGGAAGCTATTTTTAAGTGTAGACCCGAGTAAAGGGTACCTGTGAGAGATGTGCCGGGAGCTCCCCACACTCCTGCAGCAGGAGAGCAGGGTGTGCCTTGCACTCAGCTTCAGTTTCTTGGCGGGACCTTGTGGTGTCGGGGACTGATAAAGATAGGTGCATTTTAGGGTAATTTTCATCCTCCATTTTATCCTGTCAGTAGAGGTAGGTGACTCCTATGTTTTAAGGAAAAAATGTTCTCTCTACGTATCTTTTGACATTTCATTAAAATGCATTAATAAAACCTTTCACATTTTAGGTCCTGATGCCTTGATTGATAGTCTTTTGTGAAGAATAAGTGTTTATAACCTGTCAGGTCAATGAGATGTTGCAACTGTAAGAAAAATCCCTGTTCCCTTCAAGTGGTGTTCTAAATTATTAGAGTAAAATATAACTCCTATTTGACTACATTACATTTAGAAAAGGAATTCCATTTTTTGAGGAATTGGTTTTTGAGTGAAATGATTGGATACCTTAAGAAATATTTTTAGCATATTAAATGGAATAATTTTTTGAATTCATCGAGAATTAAAGGTAGACTTTGACATTGAGGTACATTTGCTGATGAAAAAGAAGCATTCTTCCCCCTCATGAGGGGTTTAAATGTAATACTCAGTGCTTACTCAGGAGTGAAAACATCAAATTAAACTGTTTATGCTGACAAAGGACAAATCTGGATTTTAGCAAGCGATGCAAGATTGTCTGATTGCTTGGCTTGCCTCGCCAGGAAGCTTTTGGCCAAGACTTATAATGAAATGCATGCATACAATTAAACCATTTAAAGCCTGTGTCTGTTTTACCAAGCAGTAAGAGGTGCTCCACCGCTCTCTAGTGGCTGGCCGTGGTCCCCCGGCACCGGCCTTGTTTTATATTCATCAATCAGCTCTGCACACATTGGCATTGTCGGCCTCCAGAGCAAGCACCGGTACCAGGAGACGAGGCCTTAGAGGCAGGATTGGAGTGAAAAATGATCCCAGTCTGTGGGTCTGTGGAAAGCACCAAATTTTACCCAGGACGAGTGGCCAGTTGACTAACAATGAGCAAGTGTGAGTAAGCGCTCTGTCAGGGAAAGCTGACACTGATGGATTAGAAAGTTGTGTGTGTGACTCTGTTATCGCCGCATACATCTTACACCTTGGCAGGCCACGGTGGCAAACAGGTCCTTGGATGCTTAAAATGGACCACTCTTTAGCAGAAGGAGCAGCTTTTTTCCCTGAGAAGATCTGGTTAAATTGATTTGGGGAAAAGCAGTAGAAATCCATTTCCTGCTGCCTCTCATAACTTCATGACTTTGAGAGAAGAAATTCTGAAGACCTCTGTTTCCATGAAAGCCGCCAGTCCTGGGACTTGGCCGAGAGTGATTGTATAAAATAGCTGCCTGAAGGGCCAGGACCTTGTCGGAGAGGAATTTCATCCGCCAGCTTTTCTTGAGCTTTTACTGTCCCCAGCATTTTGCTTTACATGTAGTGTCTCATGCAACCCTCAGAGCCACCCTTTGAAGAGGGTGCCTCCTGTCCCCTGCCCTTTGTGCAGGGAAGGAACCCAGTTTGGTAGGGCTGCTGTGCCGCTTGGTTTACAGTCGCAGCATTCACACTGTGCTTGATGCGGTTGCTTGTGCCTCCTGGAGCAACTTTGGAAGCCCTGCAGAGCTCGGAGTGATGTGCCCAGCTAGGGAGCGCCAGGGCTGGGCCACCTCCTGTGCCTCTTGGTGTTCCCAGAGCCTGCTGCTGCTGCATGGGGACCTAGAAATGGTTTGTCTGAAGAAAGAGTGGGAAGTTGCCCTTCTGAAAGATGCAGGAGCTTAAGAACCCATGCTTCAGAACAGGACCTAGCCTTCAATCTTGGCTCCACCTCCCATTGACTCTACTGCCGTGGGCAAACCATTTGAAACCGGTTGAGTCTCAATTTTCTTATCTGTAAAAGGGGCAAATACTCCCAGTACTTGAGTTCAGTGTTCAGGACCTAAGACCCTCATTTTCACCTTTCTCAACTTGAGAGTTAATGAGCACAGCCCTTATTAGAAAAAGCAAATTTCTACCTTTCAAGTCCTTCCTGACATTTGACTTAGAAGCAGCAGGTTTTAGGAAATTATTTCAGTCTTTTACTGTTTCTTTAGCATGTCTAATAATATAGATTATAGAATTGCTAAATTTGTTTAGTATTTTAGTGAACTCAGACTTATAAAAGTAACACATTTTTTAATGTACAGAACAAGTAAAAGCAATATCTAGATTGTAAAATTTCAGATTTCATCCTGAATTGGATTGTTCTCTCAGAAAGAGTTAGTTTCAAAGTGAATCACTAATCCTGGTAAGCTAAGATGGAAACACTTTCAGAGGTTTTAGAAAATGGAGACTAATTTTAGTTAGTTAGTTTTTTTTTTTTTTTTTTCTCGAATGAGGCTATTTCAAAATAAATGCTGTTATAACAGATACTTGAGTGGCATTGCTAAACAGTGACTGGCATATGTTTAATCATTTAAAACAGTTAACTAAATTCCAGTCTCATTTGAATTTCCAAGCAAAACAATACAAATTAACTGTATCCAGATGTGTGTGGTAATCGTTTAGCTGAAATCTAAAGAAAAAGCAAGTTTGAAAGCATGCTTTTTTGGGGTGGGGAGCTAAGAAAAGATAGCTCCTTCTCCCAGGCTTACTTGCTAATCTTGATTTCAAGCATTTGGCTTTGCTATTTAAGAGGCAAACGTGGTGGAATGGAAAGAACATCGCACGCTTTAAATTCAGAAAGATCTGGCTTCAGAATCCCAGATTTGCTCATCACTGGCTGTGTGATCTGGGCACATTCCTTATCTCTGAGCTTTCTTCTTCTTTTGTAAAGTGGGACTACTACTACCTGCCATGCCTGAAGAGCAAGCAAAACTGATGTGATTGTGCTTTGAAAGTTCTTAAGTACTGTGTGCATCTGTTGCAGTTTGTTCCGTGCTGTGTTTGCCACTGAGCACACTTCTGGATAAGTGGGGTCTAGCTCCATGCTGAAATGCTCAGGGGACTTCATTATTATTATTAATTTTATTTTTACTTTTTGAGACGGAGCTTCGTTCTTGTTGCCGAGTCTGGAGTGCAATGGCGCAATGGTGGTTCACGGCAACCTCTGCCTCCTGGGTTCAAGCGATTCTCCTGCCCCGGCCTCCTGAGTAGCTAGGATTACAGGCATGCGCCACTACGCCTGGCTAATTTTGTATTTTTAGTAGAGACAGAGTTTTTCCATGTTGGTCAGGCTGGTCTTGAACTCCCAACCTCAGGTGATCTCCCCACCTCGGCCTCCCAAAGTGTTGGGATTACAGGTGTGAGCCACCGTGCCTGGCCGCAGACTTTATTATTAAGATGATTGTACCTCTAAGACAGTACTAAGGAAGCCCTCCTAAGCACGGTGGTAAGGAGAGACATGGTGTATTTGTTTGTGATGATCGATTGCTGCTGTTCTTTGAGTCTGTTGACTCATGCATGGATTGACCTTTAGGCCCTCATATACAAGTTTAAGGATTAAGCTGCCTGCTGCTGCTGTTGTACAGAAAGACTATGACAGCTAGCGAAGTCTTGTCTTTTGCTTGCTTTTTCCATTCCTTCACAATGTTGGATTTTCTCCAAGATTATACCTTAAAAAATGGCTATTAATGCATACACTTTGAATGAAAATTTAAAGATACAAGTAAACAAAAAGAAAATAGCCCTACCCAGAAATAAACTTAATATTTTGATTTATGTGCTTCCAGGTTTGTATAATATATATTGCATAAGTGTATCTGTCAGTTTTGCTTTGGAACATGTTTTTCCCCAACTAAATATTATAGCATGAGTATCCACTGCCAAAAAAATGTACTTCTAGTTTGTCATGTTTAATGACTGTGTATATAGTATTTTATTGTTTATTTTTCCTGGCTCCTGGTTGTTGAACCTTTACGCTTACCTCCCAGGAATTTTTTCCCCCTCTAATCCAAACAGTTATCTTTTTAGATACGTGACTTGGGTACTTGTCCATGTGTTTCTTTAGAATAAGTTCCTAACAGGCTTGCTGGTTTGGTGGTATGTATAGCTGTATGATTTCCAATTGGTGTTTCTAAATTGCCCATTCGAAGAGTTCTATCCATTTTTGCTGCTCCAAGTGTGTCAGAGTGCCCATTTGATCACACCTTTGTCAGCACTATTATTCTTTTTAATCTTTGCTAATTTAAAAGGCAAAGGTAATTATTTTACTTCAATTCATATTTCTTTGATTGCTAGTGAACTTTATTAGTGCTGCTTAGTGTGTTTATAGGCCTCTGCCTTTTCTCTTCTGTAGACTACTGTCTTCTCCGTTGGAGTCTTGATGTATTTATTTGTGAACTCTTTTTAGTTATTAGTGTTCTGCATGTATTTTTCTGAGTTTCAGAGCTTTTATTTTACATTCTTAGAGGAGCTAGTAATTTTTTTTTTTTCATAAGCCAATGTCCTGCTGTTGTAAGATGTTTGATTTTAACAGACTGGCTGGAGGTGTGGTCCTTGTGGAACCAGTGCTTAGGACCCCCTTCTCCTGGTGCTCAGCAGATGTGGGTGACACAGAGCATCCTCTTGAGGGTCTGTGGGTGAGTCCGGCCCTGACAGAGCCGGGAAGCAGGCTGAATGCTCTCTCCAGGACTCCACAGGGCATCGGTTGCAGGAGGAGCTCTTTGAAAGAGCACCTAGCTGGAGCAGCCATGGAGAGTGTCTGCCATGGATGGGAGAGTGCTCTGCAGGTGGAAGGGGGATGAGCCATTTGTCCTCCCTGCCTCCCTGTCTCTCCACAGCCCGGCTCTGGGTGGGTTGGGAGTTGGGAGTGTTGAGCAGGGTGTGTGGGTGGGCTTGGGGGAGGGCAGTGGATGTAGGAGGTCAGTCGGAGGGAACTAGGTGGTTGTCATAGTGTCCTCACTATGTGTCACCTCCAAGTACTGGTCACTGAATTGCACCTTGTTTTTCTGTTTTAAAGAGCTTTGTTCTGGAAGCAATACTGAGTACCCGGTAACTGTGGGTATGCTCAAAAGGCAGGCTTGGTGAAGGTTGCTAAGGAGCAGCTTCATGGAAACTACTGATGAGACTCAGAACGTCAGTAGTATTAATGTAATGCAGAAATCCAGGAAGGGCTGTTCACTCTGATGATACCACAGTGGTTTGACTGGACTAGGACATACAATAGGACCTGGTTTTGTGGTTTTAAAGCCTTTTTTCTTTTTTAAAAATTGAGCTGACTTTACACTTGAGTTTGTCTTATATTCAGGCTAGTATGGTAAACTAGGCAATAAAGATTCCATTATACCTTACCAAAGCATTTACTGCTATCCTCACTCCATCAGGGCCAGCTCAGAGTTTTTTTGGCTTCTTTTGGACAGTTGGCTTCACATTTTAGTACAGCTTAATTCAGTAAGCATCTCTCCTAATGCTGCCGTGTGTCAGAGACTGCTGGGGATGGGGGCTGGAGAGAGGACAGGATGGACAAGCTGCAGCGATGAGAGTGATAAACCCTATGGGGGTGACCAAGGAAGGCTTCTAGGAAAAAGTGGTGTCTCAGCTGGAGTGTGAAGGTGACTGGGAGTTCTGTGGACTGTCGGGGCAAATGGACTGCTATGTGCAGTGTGAGATAGGCTTGAACAGGCATGGGCATTTAGGAAATCATGGGCAGTGTGGTGTTGGTGGAGTTATCAGGTGTGTGTATCAGGGAGGGGAGGGAGCTGAAGGAGATAGAGACTCGGTCATGGAAGGTCTTGCGTGTCCTCTCTCAACTGTATTGTGGCATGTAGGACTTTCTGTATGAGAGCATGACATGGGGTCACACCTGAGACAGGAATCCTGCCCCGTGCTTGCTTCCTGTAGTCCTAGACAAGGAGCTTTCTCAGGTCAGCGAGTTGCTATGAGGATGATGGAATGACATAAAATAGGCTGCATGGCACATGGCAGGTGCTCAGCAGAAGGCCTTTGTTCTTCTTTGGCTGTCTTCTCCTGACTGGAGTGTAAGTTCTTGGAGGCTTCACCCTTGCTCATGGAGCATAGCCTGCATTTGTGAAGAGCATGTCCTCTCTGACATGCCTTCCCTTCACTGGCATACTTGAGTGTGCCGCAGAGGCCTGGCCCTGGCCACACTGTCCCCTGGCTTTTCTGTGTATCTGTTCCTTAATGGAAACCAGATGGTTCTGTTGTCTAAGATGTCCCTGCTTCTGGATAAAAAGTCAGAGCAAATAATCCTTCAAAAGATTTTCACCTTGGTTTTGTTTATGAAGAGAGTGCCAGGTTAGGTAGTTGATGCTGAAATAACAGAATGTCTCTGGGCATTATAAATGGTTTATGGAGAAAAGAGGATATGATATTTTAACATTTTACAGGTCACATGGTGGCTGCACTAGAATGGGATGTGGCTGGTGATTTATTGTGTATAGTTCTGGATATTGGACCAGTATCTAGGAAACTTGAATGAAATTGTCTTTAATTACTGGTCTCACTGAGTTTACCATCTTTTTTTTTTAATGGCCAACTTCTTGTTCCTTGTGTCCCCTACTGCACTGCCTTAAAATTCTGTTCTCTTGCCACTTTGTGCAATTGCAGTTGTATTTGCGATTCTCACCGCAGTTTTCTAAATGGCAGACACACATTCAGAGGTACCTAGAAACCTGTTGACAGGTTTTCCGTCTCCAAACACTTCTGTGTATTTCTGAAAAGGGGGCGCCAAAGTCTTCCTTTCCTGAAAAGCTGGGAGCAGGAGCTAATTTGCAAGTGATTTAGAAATTATTTTTAATGTTGAATTTCCCTTTCTTTTCAAGTTTATTTTGGGGCCCACTTGTTTTTGATTTCATGGGAAGCAGAATCAGGTTGGGAAGCTTGGGAAGCTCCTGCTTTTCAGAAAATTTCGAGGTGGTGGGAAGAGTGTGAGAGTGTGTGTGTGTGTGTGTGTGTGTGTGTGTGTGTGTGTGTGTGTCTGTGTCTGTCTTTGAGGTATAAAAAGGGGAAGCCAGAGATACGGTGTAGTTAGAGCCCTGAATCCTATGTTTACTCATGTTATACCTTTCAGTTCTTCAAAACAAAACAACAAATTGCCTGTCCGATAATGTGGAGAGGCTCCCCACACTGCATAGACTCTTTTGTTCCAAGAGTCTGTGGGTTTAGTGTGTTATTTTGTCTGTAGTTGTTTCTAGGCAGGAAAAAGGTTTTTAAGGAATAATTATTTGGGAGGGAAATATTTTTCATTTCTTAAATTACTGAGTGAAGCTGAGCAGAAGGAAATATATGTGCCTAGGAAAAATAGAGGAAAAAAATTACTGTGAAATGCCAAAGAAAGAATGGCCCCAGAGGAAAAAACCGCTAGTGATTTTTAAGGAAAAATACCCTTAAGGTAAGCTTGATTTTTCTTTTAACAATAATTCATTACGGTTTTCCACAAGTTGTTAGCTGGTAGGTAATACCCGCCTTCTCCCTGTCCTTTTTTGAATGTTTATTTCTGGCCTCTGGTTGATTACCCTTGGGCTCTTTGTGGAGATATTCTTGGACTCTGTTGGAAGTAGCCTGCTTTTGAATGCGCTGCAGGACTGGCTTATATCTAGAAGTATTTTTTTCCTGGGATTTCTTCATTTGCAGTTGCCTTGTTCGTTCATGGCAGCTGTCTTTTGCTTTCCACACAAAACCCGCTTGCTTTTACTGGCAAGTCTGAGACTGGTTCTCACCTGGGCCTGGAAACAGCAACTGAGGTGACTTTTCCCCCTCGACCCCCGAATCTCATAGTAAACGTGTGACTCACAAAACGTTGGTGGAGTTTGACCCTGTTTCCACATCTTCAAGGACACGTTTACTTTAAAATTCAGAGGTTTGTTTTGCTGAATTTACTCTCACATATGTGCCAGTTTTATCTGAGTGTGCTAGTTTTATATCTGTTTAATTTCTATCTTCTTTTCAGAGGGCTTTTAATGTCCCTTTAGATCACCATTTTAGTTTTTTTTTAAAGGAGAAAAAAATTGTGAGGGGGGAAAACGGGGTTGCCTTTTGCTCCCAAAGCCTAAATGAATAGTCATTGCTTGTAATGCCGGTCTACACTTGACGCTTCCCACTGCTTTAGATGTGATGTATCCGGTACTGTGAAGGTAATGATCCTCAACCGCAGCAATATTCCCTAACAGGAGTATCTGTCATATTCATTGGGATTACCATGTTCATTGATTTGTGTCTGTAAATCTGCTGTTTCTACCCTTTAAATTTGATCTATAATTGGACCTCCTTAAATGGTTCAGATAAGGTAGTCTGTATTTTCTCAACACGGCATTGCTGTCAGCTTCTCCTTTTTCATTATACATTCAGCAGACTTGATAAAATCAGCAGGACACCTCATTTGAAACTGTTTAATCGCTGCCTTTTTCCTTTGCTAAACCATTGAGGTGGTCAAGCGATGTACACAAATCATTTTAAATAGAAAATATGGTTTTCTCTGTGACCCAGCTAAATAGATAGTGTTATGCAAAACAAGTTAAAAAGTAATAAATGCCAAAAAAATCTTCTAATTGGAGTAAAAAATTGTGGGCAACTCTGTCCTCTCTCCAAAAGTGGAGTATCCTGAAATATTACCAGGACCTGTAAAGACAAGATGATGATTTTCTAAAGATTCTCTGGTTTCTGAACAAAGCAAATTTAAATTTTCAAGTAGTGCTGACCTGCCTTTTGCGTCCATTCAAAGGGAGCCCACACTTATTTGTAATGCCTTTATATCTGACTTTTGTAGGGATAAATTTGCTATCTGTTAATATCTATGCAGCATAACCTTTCAGCCATTTGTTATTGTGATAATAAATTTTTGTTTCTTTGTCATTTTGTCTATTCAGCTGTTACTCTTCAAAGTACAAACTAAAAATAATAGCTCCAAATAAATGCCACACAATAAAGTGTTTTACAGTTGTAGCTGAAATAACCTGGTGGCTGCTGCTCGCGGTCCTATTACCATTGCTGCTGCGGTAGCTTCTTCCCTGCGTGTCAAGGTGACTCTACTAGGGCCAGCTCATTAAAACAATCTTTTCTTTCGAACTGGCTTGGTATTTAGTGCTGTACCCAGCAGCCTGCCAAGGCACAATATGGAGCACTAGACTCACAGCATAGAACACGGGAAATTATGTGGTAGTCACTTTCTGAAAAAATACAAATTCTCCATAACCTCATTTTCATGCTTCAGCATTTTATTGTGAATAATTTACAATTATATCTGTCAGTGGTAGAGGTAGGGCCAGTTACAGATTTACCTTAGATAGTGGTAAGTGTGACTCCAGGCTTTTGAAGAGCACTGTTTTTACCTGGTTTATGTGGCCCTGTAGAATTAATATTTACACTGTACTTGAATGAGACGCTGGGCATGTTTTGCTGTGTTTGTTGCCTCTAGGTAAACTTGAGATGGAGAGGCTGGGATATCATAAAAAACACTAAAAGTGCATCTTTTTCTTATAGGTTCTGGCTCCTTGGCAGCAATGGCTGTATTTGAAGATAAGTTTAAGCCAGACATGGAGGTATGTAAGTCCCTGCAGTTTTATTCTCTTTCAAGTATTTTTCTGGTTTTATCCTGAACATCTACAGATTGATTGCCGATTCCTCCCAAGCTTATACAGCACCGTTGTTAGTTAGAGTGTTCTTTGGCACAGATGGTCTGTTTGCCGAGGAGACCAGCTTCCTTTTGTAGTGGCCCAGCTGTGCCCTTCCTTGGGCTTGAGGCGCTGGCACTATCCAGCTTTTTGCTCTGGGCTTTGGGCTGTCTAGGAATCTTCTTGACTGTAAATGCGACGGTAATGTGGGATGTTTCCTTGTGCACCAAGTTTTCTGTGTCACGATATCTCAAAATGACAGGTTTTTGTTTTCTCTCACAAAAAAATAGAAACACTATGTATGTCTTTGCATGTTACAGAGGCCTGACCTGAAAATGGAGGCAGTTTTAAAAATCCCTATAGGTGATTATGCATCTGGCAGAAGATGGGGACAAGACCATGCGTGTGGCAGAATCATCTCAGAGTGTAATGATCTAGTGTCTCAAATACACGTATGAGAGGTTCTTTTACGGTATTTTCTCTGTTGGTGGAGGAAGGTGGTATCTTCTGAATGATACTCCGCTTAAGTCTGCTTTAATGATGGATTGTCTCCACCCCCACACCCTATATCTTCAGGACAAATGCATAGCTCTTCTGTGGTCACAGTCGCAGGAATGTTGAATAAGCCTGGATCCTTTATGGTACCACGTTCTTCCTCCACTGCACTACATCCTTGCTGCTAAAGCTTTTTTGATGGTTGTTAATTTGTGGGGGTGGGTATCAGTTTCTTTTCAACAATTAATAGTAGTTTGTGAGTGGTTAACCCTACTTCTTAGTATGTAGGTTTTTGCCATTTCTGACTTGGTAGTATTGTTTAGGTACCAAAGCATGTCTCTGGGAATTGATTTTTGACAATGCTTTATGTCCAGTCATCTTTGGAAAAGATTGGATATTAAAAATATTTTGTTCTTCCGTCATCTCATTGTCATTGGAGCACCAAGTGTCTTTAGAGCGCTGAAGCTCTCTCTGCCCTTTAGGTTTGGACCAAGTGCTGTGAAAGCCAGAGAAGGAAGGATTAAAGATATTGATAAGCCAGGACAGGCAGGGGTTTTCTGCTGCGGTGCCTACCTTCAGTACATGGGGATAGCTCAAATAAGTGACTTGGTCACTTGGCTAGATTTCTTCCCTTCTTGGATAGCTGCAGGAATTAAAACATAGTGTATAGAATTTAGGTGTTTTATACTAAAAATGATAGTGTCTTGTTCCAATTAAGAATAGTAAACAGGTCCAAGTATAGACTATAAATGAGATTAGGAGCCTGTTCTCATTTCTCAATGTGAACAGTTATTCCCATATCAGCATTATTTTCTGTTTGGGCTTCTTAAATATATAGAGAAGAAATAGGATGTATTAATACTAGGTCACGTAAAAAAGAAAAAAGAAAAAAAGTTCCCCAGTCTTCTGACTATAGGAGAGGAGTTTCTAAGGCTCTACACATCCATTAGGACTAACAGAGGTACAGGGAGGTGGAGTCTTGAGTTTTGTTTAGAAATTCACCTCACTAATGCCAGACCCTTCCTTAAAACACATTAATCTTTTCAAATTTTCTTGAAAGCTTTGTCTATTTCCAGTTGATTGGGACCTCTGTATGTTAAAGAAAAATGAGAATTGCAGGAACAATTGAGAGTGTGAGGTATATTAGAAGTGACTTTAACACTCCACTAAAGTGATTTTACCTTATTTTGAGTTTGGATTTGAAGTGGTTCAAAGGTCGTGAATTTAATATTTGCTGTGATTTTGGGAAGTAAGGGGAATGTCAGCATCCCTTCAGTAGAACTTCTGATATTATCAATCTGAAGAATGTTTCTTAGATCAGTTGTGTTTATAACTTATGAGCACTTGATGGTTCTGTATTAGCTGTGAGACCTTGAAACAGGTTGACTATATTCTTATTTCAGATTGATTATTTAAACGCACAATTTTAGGTAACTGGTTTTTATTCACTTAAGTTACTGAAACCGCATGCACACTGACGATCAGTGAAAATCTGCTTGTTTATTTATTTATTTAGAGAACGAGTCTTGGCTGGGTACAGTGGCTCACACCTGTAACCCCAGCACTTTGGGAGGCCAAGGTGGGTCACTTGAGACCAGCCTGACCAACATGGTGAAACCTGTCTCTACTAAAAATATTAAAAGATTAGCTGGGCTTGGTGGTGGGGTGCCTGTAATCCCAGTTACTCGTAAGGCTGAGGAAGGAGAATCACTTGAACCTGGGAGGTGGCGGTTGCAGTGAGCTGAGATCATACCACTGCACTCCAGCCTGGGTGACGGAGCCAGACTCCGTCTCAAAAAAAAAAAAAAAAAGTCTTGCTCTGTTACTCAGGCTGGAGTGCAGTGGCATGATCTTGGCTCACTGCAACCTCCACCTCCTGTGTTGAAGCAATTCTCATAGAGACTGGGTTTCACCATGCTGCCCAGGCTGGTCTGGAACTCTGAGCTCAAGCAGTCTGCCTATCTTGGCCTCCCATAGTGCTGGGATTACAGTTGTGAGCCACCATGCCCAGAAGAAAATCACTTTATTAAAGTGAAGGTGATACGTCCTTCTTTAGTGGTTGAGTTTAAAAGTAAACAGAAGGCACATAGTATAACAGCTATCAGCAGATAATTATTTAAAAATCTAAAGAGATGCTAATAGTTGAAAATATTTATTGTGAAGACCAAGCCACTAACTGTGCTGACCACACTGTTTATTTTTGGTGAATGTTAAATGAAGGCTGAGACTGCCTAGCAAAGTGGAGAGGACACCATTTTAGATTCAGCCAAGGTGTCTGTCATTTCTGGCTCTGCATTTGTATAGAACTCATAACAATAAAGACATTTTGGCTTAAAATTTCCAAAATTTGGCTTAATTTTCCTCCTTTCCAGGGAGACTTTTCTTTCTGTGTCAAGAAGCCGCGGATAACTTTTCTTGCCTAATTAGAGACCACAGGATTGGGTGACTAAGCCTGCTGTTTCCTTTCAGTGTGGAAAGGCTTCTGGATGTGTCTCAGACAGCAAGCCAGGAGAACAGCACTGCTGCCTTTCACACCTCGAATGGATTGCCAGGACAGTAACTGCCACTCACTCACAGAGAACTGCATTGCAAACGGGCAGTTTTAGGCTGTTGTAATAACCAATTGTTTAACCAACAATAATTTTTCGGCCAGATGCGTGAAACAAGCTCTTGGCTTTATTGTTAAAACAACAAACTAGAGGAAGCCCAAAATCTTTTGTTTCCTCATCTACAAACCTGTACTTTGGATAGTGCTGGGCCTTTGGACTATAATATTTATGGAATACAAGTTCCTCCCTCCTTAAAAACCTTTCTTGTGTTCTCATCATCTCTAGCTGCACTGTCCAGCACTAACCTCACCTGGTTATCGAGCGCTTGAAATGTCACTTGAGAGGGTCTGTAAGTGGGAAACATGCACTGGGTTTCAGAGACTTAATACAGGAAGCTTTTAAAATGTCTCAATAATTTTTATACTGATTATATGTTAAATGGTACTGTTTTAAGTATATTGGCTAAATAAAAATATTAAGAAAATGTTATTTCTGCTTTTTAAACTGTAGCCACTAGAACATTTATTAGGCAGGGCCAACTTACTGCATTTTGAACTTGCCATTTACACACTACATTTAAGGTTTCTGCCATATCCAGGTGCCACCTGCTCTGTTAATTTTTTTGAAAATTTAAATTAACTCACTTTTAAATAAATTAAGGTATAATTTACATATAATGAAATGCATAGATCTTGAGTATACAGTTCAGTGGGTTTTGGCACTCAAACAAAGATAGAGAACATTTCCTTTACCCCTGACGGCCCCTTCCCAGCAGTTTCATTCTCCATCTTTCCCACAACCACTTGGTTCACCTTTTTAATTTAAATTTATTTTTAAAATACAGTTTATATCTGAAATCCTGGGTTTGGTGTACTGGTTATTTTTTATTTATTTATTTTTTTTTTTGGAGACAGGGTCTTGCTCTGTTGCCCAGGCTGGAGTGCAGTGGCATGACCGGGGCTCACTGCAGCCTTGACTTCCCAGGCTCAAGTGATCTTGCCTCTGCTTCCCGAGTAGCTGGGACTATAGTTGTGAACGACACACTTGGCTAATTTTTTTGAATTTTAGTAGAGATGAGGTTTCACTGTGTCACTCAGGATGGTCTCGAACTCCTAAGCTCAAATGAGCCACCATGCCTAGCCTATATTTTTCTTCAAGACACATTAAAGTGGGTACATACTATTAATAGAAATAAAAATGGTTCATATAACACCATCACATGTAAGCCCAAGGATTAAACTTTGGGGGACCAAAGGTTCCCTTTGGCCATTCTTGTCTGCTTACCGTTCTTTGAATACAGCATGCACTGGCTGGTCATGGACTCCTTATTGCTGGTGCCTGCCAGCAGTGCCCTCAGTTGCTGCTTCATTTGTTTGTGTCCCTGTGCTCCACTGTACACACCTGTCCTGTTGTTTTCTGGCTGTTTTCAGGGGGCATCTCCCCCATGCCAGTGAGAGAGGGAGCTCCTTGAGGGCAGGGGCTGGCCATGAAATCATCTCTGTTCTTAGTTCCTGAGGTTTCAGTATGTGTTTGTTGCATTGAGACAGTAGGATAACCCTGAGCTTAGTTCGAGTTACCAAAACCACCTGAGAAATGGAAGGGACTTTCTTTTCTTCTTACCTAGAAAATGCTGAACATCTTTTCAAGATATCAGAGGACGATAACCAGCACATTTCTCAAATAGCATGCAGTATTGGGGCACAGAGTCAGCAAAGCAAACACCCCATTAAGAACACAGGGAACATGAAGATGGCACAAAGGGCAAATGCTCATTGGGAAATGACAGCCCAAAAAAGCAGAACAGTGAAACCCAGCTGGAATTCGTAAATGCCCAAGATGGCCTCTGCTGTTGTAAGTTATCTGAGCCATGACTTACCTCAGAAGCACTCAGTTCCTGAGTTTCAACTAACCGTGTGTGTTTAGGGCACATTAAAAATCTCAAAAGCTCTCACCCAGTTTTGGCCTAAACGCTACCTCAAGTGGTCTTGTAATTTTTATTTTTATTTTATTTCTTCCTTGCCATAAGCCTGGACATTCTTTTTGGGCAGGAACTGTGCTTATACCTGGTTGTTTCTCTTCCTTTGACCTAGCATGGTAACTGGTACATAGTAGTTATTCAGCTAGTGGCTGTTGAATGGGTGGATAAAAAGGTGTTAAACACAACTTAGTAGTTCTGAGAGTAACCTTCCTTTGAAACAATTTGATAATTTCACCTTTAGTGTTCACAGTACTTAGCTGTGATAGAAATGAAGGCATAAAAAACTATGTTGCTTACTGGGGATAAATCTCATGCTTTATTTTTATCAGTGAAGGTGCTTATTCAGACATTGTACGAATGTATTACCAGAACAGGGGATTCTGAAATGTCTAAGTTGACCTGATGACAACGGGTCAGTTATATGCGAGGTTTTTTTTTGGTGATGATGAATTGCTCAGAGCATTTCCCCCAGATTTTTTTTTTCTCTGTTGTTAAAGCTGGCATAAGAATTCAGCTCCGGTCCTGGTGGTTGCCCACAGGCTAGCTTAGCTTAGCTGGACAGGGAAGCTAGTGATAACCACGCTGGGGCATTTTCAGTCCATTTTCCAGTTAAGAATAAGGAATTTGACCATGGTCCCTTGACCATGGTGTTAGCCTGGCAGATACGTATCTTGAAAATTGCTAAAATGAAACAAGAATTTTATTTTAGGTTGGAGAGAGAAATAAATAAATGCATCTGATAACTTAGGTTGGCTTTCCCTTCTGTTTCATTTCTTTGTAAGAAGGGATGTTTTCATTTGGCCTAGTGAGAAATTTAAACTCTTGGAGATTACAATTCATTAAAATGGGTAGAAGATTAATATTTAGTCTGTCAAGATCAATACTGCCCCCTCTTTGCACTAATTGTCAGAATATCGTGCAAGGGCCGCTGAAGGGTAGTGGTGTGCGGCAGGACCCTCACATCACAGGGAGATGATTCAAAGGCAAACTGTCCTGCACCCTCTGGTATCGACTTGCAAATTAGCATCTGGAATCTAATTAAACAAGCTTAATGAAAGTAGCAGCTGAATGCTGCTGGAAAAGACAATCAGCTTTTTTCCCCCCTCTCTGATACATATTCTGTACTATTGAAGTTGGTCACCAAACACATCGTGTGAGCACAGTTAAAAAAAATTAGCATTTATTTGAAGAATAGAAACTGTTTTTCATTCTGTTATGCATTTGGCATGCTCTGGCGTCCCATGAGAGCCATGCCACAGCAGATAGTGCACAATATTTATAAATCCATGACAGGCAATAATAGCAACTTGAAAAATTCTTTTGCTAGAATCTCAAGTTGAGAGCTGCCAAAAGCTGAGAGGATCAGATCTGCAGTGGCAGCTGCTGTGCCCTACAGTTAGAATTCTAGACTTTGAAGATGCTCAACTTAAAGAAATGAAGACTGCAGGCTTAGCCAATTTTTGCAGGTTTCTAGAGCTCTGGCTCTCTGCCTTTTGAAGATGAGTTGCTGAAGCTTCTACCACTGCCTGAGGCATGCTAACACCAGCAGGATCTTTTTTTTCCCTAGTCTTAGTGTGTCTTCAGTTTTAAGTAGCACATGCTTAGTCAATGCCAACTGTGATGGTCCTTTCTCTGGTTGCAATACCGAGGAATGAGCTCCTACCCTATACCCTTCAGAGGGAAGCTACGAAGATAGATGGTGACGTATACAGGCGCCACTTCAGCCGTCTGATTTATGGAGTCATATTTCATCACTCAGCAAGTGTTGGCCTCTAGAGAAGCCCTTATAGATTGCTAAAGATGCTAGCAGCTATCGCCCAAAAGGCTTGTGGTTACCTCACAAACGTGACGCCAAACACCTAGCTACCGAGGAAACAGAATTAATCTGTCATTGCAGGCAGCTATAGATCCACTTTAAGTAATGAAAGAGTTGATACCAATATGGTTTTCTGACAGCAAATCTTGGAAGTAACTGCGTATGTCGTTTCTTGTTTTTAAGTCCAGTATTAGGAAGACAGTAAGTTGCAAGTTCATTTGTGCTTTGCAGATGGACAGTAGTGTGAGAGATCTGCATTATTTTGATTAAAAAAAAAAATCTGTGCAATTTGGCATATAGCATGGTCCCAAAGGAGAACACAGCATGAGTTCAATATGGTCGCATGGAAAGGGGCACGGGGCGTAAGAGCTAGGTGGTTAGGCTGCTGGTCTGTTTCCTCTGTCCTTACCGCAGGACTCTGGGAAGACGGGCATCCTGATCTGTACGATCGGAACAGAGACCTGCCTGCAGCTTGCTGTGAGTGTTAGATGTGGCCTGTAAAACACCTTAGATGGTGGCTCACACAAAATTGGCTCTAAAATATGGCAGCTGCTTTTATTTTTTTAGTTATTCAGTAGTAGGATACAAACATCGCATAGCAACGACTGCTGTGATTTTTGTGCTGGCATCAGGCTTGGTGAATTTCTAGCATGATATACATAGATATAATCCTTATCTGAAAGCTTAATGTTGGAGACAGGCGTATGTAGTGGTCATAGACAGCAGTATATTATTTCATTTACTTTTCAGCACTTCCTTGAGGTCAGTACTTTGTTATATTCATTTTGTAGAGAAGAAAATTGGGCCATAGGGAGGTCAAATAACTGGCCTGGGGTCACAGACTCAGTGGTAGAGTCAGAATCTGAGCCCTGGTCCCTGGTCAGCCTGACTTGAGAGCCCTCTGATAGGTTCAGCACTGTGCTGTGGATCTGCCTCTGTCATTTTTTAACAACAGAGTGGGAAAGCCATCTTAGTCCTGGAATTCTTGAACAAGAGTGGGAAAGGTGTCTCATTCCAGGTGAGCAGAGGTGTAGGCTGCTTGGGCTCTTCTTTTCTCTGATGAGGTCTTGTGAAGATGGCAGAAAGCCAAACAGGTGTCAGACAAAGTGTGTAACCCTCTTTGGCAAGCTCTGTGGTTGGAGGGAACCCAGGAACAGAAAGGTTCAAGGAAGTCAGAGATGTTAGTAAACATAGTAAAATCATTTGGCTGTGGAAGATCATTTGTTTTCTTTTAATTCTAGATTTCTTTTTTCATTTTTTGACTGCCCTCCACCCTAAATAGCCTGTGATCGTTTTATTCCCCTAAAATTTTCAGATATTTACAAGAGAGCTGCTTTACAGGAGAGCTGTTTTCTCAATATAGCTGATGTACAGACAGCACAGCTCTCCTCAGATTTAGTAATGAGACCAAGAAGTCTTTAAATATTGGTGAATGGCACTTGTCCATTTGAGGCAAATCATGAATAACTTGAACAAAAATAAAAAAAAATATATAAGCAAGACTATCATATTTGAATAATGAGGTGCTCTTTTTTCCCCAACTGCCAAAACTTTTTAATCTTCCGTCAACAATTGTTCTGTCCTCCGTCTTATTTAGGTTGCATCTGTGCGGCTCTGAGCTCAGGAGCCCTGACAAGCGGCATATGAATTCTGTATTCATTAGTGATCTTGATCCAAATGCCTCTGTCCCTGCCACGGGGGCTCAGGTGTGGAAGCTGCTGGCTAATCCCACCAGCTGACATTCAGAGGTTTAATGACTCCATAGGAAGGTGACCACTCACTGGGAGGTTTCCTGGAGGAACCCACACGGCAGACAATGGAGATCAAGGAAGGCAATCAGTGTTGAGCTGAAGCACCTTCCTGTGCAACTTGAACCCTGTTGGCATCAAACACAGGGTTTTAAGTAAAAGCAAAATTAAACAAAAAAAAACCCAGACCTTCGATAACTATTACAAACAATGATTTTCCTATCTGTTCTGATGGCGTGTCAGGCTGTTTTTCTTATGGCACTTTAATAGGTGTCAGCTTAATGAGCTGAACTTGACTCACTTCTCCAGATTTTTAGGTTTTAAGGTTCTATTTGGTTGTTACATCTGTTTTGGTATCTTGTATGTCTGGGGTGCGGAGGGATTTGTGTATTTAGAACCAAAATTATTTTGTCATTTAATTGCTTTTAAGGGTTTATGCTAGGCCAGGCACCGTGGCTCATGCCTGTAAACTCAGCATTCAAGGAGGCCAGGATGGGCAGATTGGTTGAGTTCAGGGGTTTGAGACCAGCCCGGGCAACATGACAAAACCTTGTCTCTACAAAAAGTACAAAAAAATTAGCTGGGCATGGTGGTACACATCTGTAGTCTCAGCTACTCAGGAGGCTGAGGCGAGAGAGGATTGCTTGAGCCAGGAGGTCAAGGCTGCAGGAAATTGTACCACTGCACTCTAGGCTGGGGTGACAGATTGAGACCCTGTCTGGGGGGGTGGGGGAGGATTTATGCTGGTAGTTTTTAAAATTGCGATGCCTAGCTTTTTGTTTTTGTCTTATTTTTGAGGTAGAGTCTCACTCTGTCACCTGCAACTTCCACCTCCTGGGTTCAAGTGATTCTCCTGCCTTTGCCTCAGCCTCCTAAGTAGCTGGGATTACAGGTGTGCACCACCATGCCTGGCTAATTTTTGTATTTTTAGTGGAGGTGGTGCTTCACCATGTTGGCCAGGCTGGTTTCGAACTTCTGACCTTAGGTGATCTGCCACCTCAGCCTCCAAAAGTGCTGGGATTATAGGCATGAGCCACTGCGCCTGACCAATCCCTAGCTTTTATTTATTTTTCTTTTTTAGAGATGGAATCTTGCTCTGTTGCTCAGGCTGGAGTGCAGTGGCACACTTATAGCTCACTGCAGCCTTGAACTCCTGGGTTCAAGGGATCCTTCTGTCTGAGCCTCCCAAGTAGCTGGAATATAGTAGGGTGCCACCACGCCCAGCTAATTAAAAAATTTTTTTTAGATTAGTGGTCTCTATGCGGTCCAGGCTAGTCTTGAACTCCTGGCCTCCAGCGATCTACCTGCCTGTCTTAGCCTGCCAAGTAGCTGGAATTACAGGCACAAGCCACTGTGCTGCTGTCTTAGCTTTAAAAAAGTTAATATTAAAGTGTGAGTTTATTGGTTGACTTGTAACTAATCAGATGTTTTGACTACTCTTTTAGAATAGGTCTACTGTTCTAAGTGTGGGATGCCTAGTTCTGTTACTACTTAATAACAGCTTCCATGATAACGCACCCCTATACAATTCACCTGTTGTAAGTGTATAATTCAGTGGTTTTTAGTTTATTCACAGAGTTGTACAGCTATTACCACAATAAATTTTAGGACATTTTCATCACCTTAAAAAAAAAACAAAAAACTCCATTCTTACTAGCTATCACTCCCCATTTTCCCTCCAACCCTTCCAGCCATACATAGGCAGGAACTAATCTATCTCTGTACACTTGCCTGTTCTGGACATTTCATATAAATATAATTGTATAATATGTGCCCTTTTGTGTCTAGCTTCTTTCACTTTGTGTAATATTTCACCTGTGTTGTAGCATATATCAGTATTTTTGATGGTCAAATAGTATTCTATCGTATGGACATACCACATTTTACTTATTTATTCATTAGTTGGACATTTGGATTGTTTTCACTTTCTGACTTTATAATGCTGCCATGAACATTGGGGTACCAGTTTTTGTATGGACATATGTTGTGATTTCTCTTGGGAATAGAAATTCTAAGAGCAAGATTGCCAGGTCATGTAGTTAACTCTATGTTTAACCTTTTGTGGAACTGCCAAGAGTTTTCCAAAGTGTCTGTGCCACTAGCAGTGTATGAAGGTTTCGATTTCTATACATCCTCACCAACACTTACCTTTTTTTTTTTTTTTTTTTTTTTTTTGAGGCGGAGTTTCGCTCTTGTTACCCAGGCTGGAGTGCAATGGTGCGATCTCGGCTCACCACAACCTCCGCCTCCTGGGTTCCGGCAATTCTTCTGCCTCAGCCTCCTGAGTATCTGGGATTACAGGCACGCGCCACCATGCCCAGCTAATTTTTTGTATTTTTAGTAGAGACGGGGTTTCACCACATTGACCAGGATGGTCTCGATCTCTTGACCTAGTGATCCACCCGCCTCGGCCTCCCAAAGTGCTGGGATTACAGGCTTGAGCCACTGCGCCCGGCAACACTTATCTTTTGGATCGTAGGAATCCTGCTGTGTGTGTGTGAATTGGTATCTTATTGTGGTTTTGATGGATTTTTGGTTAAGAACTGGTTCAACTATGGAAATGTTTAGATGGGACAATTGAAACATTTGACGTGCTTCTTTGTACACTGGATCTGTGCAGTAATTAGGTTGATGATTGTACATTTGTTTAAATATTGAAAGGGCCCTTTTAGAAGCTCTCCCTGAGGCTATTTCTGTCATTTGCTTTTGGTCATAATTCCTGCTTATTGGCCTTCCTTAAGACCTGAAGCATAAGATGTAATAAATTGTCTTTATTATTAGATCAAAAGATTAATCCATTTTCCTCAATAATTTTCTCTCTGGCTTTATTTCACATAAAACGTTAGGTTTTAGAGATGTCTGAACCCTAAGATACAATCCCTGGGGCCCTGTATGGAATTATTCTAATACTGTTAACCAGTTAATTTTAGAAATGAACAGTTATTGAAGTTGGCATTTATGGTTCAGTGGGTGATTTGGAAAATTACCCATTATGCCTTTAGAATAGATGATGATGAGAAACACTGTTGAAGGTGAAAGCCTCTCACCAGCACCAGATATTTTGAGTTGTTGCCCTTTAAAGAAATGAGCTTGTTCTTCATCGAAACCCATTGGTGGCCAACTTTGGCCAGGTGGAAAGGGACTCCTCGAGTTAAGACTGCTCCCTTCAGTCTTCTTGCCTTTTGCATTTTGTGGGATCTTACAGAGGGGGTGGAAATTTTCTTTGACCTTTCACCTGATTCAAGAGCAGGACTTTGCTTCCTTTACACAGAGTTTGGAATTGTGGAAGTAATTGCTTCTTTCTTGATTATCTGGGATTTGTTAGTCTTCCTGAACTTAGAAATGGCCATGGAATCTGCATTCTTTTGTTCAAGTCTGTGTCTTCCTCACCTGTCTTACCTGCAGAGTCCCAGTTACGGGGTGGCTGGTCTTCATTTCTGCCCTTACCATGGCATTCTGCCTTTAGTAAAAGTTGAAAGTGGGATATTTCGAGTAAGGTGAAAGAAATTTTAGGCAGTGTGACTTACTGCCGTTGGATTTCAGGAAATAAAAGGGGGTTAGATGGAAGGAGACAGAAAAGGAAAGGCATAGTTTACCAAAAATCTCCATAAGCTGGGAGTGGATTCTTCTTGGGGCCGGGTATCTAGAATTCAAGAATCAACAAATCTTAGGAAAGTGACATTTTGAAGGTCTCTATTTCCCACTTCTTAGAGGAGTAATGAAAGGATATCAACAAAGGTTATATTGGCTTTGTTATTGACTTTGTTGATTTTTCTCCCAAAAATGTTTCCGAAACTTCTGTCACGTCTTCTGCCCTGCTGTGTAAACACTGAATTTCATATTCTTATGTAACCACTATGTAATCGGCAGATACTTACAGGTTCCAAGTGATTGCAAGCTGTTACACTTTGGTTCTGTAATGCAGAGGTAGTACTGAGAGAGGCTGTTGTGTATGGTGGTGGAAATTCCTTGTGCAGCTATTGGCAAAGTAGATTGAAAAGAAGGGATTATTCTACTCTGTAGTTGATAATTATTTATGATGCATTTCTTTGGAGCAGATGTTCCATTTGAAATTTTTTTTGCTTTACATATTTCCTAGAACTGTGAAATGCAGGGGGACATACACCATATAGGAGAAATATATCATGAAGTATGTTGTCTGCTGGCACCTGTGGCAAAAGTCTAGCATGCAAAAAAACTTCTGGTCCTGTGACCAGAGACAAATCAGAGAGGGAGAGAGAGAGCTAGATTCAGGGACAGTATTGAATTCAGTAAATGTTTGGAGACTTCTAACCATGCAGGTGGAATTGAAAAGAAGATATTGCTAATAAAATACTCTGTATCGTGATTTCAAAGAGAAAATGGAACTTCACCCCTCCCATCAAGTTGAACTGCCTTTGCTAACTTGGGTCTTAGATACATAATAAGCACTAAAAATCCTTCCTTTATCTGGGTTGTCTTTTTTCTGTTACTTGAGCCAAGCCAAGATTTAGAATGGGAAGATTTTCCTTGGGGAAAAAAGAAATAAAAGATATTCTTTTGTTACTCACTTACTTGATTTCATTTTAGAATTCTATTTGGTAAAAATTTGGAATCATAACCACTTACTGAACAGTGGCTTTCGGGGGGAGAGGAGAAAACCCTCATGAATCTTACCATCCAAAGTGAGGCTCTATTATAAATGTAAGAGGTCATCTGTGGTTAGAGTTCTGCAAGCTCTGGAACAATGGATTTCCACTTTTCTTGTGTGTAGGTTCAAGAAATACAAGAATTGAAATACAGGACTGAGTGTTAACGGATTGTAGTTTAGAATCTTATAAGTTTTGCCTTGGCAGGTAATTTGGCATAAATTGTTAATGTAAATCTGGGTTAGTGGTGAAGACATTATTTTAGTAAAAAAGATAAACTGCTGATTAATTCAGCATAGAACTCAATTACAAATTGAAAGTGTCTCTGCGGGACTCCTGGACCCTAAAGACAGCAGATGTTGAATTGATACTCCAGCATATTTCACAGCGGTATGAAATATTCACATGGTTTATTATACTTGTGTGGTGTGTGATATCAGAAAGGGGGAGGTGGTGGGCTAGTGGGTGTGCAAGGAAGCCACACACTGCACATTTGCTAAATACACACCGAGGCGTGATAAAGAATTTTAGCAAAGTTTTTTCTTCCTCTTTTTTTTTTTTTTTTTTAATTAGCTCTGTGGAAAATAAAGTTAAAAATAATATTTGGGGCCAAATATTTAAATATAGTACCTGTGTAGGTTTACATTATATATGTAAATTAACCTAAAATATAAAATGGTAAATCTTCTAATACAGGGCATTTAGTTGTTAATTGAGACCACTGCCTACAAGAGTTGGTGGGGGGTGTGAGGGA
Source organism: Saimiri boliviensis (assembly GCF_048565385.1). Taxonomy (NCBI): domain Eukaryota; kingdom Metazoa; phylum Chordata; class Mammalia; order Primates; family Cebidae; genus Saimiri; species Saimiri boliviensis. The sequence goes on along the minus strand of NC_133450.1, from coordinate 217,059,554 downwards.
TTAGACTGTATTTCACTGAATTTTAATTGTCAGCTTTCACAGGCTGGAAGATTTTAAATTGCTACTGTACTGTTTTTACCTTCTGATCTAAAGCATATGGTAATTTTAAAATGCCCCTGTATTTTACACAGGCAGAGAAGTTTTGTTTCTAGTCAAGAAAAAAAAATGCTTCACAGTTTTTATGTATCTATATCAACTTAAGGGGGGAAAGTCAGCAAATTTTATACATCGGAAGATCTGAATAAACAGAACTGCCAATATTTGAAGGGACTGGCGATTCTTGAGTAAAGAGGGATAAGAATAAAGTTGGCTTGGATGAGGTTTTTCAAAGCCATTACCACTTTTATGACAGGGTTTTTGTTGTTGTTGTTGTTGCATGACAGCCTATATCAAGTGTAGGTTTTGCTAGCTGAAGTAAAAACAGTTCTAAAAATAGCTAAATGATTATGGTAAGAATGAATATACCATGGATACCTTCTGCTATTGTGAAAGCTTTTTTTTTTAAAAAAAAGATGCTCTTTCTCAAAAACTCCTAAGGCACATCAAAACGGGAGAAGGCAGAGTGCAGCGGGTGATGTATCTTGGTGTCTGTACCACAAGAAGAGATCTGTGTTGCCACTGGAGTTGCCATTAAGGCCTCTGTAAGCTGCTGGTAGATGGTGATCTTTCAGAGATGTGAAGGGGGGCTTGCCTACCTTTCACCTGAGTTTTATTGATCAGACTCTGTGCTGGGTTTTAAGACATGGTCTCTTTCCCAGTGACTTTACAACCTAGTGGGGTCACAGGCCCACAGGCAAGGCCTATGTCATGAAAAGTTGAGAACGGTAGGTGTACCGTGGGCAATAGAGGTATGGCTGAGAGAAGCTGATGGACTCCATCTGGGAGACTATAAGGCCGCTGCAGATCGCCTGTGACTCCTCAAGTAAATTTTTTTGGTCTTGGGTGTGAGGAAGGGTGGGACAGGGAGGCTGAAGAGGAGACCATTCCAGACGGGAGTGTTACGTCCAGAGGCACGGGGGCCCCTGTTCTGTCTCTCAGTTGTGCAGTCCTGGAAGTTGGGACAGCCAGGAAAGGAAATTGCAGACAGTGTCTAAAGTTGTCTGGGCAGTCATTTCCCGAGTCAGTGTGGCCTTTTAATTAGCATCCGCTCTTCAGTGTGAGATAAGGCCGGAGCTTAGCATCCCTGTCCCTGCGTGTGAATATTTAGTTTAGAAAGCTGCCACTTTCCATTAGAGGTGCTTGTGTTTCGGCAGTGGGTGCAGGAGCTGTGTAGACTTTTCAGATGTCCTTTGAGATTTACCTTGCAGTGTAATTGGGAGATGCTGGTACTTAGTGTGTTGTGCATGGCAGAATGTGAGATTACGTGCTGTAATGAGACCCCAGCAGCATACCTCAGGAAGGTAGTTAAAGTTTTAACCTTAACAGATAATGTTACTTTTGGGTGTCTGTTAGGTAATTTATACTACCCTCCCTTAGCCCTGAAATTGTGCAGAAACCAAAAAATGATAGGAAGTTGTACTAAATAGATATTTTAAAATTCTACCTAGTGGTACAGATTTTAAAAAATATTTGCAGTGAATATTTTATCTGTAGAATGTGGTCATACTTGCAGTCATTGTCACCTTGTCATGTTGGAATGTGGTTTTTCTAGAATCAGAACCTTGGTGATAACAGAATATTAAAAAGATGTAAAGACTCATTAACTTTGGTTCCTTGACAAATACACTGGCTTTCAACTCAGCTGAATGGAATTAGGGGATAGAGCAGCGAGAACGGGCTGGATGGAACGTGCGCGCATGGTCTCTGAAGAGGCTTAGGTTAGATTTTTGCCTCTTGTGTAACCCTTGTAGCCCCGCTTTATAAAATACAAAACTCACTCTCTTGAAATGGACTGAAGTCAGTACTTGAAGGGATCATCAGGAGGACCGTGTTTGTAAAATGCTCATCACGTGTAGTAAAAGTTTACTCTCTGAGTCTCTGACTACCTCTTGTCCTGAATCTTTTAAAGAAAAAGTGCCTTTACTTTCTTGGCCAGTTTCAGTTAAGATTTACAATCAGCAAATGGACAAATGAGAAGATTAAATGATATCTTTTTTATTGACACGCGGGTGGCTGAAAATAATTTGACTGATTCTGTTTGCTGAGAGGTTTTATTACATGTATTGTAGGGAAGTGTCAACGTTTGAACGTAGTTTTGACGCAGTAAATTTGATAGTTTCTTTGCCTTGGAATTCGATGACTGGATTCTGTAGTAGAGAAATTCATCAGGATGTGTTTAATTTACCAAATGTACAAGCCAGATGAGTGATGGAATGTTAGGGTAGCATAATTTAAGCAATATATTTACAACTGTAAAATAATTTTACAGGCAAAGTACTTTAAAAAGAGAAACCGAGTGATTTATAAATTAAATTTACTTAAAGACTTGATGGTATCATTTGTATTTTTGGAGACTGGAGGTTTTGTTTTCTTGGGTGGAAAACACCAAACCACCTTAAAGCGTTGTTTGGGTGAATGTGTGGAATCAGGTACTTGGCACAGAGCCTGCACATGGAGAAGTCCGCCTTCTTTTTCTGTCTCTTTTTAGAATACAGTTTTTGGTGAAAGAGTAAGTGAAAATGTGGTGTTTACACTTCTCACTGAATTGGTGGTAATTCTCTATGGAAAATATGCATATGAACAAAGGTTTTATGGCAGTGTATTGATTTTCATTTGCAGTATGATGGCTACTGTCATAATTGATTTGCTTTTAACTGGGGATTGAAAAAACAAAGTACCAAGTTTGTATCTGTTGCCTGTCACATTGGTAGTTCTGGAGGGGTCAGTCTTTTGCCTTGGTAATCGTGTTTGTGCGTGTTGGAGATGGGTAGGATCAGGTCAAGTTGGCATTCATCATGGATTTCCTGCACTGCAGGCGCCGCGGCCCAGCTCTCCTGTGCATGACACTTCGTATAATCCTCATGACCATCCTGGGTGCCTGGGGGCTTTAGGTCCTCCTTTGCAGATGGGGAATTTGGAACTTAAAAATTTGGAGTGACTTTATCACTAAGGTCACACCGCTGGTAAGTAACAGGACTGGATTCATGTCTGGATCTTTTTTCTCTCAAATTCTTTGCCTCTGTCAAGCATTGCCTCCCCTGTCCCTCATGACCACAGTCAATATAGTGACTATATTCACCAGCTCCAGACCCCAGAAGTTTCCTTATGCCCTTTTGAGGCCCCCTCCCCCCACCTAAGTGACAGAGTTTATCCGAATGCTCTGCATGCCTGGGGGCCTCATGGAGAAGTATCTGAGTTCGCTCCTCCTGGTGCCTTTGTGTGAAGGCTGACTTTGTTCAGAGGGGTGGTCGGCACCCATGACTGAGGCTAGAAGTCCAGGTGGCACCCTCCACGTCTTTCCGTCCTGCACTTTCACCTGACTGCTGCTTCCTCCTCACCCGAATCTGCCCTGCTGCTGGTCCTCCTCCCTGGCCTTGCTGTCCTGCCACCATCTCTGATTGAGAAGATTATCATCACCTCTCTGGTCTCCTGCCTTTGGCATTTCCTCCCCCACTGCTTCCCTGTTGCGATTTCTAAAAGCACAAGTCTAACTACATTTAATGTGTTGCTCATTGATGGGAACACCTTCTGAGAAATTCATGCTTAGGTGATTTTATCATCATGTGAACGTCATAGAATGTACTTAGACAAACCTAGCTGGATGCAATCTAGTGCAGCCTATTGCTTCTGGCTACAAGCCTGTACAGATGTTACTGTGCTCAATATTTTCAGCAGCTGTAACACAGCAGTAAGTATTTGTGTATCTAACATTTAAATGTAGAAAAGGTATAGTAAAAATATGTGTAAGACAGAAAAAGTGGTGTATTTGTATAGGGCGCTTAACCACAAATGGAGCCTGCAGAACTGGAAATTGCTCTGGGTGAGTCAGTGAGTGACTGGGGCGTGAATATGCAGGCATGGGGTGTTACTGTGCATTACTGTAGACTTTATAATCACTGGACACATAGGCCACACTCAATTTACAAAAATAATTTTCCTTCAGTAATTACCGTGACCTTTTTACTTCATAAGTTTGTAAATTGAGAAAACTTTTTGACCCTTGTAACACTTAAAACACAAGCACACTGTTCAGCTGTACAAAATATTTTTATTTCCTTCGTTTATAAGCTCTTTCGTTAAAAACTTTTTTTTTTTTTTTTTTTTTTTAAGATAGAGTCTTTGTGTGCAGGCTGGAGTGCAGTGATGCAATCTCGGCTCACTGCAACCTCCACCTCCTGGGTTCAAGCGATTTTTCTGCCTCAGCCTCTTTGAGTAGCTGGGACTGCAGGTGCCCACCACCACACCTAGCTAATTTTTGTATTTTTAGTAGAGATGGGGTTTTGCTACGTTGACCAGGCTGATCTTGAACTCCTGACTTCAGGTGATCCTCCTGCTTTGGCCTCCTAAAGTGCTGAGATTACAGGCATGAGCCATCACGCCTGGTCTATTATAAGCTCTTTTCTATTAAAATTTTTTTTATTTTCATGTTTTACCCTTTAAACGTTTTGTTAAAAACGAGGGCACAAAAACACACATTGGCTTAGGCCTTTGCAGGGCCAGGGCCATCAGTACCTCTGTCTTCTGCCTCCATATATTACCCCACTGGAAGGTAGAAGGTGATAGCAGTCAATCAATCTCAATCTCAATCTCTCTCTCTCTCTCTTTCTCTCTCTCTCCTCCCTCTCTCTCTCTCTCTCTCTCTCTTTTTTGAGACAAGGCTCACTCTGCCGCCCAGGCTGGAGTGCAGTGGCAGGATCACAGGATCACAGTTCACTGCCACCTGAACCTCCCATGCTAAAGTAACCCCCTGCCTCAGCCTCCCAAGTAGCTGGGACTATAGGTGCACATCACCACACCCGGCTAATCTTTTTTATTTTGTACAGATGAGGTCTCACTATGTTGCCCAGGCTGGTCTCCAGCTCCTGGACTCAAGCACTTCTCGCACCATGGCCTCTCAAAGTTACAGGTTCCAGGTGTGAGCTGCTAATACCTGGCCTTGGAATTACTTAGCTTTGTGATAATCTCAGGGACCGCTGTTGTATATGCAGTCCATTGTTGTCCAAAATTTTATGTGGTGCGTGACTGTACATAATTTTCCACTTAAAAAGTTTCATGCCTCCCTGCTTCTTAGCATAAAGGGTGGGCTGTCTTGTATAGCCTGTGAGGTTCTCTGGCAATCAGCCACACTGATGTGCCTGCTCGGCCACACCTTTCTCCTTCCCATTTCCATGGCTCTCCTCCTGCCAACACTTCTTCCCTTTGACTTGGCTACCTTTTACTCATATTGCAAGACCCTGCCCAGTCTTCATCACCTGCGCCCCATGAGACCCCTGTACATCTGTGGCTCCTTTGGCAGGCCCGTCTCTTGCTAGCTCATACCTCATTGTAGTGAGATTATCTCCTTGTTTCCCCTTCTGGGCTCTACAGTTCTCATGGGCAGGGTCTGTGTTGAGGCCTGTCTCCATGTTCAGCACAGCGTGTGCAGTGTGTTCATAACAGGGCACTCGTGCATGCTGGCTGAGCTAAGCTAACCTGGCCATTTTGCAGGAGTTTTGCATCATTTGAAATTGGCCTCATTTGTGGCCATCTTTAAACTTCCTAGAACGAGGGCACTCTGTACTTCCTTGTATCTCCTCCTGGTCCTGGCTGGTCCCTGTGAGGCTGTGGAAGCAGGATCATACCGTATGACATAGTGCCCATGATAGCCGTCCCACATGTGCCTAGCATCTAGCAGTGGTTATGTCCTGTCCAGATGTTGGAGGTGGGAATGTGGCTCTTCCGCTGGCCTCAGACCCTGGTTTCAGCCTCTGCTTCTGACAGGACTGGATTTCTGTCATCGCTTACTCTCCTTATCCTGAGAAATTCTAGTGTTGCTGCTTTGTTGTGACCCACGGAACAGACTCACTTCATTTCTGTTTTCAGGTGATAGCCCTTTCAGTGGCTCCAGGAATTTATTGTCAGAGTTATCACTGGCCGCGTGTTTTTTTGGAGAGAGAAATCTGATGAGGATCTTATTAGTATCTAAGGCAACCTGGTTTTCATTTTGAGGATGGCTGAGCATATTTCTCACTTTCTTGAAACCCAGGCTTTCTTGTTTTTTTCCTCTGATTACGTTTGATTCAGTGCAGCCTTGGAAATATATATTTGTATACACATATGCTGTGAACATTGATTTCTTCTCCTTGTGGAAAGCAATATGTTCTCGTCTCTTTTGGTTCTTTTCCCTCTGGAAGCTTAGGTATTTTTCCTTCCATTCACTGTCACAGATTCCAGCAAAACCACTTGCCCGCCACCGATTTTCCTAATGGTGGGATAGGAAGACAGGCTTTGGTGGTGCCAGGCCCTCGCTTGGCATGCCTCCCCGACTCTCCTGCTTATACTCAGCCATGTGTCTTTGAGCGCATCAGCCAGTCTTTCTGAGAGTCCCAGTTTCCTCATCGGTACCAGCAGTTGAGAATTCAGTAAATGACGTGTTTGGCTGAGACCCGGGGGTGCGGCGGTTCTCTCATACCCTTGCTCTTGCTTCTACCCTCGGAGTTCCTCACCATACTGTTTGTGAAATTTCTGCGTCGGGGTCATTTTTCTCATTTTATTCCTTGGACAGAGGGATTATTCTCATGCTTTCGTGGGGCACTGTGTGGCTTAGAGAGTGACCCGCTGTCCAGCGCTGTCCTCATTCTGGGCGACCCTTTTCCAGCCCATTGTGGCTGTGCAGCTGCTGACATCTCTTCTTGGCCGTGAGTTCTGACAGGTATCACTCAGTGACCTGGGACAGACGTGGTTGACAGTTCCGTGAACACCGCTTCCCATTTCCACTTCAAACCTCTAAAATCAGTCGCTGGCTCACTCCCAGCCCTAGGCATGGTCAGCACCAGCTGCTGAATTCAGCTCTGCTCTGCTGAATTCCTAGGTGTTCACAGGCAGGCATGTTCACCCAGACAGCTCAGGCCAAACCCCAGACTCAGACACCTTTGCTCTTGTCACACAACCCAGTCTGGGGAAAAAAACCCACAACTTTTCTACTGTAAAATGTGTGGCTACATATGGGATATGTCAAGTCTGTGACTCAGTACAGGGAGCAGACTGCTTTTACGGGACTATTTCAAACACTTTTTTGAGCTCTTTCAATTGTATTCAGCCATCAACCATTAATGAGTCGTCCGCCCGCATCTGTGGCATAGTCAGAGCCTTAGCCTGTCAGCAGGCCCCTAACAACACATCGTGTTCAGACCTCTTCCTCTCAGGCGCTTGTCTTTGAATGGTCGCCAGTTGGGACTGGTGCAGTTTTCGAATTACCCCATTTGGTTGGGGTCTCTCTCATGATTTCAGAGTCTTTGAGATTGGCAGAGCCATGCATGTGTTTGAAGTGAACGTTTCGTTTTTTTCCGTTTGTTGACCTACATGCCAAGCACCAGGCTCGTTTCCTGGGACACAAAGATGGAGAAGGTGTAGGGCGGACCCCTGACGTTCAGAATTTTCATCCTCTCTCTTTAGAGTCCAAACTCTCATCACACCCAGACTTTTATCTGTTCTGTTCTAGATCATCAGAGCAATGGAATTTTTTTTGCTGTTTCAAATCAAAGTGATAAAAGATAATGAAGATTTTCCAAGCTGCATTTGGATTGCCTTAATTCTTTTAAAAAATTATTTTGTGGCCGGGCATGGCGGCTCACGCCTGTAATCCAAGCACGTTGGAGGCCAAGGTGGGCAGATCACCTGAGGTTGGGAGTTCAAGACTAGCCTGACCAACATGGTGAAACCCCGTCTTGAAAAAAAAAAAATTATTTTGCTTGACAAATAAAAATTATATGTTTATCACATACAAATGATGTTTTGAAATATGTGTACATTGTGGAATGACTAAGTCAAGCTAATATAGTAACATATGCATTATCTCAGATGTTTTTTGCGGTGAGAACACTTAAATCTTTCTTAGCTGGTTTTCAAGCATACAACACATTGTTATTAACTATAACTACTGCTTTGTACAATAGATTTCTTGAACTTAATCCTTCTAACTGAGATTTTGTATCCTTTGGCCAGCATCTCCCCCCAGCCCTCCCATGCGTCAATTCTTAAGGAGTTAAATCCTTAGTAGTTAATGAAGGAGCAAATGGTTGTGAACTAATGGAACGGAATGTAGATTGAGCAACACACAGGGAAGTGGATGGAAGTCAGCAGGGTTCAGCTGTGATGCTGTCCACATTCTTATTTCCCCCAACAGAGGCAGGAGAGCCACACCCCTTCCTCCTGGCATGGAGGTGGCACAGAAGGCAAGGGGCACTTGTGTGCTGCCCTGAAAACCCTTAGAGCTGGGGGAACTGAGTATTTCTTTGTTTTCTGCCCCCTATGCCAGCCCCTCAGCTACATAAACAATATATTTGCCAGCAAATAACCAATTTTATTTCTTTTTAAAGTCTTTTAAAAATTGTAGTTACAAATCAGTTATGTCAAATGACTTGCCATATATGTGAATTTTCACATTCCAAAGCTGTGTCTAAAACAGTCTGCTAGGTTTTCAGTCAAGTGCATGTTTAATATTTTGCCTGCCTCCAGTGTAAGTAAAGCAGTGTTCAAATGCATAGCCGAACAGTCAAAGGAAGAGAGTTTATTTAAAGAGTATTAATTTGATGCTGAACTGTCCAGGGTGCCCATTGGCTGGCACAGCTACATTTTTCTCTCATGACATCCCTCATCTAAAAATCACTTAAGTGAGAAGAGAAATTCGATTGTAGCTGTAGACAAGAATAATGTGGAAAAAGTTTCTTGGCAGTACTATTTGGGACCTGCACTGTAGCGGATGCCGAGGTAATCTATCAGTTTGTGAGTGTCTACAAAATGCAACTCTCTAGGTAACAGGTTTAAAGTAAAGATTTAATACAGTCTCCATCTCCTATGATGTTGCAGTGACAGTTTAAAACTCATTCTCTAAATCTCAGCAGACTTTATAGCTAGCAGTGGGCCAATATAAAGTTTAATAGCATTACAACACATAAATCATCTTTTAAAGATGCTACTAGTAGCTCCAATATTAAATGCAGACAATCGCCCGTGTTATAAATAATTTATCAAACACCATTTCAGATTAGCCTTCCATGCTGAGTTATTTATTTTAGCCTTTTCTGTACGATTCCTAAGGCACTTTTTGAAAGATCCATTACTGGTCAGTTTAATGAACTTGGGGGTCTGTTTTGTCCCCTCAAGCACTCGGGTACAGCTGTGGTGACCATTACGTGGCCGACGTGGACCTCTTTGTGCCTTTTACAAGTGCTGCCCATTTGTCATGTAGCGGTAAATGGAGCTGCACATTGGAGTCCAGGGACACATTGTGCGATGCAGTGATGGAGACAAACAGATAGCTCTATAAAGTGCTGCTTGTCACAGCTGACTTGTAGTACAGTACATCACTCTTATTGTAATCTCATTTAAGAAGCAGGGGTGGCTCGGGGGACTGATATTCCCAGTTAGTTTGGTCTTTGTAGCCGTAAAGCAGGAAGTGTTCCTTTTATATTCTCTGAACTTTTAGGGAGTGTGCTTTTTGCTTGGATTAATTATTACAGGAACTTCTCTGTGGCACTGTGTGAAGATTTGTCAGCAGGTTTGTTTGGACCTCCTTCTCCTGGCCTGGGGTTTGGTATAGGCAGTCACTGCTTAGAGATAAGTTGTGTTTTTAGGAGCCCTCTGGCTTGCTTTATTAAATAATTTACCATTTATTAAGCAATAGCTGTGTGCCAGAAACTATAGCAGGTGCTTTCTCTGCCTTTATTTCTAACCTTTTAGCAATCCTGTGAGGTAGGATTTATTATCATTATATTTCAGAGCAGGAAAGCAAACTTAGAGAGGTGTAGTGACTTGTCCAGGGTTGCAGAGCAGTAAGTAGTAGACTGGGGATTCAGACCCATTTTGTCTGCCTCCACGTCTGCAAGATGATCTTGAATCTGGGTTCTCCAAGTCGTGTTTTATCATCAGGGTCATGGTGATCTTTTGGCTTAGCGTCTGAAAGCAAAAGGAAGCTGCTGTTGGCCTGGAGGGCCATTTTTCTGGTAAAGAAGATAAATCCTACTGGCGCATCTGCACACTGAGTTTCCCTTGTGACCCGCAGTGTAAATGCGTAGTTAGCCGGCTGGGGGAGGATGCTTCCTTTGCCGTGGGAGAGAGCATCGCACCTGGGCCTGATCACCTGGGGTCATGGGCTCTGCAGGGCCGTTGTCAAGGCCCCTGTGTAGTCACTGTTCCCAGGCAGATGCTGCCCAGGACCTTCCGGAAAAGGGAAGTGCAATTTCCCTATGAAGAATGAATCCGAAGGGAAGAGGCAGTGCTTCTTGCGCTTCCTGTGGGCCAGAGACAGATAAAAATGTGGTGTTTTCCTCACCTCTTGCCTTTAGTTTGTGGTTTTTCTTGATGGTTTTCTTAAATATTTGGTAGCACATGTTAAAGACAAAAGTTGTTTAATTGTGAAATTCCACTATAAAGAAAACACAGTATGAATATGCCCAGTAGCATATTTGCATATGTGTCTAGAATTCTGTGTATGGAAATACTGTAGTCAGAGACAGTATTCAACATGGAAGCAGTTGCTGGAACATAGTAGGTCCCTATAGATACTTGTTAAAGACATTAACTGTGTAAGTAGTGGGTAGACAGTAGAACCTTTGGTCATTTCCATCCTCTTTGCATTTTGAGGGTTTGGGGTGTTAAGGGAGGGATATGTTAAATAAAACCTCAGATCTTAATATGGATCTGACGTTGCATTGTAGAAATAATGCCCAACTTGATTGAGAACGAAGAAGGCCCTTGAAGTGGTAGTCTTGGGTATTTTGGGAAACACTGCCCTCCAACCCCCAATGGGAGTGACCATCAGAGGAGCTGCTGGTTGGCCCAAAGAGAAACTGGCAAACACCATCCTCCTAAATCTGCTCAGGTCTTAAGGCTCTTTGATGATGGGGAGCGAGTGACACGGCCTTGAGTCAGGGACTAGCTGAGGAACCCTCGGCCCAAGGAAGGTCACTTGCGAGCTGGTGTGGTGCTGTGGCCTTCTGGCTCTGGGGCCTGGGGGCTTGTCGTCCTATTTTTTGTTCACCAGCTGTTTGACCTTGTGTAAGTCATTGACTCTCAGCCAGAGTTTCTGATGATACCAACATCAAAAGATGGGTGGGGGCAGGGATACACATCATGACGATCAGCAAAGTGCCCAGCTCAGTGCTTGGCACATAAGAGTGCCGACAGATGCTGATTGATTGATTTAGTGGGCATATAGGTGCTCCATAAATGGAAGTTTCATTCCATCTCCTGACGTCTTCAGCCATATGCATATGAGACACGGATGGGATTGGAGGGGGGAAAGTGAGGGACTTGAGATTGTCTTCCTTTAGGAATGATCTTCCTTAGAATTGGTGGGGAGGAAAGGAATTTAAAAGATGTATTTCCCTAATTTTAAAAAGCCTTTATTTATACTTAAATAACAGCATACATGATAATTTTATGAGTAAATGAAACTATATAATTTTAAAATTTGCATATTTTAAAGTTTTATCAGTTACTTACAGACTGTTTGCAAAGTAGAGGGAGGATCACTCGTAATCTTACATAGCACTGTCAGCAGTCTGGTATCCTGTGCCCAGTCGAATCGATTGACATTAGCTATGCATATCTTGTATCATTTGCGTATTTCTGCTTCCCCAAGTCTTCACCCTTCCCCATCTACCCAGATCATTTGGAAAATGTAAATGTGCAGTCCTAAGTGCTGCCTGCAGGATTGTGATGTCCGCCAGGGACTGTTGGCTGGTTCTAGACCCCAGCAGCAGTGATGAGATAAAAACAAAGCAGGGGAAATAGTCAAGTGGTAGAGAGGAGAAGCGGGGAGCAGAAGTGGTAGGCCAGGAACAGGGGGACCAGTATGGTGCTCCCAGCACGTGCCCCTGTGCACACACACCTAAGGCCATTTAATAAAGGAAGCAGTTTGGAATGAGGTTGCAATTTGCTGAATTAGTGGTTGGCTTTTGCTGTCTAGATAGCAGCTGCCACCAGCTCCTCATCTAAGAGGCTTTCTTTGCTACCACCTTCACATGTTTCTGGAAGCCTTCTGGCCACATAGACTGTTGAGAATTCCAGGAGAGAATTCCTAATTAGCAGATCCTCTTTGAATGTATTCTTACAGGTCTGCATATGTACAAATTGGCCTCATTGGCCCCACATAGGTGTCGCACAGGAGTGAAAAAGCCTGGGGAATAAATACCAAAGGAACCCCTAGCTGCTGGTTTGCTGAGGAGCCCACTTCCAGCAGAACCTTCTCTGTCCTTCTCTGAGTCTGTAGAGGGCGCTTATGTCACTGGAATACTAGTCTGTTGTGGGGCAGGCAGAGAGGAGCAGGAGTCCCGAGTGGGTTCAGATCTTCTCAAAACTTGAGGTTAGCGGATCTGCCCTTTGAGGGTCTTGGGCGGAATTGGGCCTGGAGTCTGGGTTTCTTCAAGCTTAGATGAGCGCTCTAGTGCACCTTGCATGTTTGTGTACTGTCATGCCCTCGTGGACTGGGAGGGAGCCGTAGCACAGGTTAGATTCCCTGTTTTCAGGGAGCCTGTGTCATTTTTGTCCTCATTGTGTATAGAGCTTGAAGTTGGTGTTCCCCGGGTCTGGTGCCATTGCCTTCGCTGCCTGCCTTCTGTTTCACTACTGTTTCCTGAGTGCCTCGTGTGCCGCCTGCCCGTCAGCCCTCCCTGAAGCTCTGCTTACCAGCATGTTCCCAGCTCCTCCTCACGTGCTCTTAGCCAGCCTCACCCTGCATTGCACTTGCTTGGGTCAGATGCCCCCCTGGACTCTGACCCCTTAGAGGGCAGGGATTTCGGGGCCTCATCCACCTCTGCAGCCCTAGCTCCTAGTATAGGACCTAGCATGTGATCGGTCTTCTTGGATAAGAAAGGGATGAATCCATCTGTTCACCAGTAACTGTTGGGGGTGGGGATTTGTGCTTAAAGGCAGAGAAAAGGAGAAAGTGATTCAAAGTAATGAATTCTTTCAGTAGACTTGTAGGCCCCTTAGGAGAGACAAATTCTTTTGGGCAAGAGGTCCCGCCCTTGGCCTGCCAGCATTTCCCCAGAACTCCTGTTGTGTTTTGGTGTTAGCCCCCCGCCGCCCCCGCCCCGCCGCCCCATAATGCTGACTTTCCCCATTGTGTTGCCAGGAAGTAACTTCCAGCTGTTGTTGGATGTTCTTGATCAGGGCTTAGTAAACTGCAGTCCACTGCCTGTTGCTAATGTGTTACTGGATCACAGTTGTACCCCTTTGTTGATGTATTTGTGTGTGGCTGTTTTGTGCTAGCATGGCAGAGTTGAGTGGGTGTGGTCGAGACTGTATGTCCACAAAGCCTAAAATATTTACTCCCTGGCCCTTTACAAGATCATTGTTACTAGCCCTCCGGGTCTGCTGTGTGGTGACTGTGCGATGTGGTGGAGAGGCAGTGCGTGCATAAAGAGTTTTAAGACCTGGGCCGGGAACTTTGGGCACGTCATCTTTGAGATCTTTTCCTCATCTGTGAAATGGGCATTAAAAGCAACACTTACCTCTCAGGAGGTCTCGCCCGCTGCTAGTGGAAGCGCGTTGTGGATGTCAGAACAGGCCCTGGTTCAGCCATGGACATCATTGCTGGCGTTCTGTTTCTCAGGAGGAGGAAGCCAAGAAGCTGGTGAGCGAAGCCATTGCCGCCGGCATCTTCAATGACCTGGGCTCGGGAAGCAACATTGATCTCTGTGTCATCAGCAAGAGCAAGCTGGATTTTCTCCGCCCATACACAGTGCCCAACAAGAAGGGGACCAGGTAAGTGAAGGAGACAAAGTTCTCTCTGGGTCCCCTGGCTTCATGGCCACCCTTGGTATCTCCATGGCATCTGGATGGAGTTTTCTTGGTTCTTCCCACGTTAAGTACATCCAGTGTTCCCAAATCAGCCTCCCGCAGAGAACTTTGGCTCATTACTTGCTTTATGACAGTGGGGTGCTGTCAGGTATAGGACAGTGATTTAATTTGATGGGAAGGGTGGAGGGTGGCCCAGGAAAGAGCCCTAGGCTGGGAAGTGGGGCGGAGAGGTTTGGATCATCTACTGTCCTTTCTCAAGTGTCTTAACAATCCCCTGAATTCTGTGAGAAGGTCCATTTTTCACGGCAGCCTCAGCACGTTCCCCCAGAGTGCGCCGAGATTCTTAACTGGGCGTAAGTCAGCAGTGCTAACAGACTCCCAGAGGTGGCCGTGGGAGCTAATGCGTGTCTGCTCTGCTACGGGGAGTTGCGCCATTTAGCCTGTGCTACATGCTGAGTGGGCCCCTCGGCTCAGTGGTGCAGCCCAGACTCACTGGCGGGAGAGGTTCTAGTCAATCTGCTGAACAGAACTGGAAGTTTTCCAAACCTGGTGGCTGTCATGTGTCAGAGGAGCAGCTCATTTGCAGTCTCATGACCGTCCAGCTGCTTGACCGTCCTGTAGCTCCTGCCTCTTCTGGGAGCCCAAGCAGCTGAGGATGGGCTCCCTGAGCGCTGCTTCCGGCTGCAGCCATCTAAGTGCAGCACAGGGTATTTATAAACTACTGCTCCCACCCAGCCCCACGGCTAGCCCAGAGGATAGTGAGCGTCACCTTCTGCAGGCTTGCTTTCATCTCCCACTGCACACTCAGCTCCAAATCAGGAGTAATTCACAAGGAAAGAACGGAACATCAGAACCAGCAGGTATTCACTGTGGTCTGCATTCAACCCTGCGGAAGCTCAGTGGGCTCTTGCTGGAGTGGGGCGGCACGGCGCCAGAGAGCTCTGGCACTGGGGTTGGGGAATGTTGGTGGCTGGCGTGGTGGCTTCCAGCAAATCAGTCTCCCTGTCTTTGAAATGGAGCTAAACCAGATGACCTCTGATGAGCCCACAAAGTCCCTCGGGCCTTTAGGAGGAAGGGACACTACCTTTCAGGCCCAGAGCTGTGTTGGGGGACTGGGCTTTGTCGAGCTCTGAGTAGGTGGGAGCCAAGTACTCCACATAGCCTGCTTCCCTGGTTGCTTGTGAGACGCTGCATGATGTGTGCAAGGCCATGGTGAAGCGGTGATGGGTAGGGATTGGTTACACCATTCAGGCTGGACAGGGTCCTGGGTGAGGACTCTGAAAGCCACATTTGGGCCATTGAGAAAGGGGTATTTGTGGTTGCCTAGGGAATCTGTGCTCAGTGCAGGGGTCCTCATCTAAAGAGAGTGCAGCAACGGCGCATCCTGCTTTCTCGGGCGGGGGCTGCCCTGCTGTAGAGAGACTCCAAACACCCCAGAACAGAAACAAAACCACCCCAAGGCTGCTTGTGAAGTCAGCGAGGTGACCCAGAAGGTGCTGGGTGTGTGGTGGGTGTGCAGCAACCTGCACGGAGCCTGCTCCCCATTGGTGTCCTGGGGTCAAAGGCAGCAAGTGTCCAAGCTCCCTGGAATCTCCCTGTTGTCCTCTCTGCCAGTGACTGAAGATGGGGGCACTGCCTGAGTTAGGGAGTCCTTGCCAGGGTGACGCCAGGGTGCATGGCAGGGCCAGAGGTCTGAGTAAGCGTCCTGTGCTTTCCGCCAGTGTGGGCCTTGCCTGGCAAGTCCCTGCGGCCTCCTCTGCTCACAGCCCTCCACCGTTCAGTCTTGCAGTCCACTGGCGCTTAAGGTGGAAGCTCTGCCTGCATGTGGCCAAAATTGGGCACTGTCACCACAGTGGTGAAGCAGGCTCATGTGTCCAAGCCTCCCATAGACACTGAGGGTTGGTTCAAATGAGTCAGGCACACAGAGGCCACATGGGACTTTGGCTCCAAGATGGCATGCTGCCACCACATTCCAGCATGTAAGGAACGAGACATCTTGAAACTAATGGGTTGGGGACACATTGTTAAAAGGTACTTTTGCTTAGATCCTTTAAGAGAGTAGGGGTTAGGGGAGGCTTGGCAGAATTAAGGCAGGCCACTCTGGACTGACCATGCTCCTGACCCGGATGTAGAACTGTGGGAGTTGCCCTCCTTGTTTTACTTCCTGCTCCCTCTTTTAGCTCATGTGCTCAGGGAAGAGGATGGGTGTTCCTGGAGCACAAGGTCATGGCACAGCCAGCAGTCTTCTGGTAGTTCCTGCCAGTTTGACAGAAATATTATCCCAGCTGGGAATAGACCAGAGCAACAGTTGGGGGTGTGCTGCCATTTGACAGTATCCTAATTCCTGACCCAGTGTGAGAATTCACAGCCCAAATATGTTTTTTCTAGACTGCCTGGTGCTCAAAGAAACCTCTGCCAGATTCCCTCCAAGGAAGGTGTTAGGTGTCTCCTAGTGGGAATCCACTGTGTCCCTGAAGGGGGCAGTTAACTTTTCTTGAGGCTTGAGAGTGGTCTGAAATGACAAGCTTAGAGACTGGCTGCATGTATTTCTGTACTGTTTGTGCTTCCAGCTGTTGGTACAGTGTCTAAGGTAGCAGTAAGCCATCCTAGTTGCTGCACATGAGAAGAGCAGCCATGCCCTCCTCTTGTGTAATGATGGAATTTGCTTCCTGCTATCACTGAAGGGTACTGTGGGGAGGATGAAGATTGATGTCAAGGGATCAAGTGCTTCCCAGCACCTGCCAGGGATGCTGTGGTGGGGGAGAGTCACGTGTCCACCAGGGGCCAGGGGCTGTGCTCTCTAATGCACACTAGGTGCCTCCAGGCACCCTTATTTTGTAGCACTTGAGAGCTGAGGAACTGGAATCCCCCAAGATCACAGAGCTGGGATCGGGACAGCCAGGACTGGAGTCCAGCCTGCTCACTGCCTCACCTGAGTATCTGTTTTCACTGTCTCCTGCCCTCTGGCACTTTGAGGGGAATCCTAACTCTCTGCTTTTGTTTTTCTCTCACTAGGTTTGGGCGGTACAGGTGTGAGAAAGGGACCACTGCAATCCTCACGGAAAAAGTCACTACTCTGGAAATTGAGGTGCTGGAAGAAACAGTCCAAACGATGGACACTTCTTGAATGGCATCTGGGTGGCCAGCTGTGGTTCTGGAAGATGGCGGGCATTGGAGGCCCCATAAGACGTTCAGGTTTGCTGAATGAAACTCAATAAAAAATGAAAACCAAATTGGGCAGCTGAGGTCTGGGCACTGTGTGGTATTTTAGGGGGCAGTTGGGGGGCTGCTAAGGCTGCTCATTCTCCTTGAGCACTAGCCTAGGCTCAGGAGAGTGTAGGAGCCATGCGCCCCTCCTGGGGACAGACAGGTTCCAGCTCCTGTCAGAAGTCAGAGTGGACTCCCTTCAGGCTTCTGGTGAACATCGATACCCCCCGCCCTTTTGCTGGCTGTCTTTGTTCGTGGTGGCCCCGGGTTTGTTTGAAATGGGGTGGTAAGTGCAGCACAGCCTTCGACCTCAGCAGCCAAGTAGGAAAGAAATGGCAAAGACGAACCTCTGAGTTTGAGTTCTTAAGCCCAGCTCAGTTCTGAGTACCAAGAGAAGCTGGTCTAGAGCTGTGTGAAGCTGGGTGGACCCCACTTTGGCTGGTTTCACAGAAATGAATGTTTTGGGATTACTGTTTTGTAGTAAGTAGGACGTGATCATTTCACACACACTCAGGCCTGGAGAGCGGTTGAGATCGTGCACTTTCGGAGGGTCTGATTGGGCAGGTTGTTCTCACGGTGTGGAAAGTGGGTGGCGTGCAGAGAGTAGGATCATTGCGTGCTGGGGTTGGCAGTGTCAGGGAGGCACGGTGGGGCTTAGAGAACTGGAAGCACGATACTGGCACCAAGTGTGTATGGAATCAGAAAACCCTTCAGTGTAAGCACTAGGCAGGAGATAGGGACCTGATTCTGCCTTGGAGAGAACATTCCAGGGTGAATCTGCTCTCAGGCCAGCTCCTGTGTTAGAGGTGCCAGGAGCAGGCTGGGGAGAACAGTGGAATTACTGAGGGCAGAAACTTGGCTGATAAGTATCAAAATTATTTGGGGAACCTAAATCCTGGGATTAGTGAATGTCTGGGGCCTAGGAAGTTGTGGTTTTCAAGGTTCCTCAAGAAATCGTGCTGCGGACACTTTGAAGTTTTGGATCAACTGGTTTAAGAGCAAAATCGCCAAAGCCGTTTTAAAATCACTCATGAATTATAAGTAACTCCCAGTCACCCTGTTTTATTTCAACGATGGAGAGCAAGTACAGAGGAAAGGCTGCGTGTAGAGAGACGGTCGGACCGACAGTGTTACAGCAGAGCTGAGTCTGCGTGCGGAAACAGCCGCCTGGCTCCGGTGTTTCCTCCAGGAGAGGCCGGCTCAGCAAATGCCTGCAGGCAGCAGGTGTCAGGAGTCACCTGCACGATGCCAGCACTGCTCTTGTCTGGAGGGCCAGACTGTCATCAGGTCAGTGACAACAGCTCAGACCACTGGAAGGTTAGCTTTGCATACAAAAACAAAATTCAAATGATTTCCTTCAGAGCTCGAGTTTTCTTAGGTTCACATTTATAGATTAGTCTTCACAGTTATTCCTGTTTGGGAACAAGAAATAAGGAGCACATCTCTGGTTTCCTACACATGATGCAGGTGGACTTGAATTCTCGATTCTGTGGTCCGTGGACTTCAGGTTGTGAGGGGTGAGTGGCTGCCGTTTTTGGATCTTCTACTTTGTGCTAGCTAACGTGCATATTTTCTTTCAAATTCTGTCAGCAACCCCGAAGGTAGATAGATAGATACTGTTAATCTCACTGTACAGACAGGACACTGAGGCTCAGAATGGCCAAGAAACTTGCCCAAGCCTAGTCACACTAGGAAGTTGCAGAACCAGAATTTGTCAAGGACAGCCCTTAGGTTTTCTTTATCCATGCTTCCTTCCCGTGGAGGAAAATGCATAACACTGATCACGAAATGAAATGCTGGGCCAGCATTCAAGGAGGTGACAAAGTGCCTGGTACATAGCAGGTGTCCAGGAGTAGATGGCCCAGCCTGGCTGCCAGGAAGATGCTCTTGCTCCTCGATGCCATTTGCCATGTGACGCTCCGGCCAGATGCAGGGCTCTTCGCATCGTCACTCACCAGGTCATAAAACGTAGATAAAAATAACAGAATCTCCACTCCACGGAAAAAAAATGATTTCCACTTTATCCCTTTACAACAGAGTAAATTAAGCACACAGCCTGATTGTTTGAAAAGATACTAAGAACTAAACTGAACTTGGTACTAACCATTTTCAAAGGCTCACTACACAAATCACACGGTCTCCTGCAAGTCTCCTGTTAGCATCAACCTTGACATGTCACTGGAGGAATTATCCGAAAGATTCACAGTACAGTCCAGATCCAGGGCTGCCGTGGCTCACCGAGGTGAGCCACTGCCCTTGTTAACCCAGCTGGGATTGTCCACAACAGAATAAAGAAAGGACTTTGGAATTTGACCATCAGTGATGTGTGGCCAGCGCGCCTCCCTCAGCTGCTCTGCCTTCAGCATCTGCTGTAAGGCTGGGCAGCCTTTTGGGGAACCTGCTGAACCCTGTGGTCTTAGCTGTTCTAGGCTACCAGGTGGCCACTTGAAGAGAAGACAACTCAGGTAAGGCAAAGTGGTAAGGCACAGTGCATCCACGCTCAGGTGCTGGACATCCAGACGTGCATCTGCTTGGCCACCTGGTGCACGTATCCGATGTCAGGTCTCTGGTCGGGGTCAGGGTAGATGCACATGCTGACCAGTTCTCGTAACTGCAGGGGAGAGAAAGGTGGGTTATTCTCAAGAAAGCAGCCTTACCGAGGCTCCACGCTCCACAATCTGTCTGCATGAGGTACTTGATTCTCAGAGCAACTAGACAATCCCGCTGTTCCCCGCAGAGCTGAAGAACAGTGTTTAGTGGGGACAGGTAAGGGGCATGCGGCCGCGCGGCTCCCAAGGGCTAGCCAGGACTCCTCCTGGGCCTGTCTAGCTCCAGAGGCTGCACTTTGAGACCCTAAGACCATTGGGCAAATTGTGTGTGTGTGTTTAGTCTGTGTGTGGTCTGTGTGTGTGTGTGTCTCTCTCTCTCTCTGCTGTCAGTCACGCAGATGCCCAAACCAGAGGACAGAACTCAAGGAAAGGGCTTTATTGATCATAATAAATGCATTAACATGCAGCAGGGCTGCAGCCTGCCCACCCCCGGCCCCTTTATTGTGCTCATGAAAGACGAAGCTTTTAATTATACAGACACTGAAGGCTGCTCCCGCCCCGAGGTGGGGGAGGGGCACCTTGTGCCTCTCATCGGCTCAGTTCTTATGATAGCCAGAGTGCCAATTATTTTAATGGTAATTAAAATAATGACCTTAAAATGCCTACCTCTTCTTAACTTGCATCACGGGCTCACCACCATTGGTTTTCATTTAAATACCTGCTGCTGGAGGGGTGGCCAGTCCCACAAACTGGCGGCCAGCAGGAAGCCAGGAGGTCCTGAACCAGAGGGGGCTCTGGTGGTCTCAGAGTCCACGCTCAGTGTCTGGGGAGGGCCCAAGGGACATTCTGCAGGCCCAGGGGCTAGTGCCGTGCAGCCTCCTTAGGCTGAGGGGTGGGGCCTGGGCTTCCTGTAGACAGGCTCCTGAGGTGATGGGGCATTTTCTCTGGGCTGCAGAGCTTTAGGCCATCCCCTCCAACCTGTATGCATGCCTTACAGCGGAGAAGCCCGGGTGACAGCGGGGCCTGCAGCCTGCTGGGCCGCCCCTGGACTCTGAGGTGGCCTGTGGACCAGAGAGCTGTTTTCTGAACCTTACACTATTCGGGGGAAGGTACCTGTGGTTGGCCTCTGACAGATTAAAATCCCAGAAAACCAGATTCAGGTGAAGAGTCTGTGACCTGCAGTAACTGCTGAACTAGACGTGCAGTTGGCAGTAAGTGCGGGTTTGAAATTCTCAGAATTCAAGAGAAACAATAAACATATGTTATTTTCATTTCTAAGCAGCAGTGTAACTAAAAATGGGGTGTGCCCAGGGGCTCCTGAGTACCACCACTCACCCCCAAGCACGGGCCCAGAAATGCCACATAGGCCTGGTGAGAGCTGGTACTGTGGGGAGCAGGGGCTCGTGGCCAGGAAAGGGCTGACTTGGAACAGGGGGCTTCAGTGTTCATGAAGCAGAGAGGACAGTTCCTGTTTACAGATTGAAAACCAAAGCACAGGGCTGTGATCTGCTCCAGTTGCACGGCTTCAAGCTTCTGAATTGTACACAAGTCCAAATTCAGAAGATGAGAAAGGAAAAAGCAAATGGCAACTCTTTGTGAAGAGATGGAACTTGTTTTTTCCTCCCAATGGGGAGCATAAATACTTCCTCCAAAGGTGCAGGTTGGAACTGTGAAGCCAGGAGAGGAAGGGCCTTGTGCAGCGTGCCAGACACTCATGCTCTAGCCCTGGGGTCCACGACGCCATCGAGCGCAGGTTCCCCACGAGGAGCCTCCTGCCTGGACACGGGCGGAGCACATGGGACCTGTCCTGTGCAGCTTGGCCAGGGCAAGGATGTTCCTTCCAGAGCCTCACCTCGGCTAGTTAATGGGCCACCAAAGAGACATGCCATCAAGTAGCAGGAGGGTTCTGGCTGGGCATCTGGGTTCCGATCCTGCTTCACCATCTTTAAATCGCCCATGTCTGTTTTCTTATTGGTAAATGGGTCAGGGGAAGATTCAACTCAGGAAGTCTGAACATGAGCTATTATCGTGAGGTGATGGCCTGTGCTCCTATGGGGTGGGCCCAGGGAGGCCCCAGACCCACCCACTAGCACTGACCTTGAACAGAAATAAGGGTCACATGACATTTAGTGAGCACTGATTGAGCCAGGCCCTGTCCACTGGCCACTTTCAGTGGTGGTGGCAATGTGAGCCTGGTGCCTTACCCTAATCCTTAGGCTTATCCTGTGTGGAAGGTTTATTATTGTCCCCATTGTATAGATGAAGAAACTTGAGACTCAGGAAGGTTAGGTGACTCACCTAGGAACAGTGCAGGCAGCGTGTGAACGCGTGCCTATACTTTTGACCCTACTATGCCAGGAAACCTGTCTTCCTCTCGATTATTCACCAAAAATGTTTAGTCCTATCTTCAAGGTGTTGGAGCCGAGGAAGAAGATATTCGCACGTTCCTAGTAACTGGCACAGCCCCACGCCAGACCCATCAGAGCCTGGGTCCATGGCCCCTGTAGCCAGTGTAAAATGTTGACAGTAGAAGCCCAGGCTGTGGCTTAAGTCTGTTACTATAAGGAGGAAACTGACCAGTCTCCCTGCGGTGGTCTCCTGCCATGGGCGCCGTGGTGACCATCAGCAGTATGGGGATGCCAGGCCTGCTAGCTACATCCTGCTCCTGCATCAGTTCCATGTCTGGTGCCACACAAAGCCCGTCCTGGGGACCTGGCAGCAGTGGGCCTCCTGGAGCACCAAGCTGGGAGTCGAAGAGGTGGAGATGTGCCAAGGGCCACATCCCACTGGTTCCTGCCTGGGGGTCCTATACTGGAGCCGCGTGGTGAAACCCCTTCTTCAGTGCAATCACCTACTTTCCCCTCGCCAAGTCCCTTTTCCAGAAAGTGCCCTTTCTGTACCATGTAAAGTAAGCCTGACCTCAGCCGCGATGCTTTGGAGTAGCCTTCATGAGCCTCGGTGGCCGCCAGAGCTGAAGAGGCCTCTGGCTCCTGCAGACTCACCTTCTCGGAGTAATGCTCCCCGGGGAGGGGTGGGTAGTCACACTGCTCGATCTTCTGGCACAGGGAGAAGAGATTCATCTTATCTCCGTAGAAGGGGCTCTGGAGGGCTGCCATCTGCAAGGGAGGAAGACAACGAAGATGAGCTTTAGGCCTTGCGGCTCACAAGGACTGGAGAGGCGGCTGCTCTCTGGTCCCAACCACAAGGAGTCCAGCAGGACTTCTCCCCTGAATCGCTGATCACACGGGGGTTCAACAGAGGAGCAGGTGCAGCACCACCAGCCTGCTTCTCTCACTGGATTAAGAGGGCACGGGGGTTTCGGTGACAAAACTTTAAAGGCAATGAAGGGGCAGCTGGATGCTGCACGCTGATCCCTGTCTTGCTCCCATCTCAGCCTGAGGGACCCAGGCTTCAAGTGGCAGGTTTCTGAGTGCAGTCTTATTTCCATAAAAAGCGCTTTCAAAGATGCCCGTGGGGAGGTGTGTCTGTGCACTGTAAGTTCAGGGCGCGTTCCTCACCTATGGACTGACGGGAGGGTGGGTTGAGAAGGGTGCAGCACTTCACTGTGTTGGTTCTTGCCAGCTCCTCGCAGAGCTGCCGCCTGTGGAAGTCAGCGGCCCAACCCAGGGCAGGGCGAGTAGAGGGCTCGGGGGAGGGAGGCGGCGGCCTGCCCCCATGGGGCTCGGGGCGCAGCAGCTTGTTTCAGGGAAACTTCAGGGTGGGAGGGAAGCGCCCGGCTCCACAGCCAGCCACAGCTCTGCACTCGCTGTGTGCCTGGACTTCGTTTCCTCATCTGTAAAATGTCCCCACCTGCAGGCCTGTGGCCAGGCTTGTGCTGGCACATGGAGGAGGCACCACCAGCGGGGCTGTGACCACCCAAGCTGTGGCTGGAGGATTGTGGTGGATTTTCCCGGACAGTCACTGTGCAGAGGAGAAGGGCCAGTTCGCGTGTTGGTCCCATGAATGTAGGCCCGAGTTTTTCATGTGTCTGATCGGGGAGAGGAATCGGCAGCCTTCAACTTCAGATCAAGCCCGTTTGATCTGCGTTTTGTAAACCTTGCTGCTTGGAACTCCAAAGGCCCCAGAATACCGCGGGAAACATTTAGCCCCCGAGCTGGCATCTCCTTCAGATCATGTCTCTGCTATTCCCAGCACTTTCCCCCCGTCACTTCAGAAAAGGCTTTTGAATGGGGTCAGCACTGAGCTATGCCAGAGGACCCCTCTTGGCCTTCCCCAGAACAGGCCGCCTCCGTCGGCCCCAGCCTCTCCCCCTCCGCTGCCGGCCACAGGCCTTCCACCCTCATCAGGGCGACAGGCTGTGAAGGAACCTCTGGGCTGCGGGGATTAGAACGATTACCCTGGCTGGCGAGATCCCCTTTGTACCAGTGACCACCCAGCCTCTGGTCAAAACGGAGAGGAATCGCTGTCTGTGGCCTCGTTAGAACTGCCAGAGCCACGGCTCTCAGCGCTGCTCCTCAGATGCCACTCTTCTTTCTGGTGTTATCAGGGTGACACACAGCTGAGGAAAAGGGGGCAGGTGGGCCCCAGCTCCCCACTGGGAGGGCTCAGAAAAGCTGGTGTGTGATCCGAGCTGTCAGAGGGCCAAGGGTGATCTGACTCCTGCCTGTCGGGGCCTCAGACACCCATCTCATCACCCAGTCTCTCTCGAGCATGTCCCGGACTGAAGGGTGACCAGAGGCCAGGAGGTCTGCAGCCCTGCACCTCCACCAGGGAGGGGTGTCCAGGCCACTCTGCCGTCTGAGCACGATTTCAATGCAGCATCCTGGCCAAGGGGCCGCCATCTTCCCCTTGAGTCTGCTGTCTTGCTGGGTCTCAGTCCCCAGTGGGGCCCCTCAAGGCTGCTGCAACGAGGCCCCCCATGAGGATCCTGGGACTGGCGCTGAATGAGCCAACTCCAGCTCCATGCTTGGAGCTGAGCTCCCACATAGATAAATCAATCCTGCAGAGCAGGCAGCCTGCTGGGCACCTCCATGGGCATCCGGGTAATGAAAACAGCCTGGCCTTCCAATACACCAAGCACGGGCATCTCTGCTCCCAGCTCCCACTGGGGGCTCCCCACCGCCTGCCTGTGAGTCTTCTGATTTACTCTCATGTTCGGGCCAGCGCTCTCATTCCATCCTCTTCAAGACACTCCGCTGGGGCCCCACCTGTGGGCCAGCTGCA
The DNA here is from genome assembly GCF_048565385.1 of Saimiri boliviensis. NCBI lineage: Eukaryota > Metazoa > Chordata > Mammalia > Primates > Cebidae > Saimiri > Saimiri boliviensis. The sequence goes on along the minus strand of NC_133450.1, from coordinate 217,034,730 downwards.
GGGCTTTGTGGCTCTCACCAGCTGGGGTCAGCGTCAGCAACTCAGGTGCCGCAGGCGGTCCTCGCTAATAGCTGGATGCCCAGGTCTGGGAGGGGGCACAGGAGACTCAATGATGGGCCCCAAACAAATCCAGCCCCAAATTTTTGGGACCTGTAAATGACGCCTTATAGGGCAAAGAGGATTTTGTAGGTGTGATGAAATTTTGGCTCCTGAGATGTGATTATCCAGGTGGGCCCCCAGCGTAGCCACAAGAGCCCTCGTGAGACGGAGCCTGAGAGAGGAGGCACAGAAGAGGGGAAGGAGCCAGGCTGATGCACACCAGAGGCTGTGGTGAGGCGAAGAGGGGGCCGAGGACCACGGTGGCTTCTTCATTTTCCATGGAAACGCAAGGAAACAGATTTGCCCCCAGAACCTCCAGAAGGGCCTGCCCGCTGATACCTTGGCTCAGCCCAGCAAGACTGATTTTGACTTCTGGCCTCCAGAATCCAAGAGATCTAAGAGAGTAAACTTATGTTGCTTGAAGCCATCAGCATGGTGCCATCTGTCACTGCAGCCACAGGGGACGGGCACAGGGGCTTCTGAGTCTTCTGGCACCACGCTGGGGCTTGGGGAAGGGCAGGTTTTCTCCCGCTGTGTTTGTCACCGGGGCATGTACCCTGTGTGGGATCCTCAGCCGTAGTTCGGAGACGGTGTGGGGGCTTCGTCACAGCTCTTCAGGCTGGTGCCCCTGGAAGACACCACAGGCTATGGGGTGGGAGGCTCCGGGCGTGACTGCGGAAGGCCTCTTGCCAATTACACAGTCCTGGGCTCAGATGGAGCTCCCCTCCCTGTCTGCTGGTAAAACGCTGCTTTGCCTTCCCCTTTCGTGGCTGCAGGAATGGGAAAGGGGTCACCTGGCACAGAGCCTCTGCCCTGTCACCCGCGGAGGAGCCAGCCATGGGTAGCCACACCAGCCTGCTGCTGTGGGAGGCTAGGGCTGCTTGGGTTAGATTAGCGCCCGCCGTCCCTGAGGGCACCAAACTGCTGTGTTTCATTCACTTCGTGCCGCTGATTGGTGCCCCCAGGCTTCGATCTGTCCCCCTGCCCCCACACCCCTTCGAGCAGTACCCGCCTACCTGGCTGCAAGCTGCACAGCCCCACTCACTCCAACAATTGAGTCAGCTCTGCAGAACCCGAGCCTCAATGCCGGGGAGCCAGGAAGGTGGGGCTGCCTTGTGAGATTCATTTAGGTGCCCAGAAATGAGGACTCAGAGGAGGACTGCCTGACCCAGAGTCCGGTGAGGCCTGGCACAGGCTGCGCTGCGTCTGCCTCTGCAGAGCTGAGACAAAGGCTCGAGCAGGGAATGGGGCTGGGAACCGCAGGGCTGGCTCTCAAGTGGAGGGCCTGGCAGAGGCAGAGGGAGCCAGCTGCCCGCCTCCAGGCCCCAGCCCTGCCCCAGCCCCAGGGGAGGTGGGCACAGCTCAGTCAGCCTGGCCAGCCTGTGTGTGTTTGTGTGTGGAGAACCCCGTGGTTCATGGCGGACAGGAAGCAGCTGACAAGAATCCAAAGCAGAATGTTAAACGAAAATCCATCTGGCCCAGGGTCGCGACGCATGAGGAGAGGAGGACGAAGCCAGCGGGAAGCCAAAGTGCAGCTCCAGGACTGAGGCTGAGCTGCACTTTGGCTTCCCGCTGGCCAAAGCAAAAAGGGAAATGTGACAAGCTGCAGGAGTCTCGTGCCAGGGGCAGGCAGAAGTGCCCATGCTAGCCTGCAGCTGGTGGACAGGCCCAAGGGCCTTCTCGGACTCGGGTGCCTCACCCCCAGGGCCTCGTTCACTCCTCACTATGGCAGGGCAGGCTGGGATCTCATTCTCTACATGGGACATCTGGAGCCCACTGGGGTGGAGTTGACTTGCCAGGATCCTTCCGTAGAGGAGCCATGGAGCTGGGATTTGGATGGAAGTGAGTTGTTGCAAGTGAGTTGCCTACACACAGATACATGCTCTAATTCAAAACTGTGTTCCCTGACTGTCCACTATGCTGAGGGCATTTGCCCGGGCCTTGGGAGACCCGTAACAGCTGTCTCTGCCCCTCAGGATCTGACAACGGGTGGACCATGCCCACTTCCAGGTGGGTCTGCATCCCCTCCTCAGACCCTAGGGCAGGTAGGGGCAGGCCTGTGACCTTGGAGTTCTGAGCCCAGGGAGAGCCGGGTTAGCAGGCAACATGGGCGTGGCTCTATTGCTGGCCTCAAGTGACCTTGGTGGCCAGAGTGGTCACTGGCATAAGCGCCTGGACTTAGAGGAGTCCCAGAGAGACTTGAACTCATGACTCCTAGGTGACAAACCCCAAGGCACAGTGGCTTTCCTCACCAGGGGCTCTGCCCATCTGGACTTAATGTTTTCTCTGTAAAATAAAAGGCACGCACCCTCCCAGGGCTCCTCGGAATGTGCAGGTACACAGGGCCTCCAGGCCAGCAGGTTTCTTCCCTGTCGCCTCTCAGAAGAGTTTGGCCTTTCACTTCTTTTCTCCTGTGGCTAAAGACACTTCCCTCCAAATTCCCTCCTGCATCCACTGCCCTCCCCCAAGCCCACCCACACACCCTGCTCAACACTCCCAACTCCCAACCCACCCAGGAGCCGGGCTGTGGAGAGACAGGGAGGCAGGGAGGACACATGGCTCATCCCCCTTCCACCTGCAGAGCACTCTCCCATCCATGGCAGACACTCTCCATGGCTGCTCCAGCTAGGTGCTCTTTCAAAGAGCTCCTCCTGCAACCGATGCCCTGTGGAGTCCTGGAGAGAGCATTCGGCCTGCTTCCCGGCTCTGTCAGGGCCGGACTCACCCACAGACCCTCAAGAGGATGCTCTGGGTCACCCACATCTGCTGAGCACCAGAAGGGGGTCCTAAGCACTAGTTCCACAAGGACCACACCTCCGGCCAGTCTGTTAAAATGAAATATGTGTTCTTACAATAAATAGCAGGTCACTGGCTTATAAAGAAAGATGCTGCCAGCCTGGCTAATGTGGGGAAACCCTGTCTCTACCAAAAAATACAAAAAGTAGCCAGGTAGGGTGGTGGGTGCCTATAGTCCCAGCTACTTGGGAGGCTGAGGCAGAAGAATTGCTTGAACCTGGGAGGCGGAGGTTGCAGTCAGCTGAGATCACGCTACTGCACTCCAGCCTGGGTGACACAGTAAGACTGTCTCAAAAAAAAAAAAAAAAAAAAAAGATGCTGTGAAGTGTAGACCCTGCAAACAGATCAGGGTTTTGATGTCATAGTCCCAGTCTGTAATGTGGGGAGGGGAAATCTCATCACCAAAAGACCCTGGCCACAGACCCTGGCCATGTGAGCTGTCACGGGCCCCACGTGGTCCAGCGACCGCAGTGTATCCCTCAAGTCCATGTGCGAGGGCTGTGAGGTCAGGCCTCAGACTCGAATGGTCCACGAGCAGGCCAGTCATCAGGCTCTGTGGACAACTGCCTAGCACTGGAGGCAGGCCCTGGACACACTGTTCCGAGCATCACTGCCGTGGACTGTCACTGGCCACAGCAGCTCAGACAGGTTCTTTCAGTGCGTGGGTTCCAGGCCCGACCCCCCGTCTGCTTAAGTCAGCTCCAAGGAAAGCAGAAAAATAATCAGGGCTGGGCTTGGTATCTCACAGCTTGGGGCAGGGGTTTCCAGAGCCCTTTCCTGTCTGTCATTTATCAGGACTATGACAGTGCGAGACAGGTGTCCTGATCTCATTTACAGATGCAGACGGGCTGAGCCAGGCAGAGGAACGTCTGGAGCTGCCCAGCCTTTGGTGGTCTAGGGGCAAGGGGGAGCTTGTGTGGCTGCCAACCTGGACATGGAGGGCTCAGGCGTCCCTCCTGCGGAGGCTGCAAGAGCTTAATGGCCATGCTCCCCACACCCCTCGTCACCTGGGGCCCCAGTGTGGTAGGACAAAATGGGTGGGGGCTTCCACTTATTTGTACTGTCTCATGTCTGGGCACCAAGATTCAGAAATGTTCCTGTTCCTTTGTCCAGGCAGGACAGCAGGTCTGGAAGTGGCCCCCTCCTAGCTCCACCTCCCGGCTCAGGGGAGAGGTGTGGTCTTTGGGGAAACCCACATTGCTGGGCCCGGACGGGTGGCCACCTGTCAGTGGAGAGCGATTCAGGGGCCTGAGGCAGGTCTGAGTCCTCTCCTGACCCTGGTGCACGGGTCCTGATCCATAATAAACAATGAACACAATTGCCAGTGTGTTATGTGGTTTCCCGGGTGACCCGGACAGGGGCAGCTGAGGATCAGATGCCTGGCCTGTGCTCCCTCTGTCTCCCTTCCTGGACCCCGCCCACTGCTGTCCACCCACTAATAGCCTCCACCAGCCTGGCCCTGCAAACCAGGCCCCACATGGGGCTGGGGAGGGTGAAGGACAGGGCCCTGGTGGTACCGATGCCTCAGGTGGATGTGACAGTCCCGCGTTCCGACCCTGAGCTGGTAAAGTGAGCCCTGCACCCTAACTGTTCCCCCTCCCCACCCCCAGCAACGCATGTCCCACCAAATGCTGCTGAGCCATGGGCAGAGACTCACCTCATACAGTAGACAGCCCAGGGACCAGATGTCAGACTTGAAGTTGTAGCCATTCTCATGGATCCTCTCTGGCGACATGTAGTAGGGTGTCCCCACTGCAATACAGCAAGGGGGGCTGCTTACACTCTGTGCAGGGCAGGGGCAGGGCACAGAGGTGAGGCTGGAGGGAGGGCACGCAAGTTGTGGAGAGACTGAGCCTCGGTCTCTGAGCAGCCCCGCTGCCTCTCAGGGCCTGTGCCTTCCTCTGTCAGATGAGCAGCTGGATCAGACTGCAGGTTCCCATGCTAGCCGGGCACTACACACCTGGGGCGGTGGGGGCTTGAGGCAGATTCCCCGGAGCCACCAGACCAAGAATCCAGCCAGGAGGCCAGGCGCGGTGGCTCACGCTGTAATCCCAGCACTTTGGGAGGCTGAGGTGGGTGAATCACCTGGGGTCAGGAGTTTGAGACCAGCTTGGCAGACATGGCAAAACCCCATCTCTATTAAAAATATAAAAATTAGCTGGGCATGGTGGTGGGGACCTAGAATTCCAGCTACTCAGGAGGCTGAGGCAGGAGAGTCACTTGAACCTGGGGAGTGGAGGTTGCAGTGAGCTGAGATTGCACCACTACACTCCAGCCTGGGCAACAGAGTGAGACTTGGTCTTAAAAAAAAAAAAAAAAAAAAAGCATCAGGATGAGGCTGAAGAGCAGGGGGTCGGTGTTTCTGCCAACCGTCCAGGGGAAGGGGACGCCATGGCCTGACTGTGGGAAGCAGCTGACCACATGTCCTTTTCCAAGGGGAAAATCCTGAATCTGAAAGAGTCAGGATCTGGCTTTGAACAGTGAAAAGTAAACCCCGACCATGGAGACTGACCAAGATCTCACATGTGTCAGCTCATTCGTGTTCCCAATGGCGCCAAGAGGCAGCATCTCCATTTTGCAGATGGAGAAACTGAGGCTCAGGTGAAGAGGTTTGTATTGACAGTGGCAGGAATTACTGCAAACCCAGACCCTCAGACTCCAGAAACCGAGCACAGCCCTGGCCATGACCAGCACCAATTAGCCTGTCCAGACTCGGGGTTGGCCTAGATCTCTTAAACAGGATGGAAAAGGCACTCCCCAAAAAGGAAAGGTGCGTAAGGCACTCAAACTAGGAATTTCAGTTCATCGAATCACACCGTTCAGAGTTGAAAGGCAAGCCACAGACTGGGAGGATATCATCCCAACACATGCACCTGACAGTGGACGCTAGAGAATGTATTTCAAAGCTTCTGTAAATCAATAAGAGACAAACTACCCACTTACTCAAATGAGCATAAGATTCGAACAGGCACTTCACAAAAGAGAATATCCCAGTGGCCAATAAGCACATGAAGGAGGCTACTTTTCTCATTACTCATCAGGGCAGGGCAAAGTACAACACAGTGAGTGGCCAGGCGCCATGGCTCACGCCTGGAAACCCAGCACTTTGGGAGGCTGAGGTGTGTGGATCACCTGAGGTCAGGAGGTCAAGACCAGCCAGGCCAACATGGTGAAACCCTGTCTCTACTAAAAATATAAAAATTAGCCAGGTGTAGTGGTGTGCACCTATAATCCCAGCTATTTGGGAGGCTGAGGGAGGAGAATCCCTTGAACCCAGGAGGCGAAGGCTGCGCTGAGCTGAGATCATGCCACTGCACTCTAGTCTGGGTGACAGAGTAAGACTCTATCTCAAAACAAAACAACAGAAACAAACAAACAAAAAAAAACACAATGAGGTACAACTACACACCCATCTGAATGCTCAAAGACAAAGTTAAAAAAAAAAAAAACAAGGTCAGTGCTGTGAGGAGCACCTCGCACGCGCACGCTCTGCTGAGGTAAAATGGTACAACTACTTTGGAAGACCAACGGGTGGTTTCCACCATGGTCAAACACTGCCAACACTATAACCCAGCAATTCTGCTCCTAGGTAGATGCCTGAATGAGTGCTTCCATCTGTCAAGAGACACAATTGAGAATGCAGAGCGGCTTTGTAACAGCAAAAACTGAAAACAAATGTTGGATCAATTGATAAACTGTGGTCTGTTCACACAGTGGAAACCTGTACAGCAATGCAAAGTAACAAACCCCAGTTACGCACAACAGAATGAATGCAGCTCACAGACACAATGCTGAGTAAAAGAAACCAGGCACAAAAGAGCACACACTATGGCATTTCATCTATGTGAGGTTCAAGAACAGGAAAAACTACTCTATGGGAGTTGTGACCGGGAAAGGGATCCAGGAGCTTCACTGCACGTATATTATACCTCAGTTAAAAAGTGAAAGAGGGCTGGACGCAGTGACTCATGCCTGCGATCCCAGCACTTTGGGAGACCAAGGGGGATGAATCACCCGAGGTCAGGAGTTTGAGACCAGTCTGGTCAACATGGAGAAACCCCATCTCTACTAAAAATACAGAAGAATTAGCCAGGCATGGTAGCACGTGCCTGTAATCCAACCTACTTGGCGGGAGTGCATAGGCAGGAGGATCGCTTGAACCTGGGACGTGGAGGCTGCAGTGAGCTGAGATCACACCACTATACTACAGCGTGGGCAACAGAGCGAGACTCTGTCTCAAAAAAAAAAACCCAAAAAAAACAAAAAAAAAAAACATAAGTGAAATAAAAAGTGAAAGAGGAAAAAGGTTTTATGGTGAAGATAAGAGCTCTGCTGCCAAGAGGAAGCCAGAGGGCTTTAGGGCCTGTCCTCAGCGTCCCTCCTCTTCCCCCCAGGAAAGGCCCACACAGAGGAAACTGTGGAGGGGTGTGCCCTGACCTCCCAGTGCCTGTAGGGCCATCTCTGGGCAAAAGGGCACACGCTGGAAGAGCTGGAACTGTGCAAAGATGGGCGGATTTCCTGGGGCAGTGGGCTCTCCCACTCTACCAGGGGCATGAAAACCTCAGCAGAGGGGCTGATTTAGCAGGTCTGGGGTGGAGCCCAGGAATCTGGACCTGTAACTTGACATTCTCCTATCAGCCCACTGGGAAGATGGCTATTCTGGAGGCAAGGGCCTGAATTTTTTTTTTTTTTTTTTTGACAGAGTTCTGTCGCCCAGGCTGGAGTGCAGTGGTGTGATCTCAGCTCACTGCAACCTCTGCCTTTTGGATTCAAGCAATTATTCTCATGCCTCAGCCTCCTGAGTAGCTGGGATAATAGGTGTGCACCACCACACCTGGCTAATTTTTATAATTTTAGTGGAGATGGCGTTTCACCATGTTGGTCAGGCCAGTCTCAAACTCCTGACCTCAGGTGATTTGCCCACCTCAGCCTCCCAAAGTGCTGGGATTCCAGGAGTGAGCCACTGTGCCCGGCCTGGCTGGAATTTTTAAGGATGCTGAACTGAGAACATTTTCACTGGCCTGGCGACGCCATGTCACGTGGCAGAGGCTGCTGCTGTCCTAACCAGAATCTTTGCGGGAGCTGGAGTCCCAGTGCGGCAAAGGCTGGGCTGAGATGTGGCCTGTGACATGAGGATGGGGACGCAGGATCCTGGGAGGAGAATGGACCACTCAGGGGCTGGACTCAGAAAGCGCCGGGCCCAGGCCTCAGGGTCTTCACGGTCAGGAGATTTTGGAAAAAACACAGGTAACTTTCAATTTCACGAAGGAAGGGCACTTAAAACACACAAAGCCCCCAACTACCATTTGTGTCAGTCACTATGATTTTGAAAACAGCTTAACATGATTTAGAAAACCCATTTCTCAAAATTGTGGATAGTTCTTTACAAAACTGAACAAGTTTAACATTTTGAACTTCATTGTATTTTTTTCTTTTTTTTTTAGACAGGGTCTCGCTCTGTTGCCCAGGCTGGAGTGTAGTGGCACAGTTATAACTCACAGCAGCCTGGAACTCTGGGGCTCAAGTGATTTTCCTGCTTCAGCCTCCTGAGTAGCTGGGACTATAGGTATGGGCCACCATACCTGGCTAATTTTTAATTTTTTTTTTTTTAAATGGAGTCTTGCTCTGTTGCCCAGGCTGAAGTACAGTGGCACGACATTGGCTCACTGCAACCTCCGCCTCCCAGGTACAAGTGATTCTCCTGCCTCAGCCTCCTGCTGGGACTGCAGGCTCATGCCACCATGCCCAGCTAATTTTTAGTAAAGATGGGTTTTGCCACATTGGCAAGGCTGGTTTCGAACTCAGGACCTTGGGTGATCCTCCCGCTTTGGCCTCCCAAAGTGCCGGGATTACAGGCATGAACAACCACACTACACCTAAAATGCTTTGTAGAGAAGGTCTATGTTGCCTAGGCTGGTCTCAGACTCCTGGCCTCAAGCGATCCTCCCACTTTGGCCTCCTAAAATGTTGGGATTACAGGCGTGAGCCATTGCACCCAGCCTTGTTTCTATCATAATGGAGATGGATGAAGAACTACCTTGGAGAGGCTGTGGATGGTGTTGGAAGCCTCTGCTCTGGGCTGTGAACCCCCAGGGGCAGGACCCTGTTTGTAGCTGCATCCGAGTCCTGCAGGCATCTGCTCACTGAATGAATGAATCTGCCTGCCTGTTAGCTACGTGGCCGTGCATGCCAGTGCCCACAATTCCTCCTTGCAGCTGAACACACTGCTTATTTAACTGATGACTGCTGGAGCTCAAGTGTCTGAAATGTCATTACTGCTTTATCAGGACACCAAGCTCCTTTTCATGGCAACAATCCCCAGACAAGCACAGCAGCCCTCCCTTTAAGCCCTGCTTGTGAGAAAGGTGGCCTCCTCTACGCATACTTGATGAGCGCAGCCAGGAGCTAACCGCTACCCAGCAGAAAGGGCTGTCAGTCAGCGTGTGAATCTGTGTGGGGTTCTACTGGGAAAGCGAATTGCGACTTCCAGCAGCAACACCTTGTATATTTTGGTCATGAGGGAGCAAAAGGAACAGGCCAGTACGGAATGGACGGTTTGTTGTAGCCAACCACGGGATGAAACACACAGTTCTCGCTGAACAGTGGGAAGCTCAGGACAATGGTAAGTGGATTCCAGCACCCGGGGCTATGGATGGATGTGCCTCCAGGTTGGACAATGATGTGGGACCAATAGGGAGCACACGGAGATGGCAGGGAACAGAGGCAAGGAGTCCTGTCCTCAGTGAGGGACGCCACTGTCCACTGTCTGGCTACACTGCGCTCTTCAGACCCCTGGCCAAGCCCCTTCCTGTCTGACCGGCTCTTCCCACCTCCAGTCTCCTCTGCTCACTGTGGATCCACCTGGGCCTCCACAGGAGGGAGGCTGTGGGGAGAGGCCACCTACACTAGGACTGGGCTGTGGCCTGGTGCTGCCTTGGCCAGGTCCATCTGAAAGCAAGGGCTTTGAGCGCCTGGCCCTCAACCCGGGTCCTCACACACCGGCCACTCCGGCCCCAGCCCCAGCCCCAGCCCCAGCCCATTCTTCCACTTGCCTCTGTGTCTTTGCATGTGCTATTCCCTTTGCTATCTGGAGGGCTCCCCTAAGGTCCCCTCCCCTGGCCAGGGAGAGCCGGCTGCTCAGCAGGACCCAAAGGTTAAGTTCGTCCCTTTGTTCTGTCACCACTTCCTTCCTCTGCTGGGCTTGGAGGCTGGCCCACAGATCCCTGTCTCAGCCTGGCTTTATACTGAAAGCCTGGGCACGTGGGCAGAGAGAGGTTTGGGGCACCAGCCCTCCGTCCCCACTGTCTTTACTCCACTCCTCTGCCCCCTCACTGCTCTTTCTGCTTACCCCATTTCCACTGGTTTAAGGAGAAAAGGCAAACACCCAAATGCAATTTGGAGCCTTCTTCGAAGATGCTAGTGTTGCAGACTGCCATCCATTCATCACCCACCCATCTGTCCACCCGTCCGTAACTGTCTACTGTCCGTCCATCCATCCATCCACCCATCCACCCACCCACCCACCCATCCATAACTGTCTATTGTCCGTCCATCCACCCTTTCATCTTCTCATCCATCCATCCCCCATCCGTCCATCTGTCTGTCCGTCAACCAGCCAGCCACCTGCCCACCTCCATCCAAGATTAACTGAGCCCTGACTCTGCTGGGACCTGGCAGGAGTGGGCCCATCAGAAGGCAGGGAGTTAGCCGCCTATCCCGGGAAGTAGCCAGAAAGAGCCGGCTGACCACATCTCCCGAGGAAGGACTGAACGGATCCGTGCTGCAGCTAAACTGCCTGAAAAGTTGGTTCAAAACCTGGATTCCCCGTCCAACTCCAGACCCGGGGGCCAGAATTCCAGGAGTAGAACCTGAACACCTGAATCTCTTACAAGCTCCTGGGGGCTTCTAATGTCAGCTCCAGTCTAAAAGGAGCAGCCAAAAGGCCTCACTCACCCACCCCACTCTCGGGCGCTCAGTGAGCAGCTGTGCAAGAGAAAGGTAAAGAAAGTGAAGGTACAGGTGAAGCCTTAACTGAGAGAGGCTTGGCCCCTGCTGAGCCGGGCACAGGGTCCTCAGGTCCCTGCCTCCCGGCAGGTTCCCCCACCCTCTGACCCAGGGGAGGGGCTGGTCCCCCTTGGTCTGTGCATCTGAAAGTCAGGGTGCTGTCTCCGTGGGGGCAGGGTGTCCTGGACTGGAGCCAGGGCCGCGTGAAGCTACAGGAGCAGACACGGCACCTTCTCCTGTGATGCCAGCGTGTCTGGGCAGAAGTCACGTCAAGCCTGGTTTCTATGCTGACGACAGCCTCTCAGACGTTACGGAACACAATGCCCAACTTGCGTGAGTTTTGAAGATAAAACGAAAGATTTCAAAGAAATCCTCTGCTTGCAGTGGGCCACTGGAGGAGGTGTCTCCAGACGCCAGGGTGCCAGGATTCTGATGAAGAGTCAGGGAAGCTGGCAAGAGGAGGGCCTCCACAGATAGGGGCCCTGCCCAGGACGACCTCTGTGGGCAGCACAGCCCGGGCCTCATCCCAGCCCACCTCCCAGCGACGCAGAGACGCAGATGCAGAGCCCTGTGAGCTGGGTCTCAAGGCCCCTCCCAGCGACTCCCACCACCCCCTCCTCTCAGTGGGGGAACGGAGCTGTGTATATGAAAGAAGACCCTAACAAACCCTGACCTTCCCGGAAGCTTTACCTAGAACTCCCCGATTTCAAACCCAGCAGATATCAGAGGAGAATGTGGGATCTGAAAGAGGGAGGCTGATTAAAGGCGTCCCGCTTCCCCAAGACACGCTGCTCCTGTCAAAACAAACTTTGCCATATTTTGAAATGCTCTCGGTGTTTGAAACACGTTCATTAGCTATGAAAAAGGCAGACTTCACATGAAGGAGAGGCTGGTGTCTGCAAGCTGCCCATCTTCCCCAGATGGTGGACTGGGAAGCAGCTGGAGAAATGTGGTCTCCTTGCTGACATCCCTCCAGCCGGTGGGACATCGGGCTGGACGGCTGTGCTCTGGCGCTGAATCCTCCACGGGACAGGCAGGGGCAGGTGGGGACAGCAGTGATGTGGAGCTGGAGCCAGCAGGCTGGCCCTGCTTCCTCCACTCCCTGGCTGAGAACAGACCCCCTCTCAGCCTCGGTCTCCCCATCAGGAAAACAGAGGGTCCCCCCAACCTCTGGAGACTTGGTTTCCCTCTCTGGAAAATGAGAAACGATTGTTGGAACGTTTGGTTCATGGTGAAGATGAAATGGATTCTCCTAGCAGGTGGCATCCCCCACGAAGGCGGGGGCACGCCGGCTTCCCCGGGGAGCAGCCCGGCCCAGCACAGGCCCTCATCGAACGGATGGGTGAATGAATCAACCAAAGAGCTGGAGTTGACACCCAAGGTCCAGACCGACTCCTCACTTGCTGGCCTCTTAAAGCCTGTCCCTCCCCTCCCTCCCATCCCGGGCATCAGTTCACCTTTCCCCAACAGTTTGTGCCCCTAAAAATGCCAGGAATGTGGCAGACCCACGACTGCTACCCAAGGATTAGTGCTCGGAACCTCAGCTCAAACTCGGGCCTGAGAGGCATCTGCTTAGCCAGGGATTCTGGGCCCGGGGGACCAGCAGGACCATTCCCAGGTGTCCTGCACTGCTGGGATGGGACGCAGGGTGGGGCTGGGGCAGGAGGCGGCCTGGGACGCATCCGCATGGCCCTCGGCAGGGTGTCCCCAGGACGCCTGGCCATGAAGGTTGTCCATCCACTCAGCAAATGTTCCACAAGGGCCCCCGTGCCAGGCCTGGGTGCAGACGTATCACAGCATGGTGTGATCCCCTAGCAAGGCGGCGCTGACACACACCACGGGACGAGGCTCTGTCCGTCCCTGTGGGGCTCAGGATGAGCTCCAGGTCCCTCACCAACACCCGCTGCTGGCCAAGTCAGGTGGGCTTTTCCTCATGGGGTCAGTGCTCAGAGCCCTGGGTGTTGCTTGCACCCGAGGTCTCGCTGGGGATCCTCTCTGGACCCCTTCCCTGGGCACCCACAGCCCAAGCCCTCCCTGGCCAAGCTGCAGGCTGGTGCCTGGAGAAGGGCTCTTGGACTTGAGCTGGTTTCCTGTGGGGCTCTGGTACCTGCCCGCTGGGCCACCACAGGGAGGCAGTCTCTCTTACTTCCCTGCGCCTCAGTTTCTTCATCTATAAAATGGGATAATAAGCCTTGTGATGATTTACAAAAAAGAAAAATGAGCAAAATGGTATCTTTTTGTTTGTTTGCTTTTTGAGACAGTCACTTGGCCAGGCTGGAGTACAGTGGCGCCATCCTGGCTCACAGCAATCTCCACCTCCCGGGTTCAAGTGATTCTCCTGCCTCAGCCTCCTGAGTAGCTGGGATTTACAGGTGTGCACCACCATGCTCGGCTAATTTTTTTTTTTGCTATTTTTAGTAGAGGTGAGCTTATACCATATTGGCCAGGCTGGTCTCAAACTCCTGAGCTCAAGTGATCTGCCTGCCTCGGCCTCCCAGAGTGCTGAGACCACAGGCGAGAGCCACCATACCCAGCCCCCGAAAAACGTTTTTTAAACTGTTTTTTTTTTCTGTCTGCTGTTAACTCACCTTTTCAGTGAGTTCAGTGGCTACAGAGAAATGAAGTGAGGGCAGCTCTGGGAGGGGTGGGGCTGGCCTGGGCTCCGTGGGGTTCTGTTTAGAATCACCCCCAGCACCTACCCCGCCCGCCCACAGTGGGCCCCAATAGGCGGTCCCACCTGTCCCCTCACCATGCCACTTGGCACGGACTGTGTCTGTCCCCTCGGAAGCTGCATAATCGCACATCCCCAGCACCCGGCCCAGGGCCAGGCAGTTGGCTCAAGGAAGGGGAGGGAAGGGATTCACACCTCAGGGCCGGGCTAAGCCCCAGGAGACCCGGCGGGGCCCTAACCTCGAGTACCTGACAGGGTCGCCCCCAACCAGACCTGCTCCCCCAGCCCCGCAGAGGCGGCATGGGCCCTGCCTAGGCCTGGGTGTGACCAGCCGCCCTTCCTGCCCCTGTCACCGTGGCTGCCTGTCACCAAGACTGCCCTGTCACTAGAGCCGAGGAGCCAGGCCCGCCCGCCCGCTCTCCCAGCCCCGTGATTTGTCGTGCTGCCGTTGCTCGGAGCGAGACACTTGCTTGTAGCTTGTGAGTTGTGTGCAGGCAAATCTTTCATTTTTCCTGCATTACGCCGGCGTGTACTGTCACTTAATTTTTATGTATGCAATCCTTCCTGACAAATATGATCTGCTGCCTGGTAATTCGTCTGACGCTCATTCTGTTCCGCGCTCTAATTACGGCTCCTATTTCTGCCACCGCTGGGTACCGCACCTGTCAGCCCGACCATGGCACTGACTAATGCCCTTTCATGCCAGCCTCGTGTTAGCAAATACAGAGGCAGGAAGGGGGCCCAGGGAGGGAGGAGGTGGGAGGAGACCAGATTTGCATAAGCCCCGCTCTTGGGTCAGCAGCCTTAGGAGACGAGGTGGTTGCCAGGGCAACGTGGCTGCCACCACGGCATCCCCACGTAGTAGGTGCACATGAGACGTGGCGGATGCATAATTCATCCCCGTGCACAGGGCGTGAGGTGGCCCTGGCCCCCGTGTCCCTCCTGAGTCACCATGCGATGGTAATTAGTTCGATCTCTTGCCTGACCAAATGTGTGTGCGAGACTTAGCTGTCTGCAGAACCTCTTGCTGGAAGGGGTCTTTCCTGTGTCTTGGAGACACACCCAGGTCCTGGGCTTTGGCTCGGCACTGTCACCATCCTGAAGCCTAGTGGGTGCAGGCCTTGTTTCTGGGAGCCTGTCCTGCTAGCAGGGACTTGCTCAGCCCCATGCAGGCCTCAGCTGATTGGACATCTCCCGGGTGCTGGGCACACAGCCTGGAGCAAGGACAGGCCCCAGGAGGGCTCCTTCCACCCATCATGTGGCCTGGCTGTGCTCAGAGGGCTCGGGGAAGAGCCCGGCTTACGAGGGCGGCCTTCTCCCAAGTTCCAATTCCTTCTCATTAATATAATAAGTGCACCAGTCCAAGTCAATAAAATCACACTGTCGGATAAGACGCATCTCTGCCCATTCCTAATGATGCGATCCTAACCGGCTCTGACGGAGCGCCGCAGTCTTTTCTCTGCAGTGGGACAGAGAAAGGCTCGGAGCTGACTGACAGGGGACAGGAGGCAGCGGTTTTAACTCTTCTCTTTGACAGATTCCCTCAAATTTCCTGGTCTTTTCGAAGCTCTTCAACCAGATAGGTAAATAGTCCCAAACTGAACGAAACACTTGGGTTTTCACAAGGGAAGTCCGGTGTTTGAGGGGACAGGGAAAGACAAGGCTTCCTTCCAGCAATAGAGTCAGTGGCCCGGGTCCCTGAAGGGGGCTCCAACAGTATTTGGTGGGGCCCCCGGCCCTCATTTCCTGGAAGCAGCGTGGGTTCTGGAAAGAGAGGCCTGCTGCCATGTGAGCTCGGAACAATCTCTCGAGCGCCTGGATTTTAGATCCTTCCTCTGCTACACGGAAGGAGCCTCTGGATGCCTGGGGCTGTCAGGGGTATGAGGGGAGCGTCTCATACTCCCAAGCGGGGGTTCCCGATACATCTTCCCTTTGGAGCTAAAGGAAGAGCTCCCGAGGCCTGGCTGGGTGTCCCCACGGGCAGATGGGGATGAGAGTTTCAACACAACCCCCTCCCCGCCACCCGCACTGGCTCCATCAGCTGCTCGGAGCTGCTGGTCTCTAGGTTCGTACATTTCTCCTAATTGTGTGCGACGCCCAGAGAGTCTCACTGGAACCCGTGTGAACAGTGACACTTTCCACAGGCAAGGGCGACTTCCACAAAGTGCCTCTGCCCAGACAACGCTGCTCTCACACCCAGCTTGCCGCAAGCACTCGGGGTCTGGGGATGGGAGACATCCTGGCTTGAGCCATGGAGTGGCGTGGAAATGGGCAGTGTTCAGGGAGGCAGCCGGCAGCTCCTGGGGCCCGGCTCCCTCCTGGGGAAGTGGATGTTGATGGGGGCAGCATACAGTGGGTGGGCCTGGGACATCTTCTTCTGCAAACGCACCTCAAAAAGCCAGGAACTAGCCCTGAGAAAGCAGGGTCCTCCCCCACTCCATGGGCCTCTGGGAAGGGTTCCCACAGACGGCCCTGGTAAAACTCAGACAGCCCTGGAGTAATGCACAGGAGACTCTGTTCCTGTGTTCCACTGCGGGCAGGCGGGGCCTTCCTGGGTCCTATGTTCTCATTAAATGAAAAAGCCTCCCTCATCCAGCATTCCAGCTTTCACACTTGCTTCCATACCCAGTGTATGGATTCCGAAGCTTGCCGCTGCTTCACGGGTCCCCCAAACACACATCCGACCAAGCCTCTTCCCAAGTCCAGTCTTGTAGCACCCCCCGACCCCTAGGGTGGGGTTCAGCCCACTGAGCTCGGCCTTCAAGCCCCTGCCCACCTTTCTTGCTGCTCCTGCAAGGACCCTGGTCTCTGGCCAAGCCAAGCTCGGCTGCACACCGAGGCTCACCCACTCTTTCCTGGAACACTGCTCCCTCCTTCCCTGTCCCAACAGCACCTGGTCACCCCTTAGGGTCCAGCTACAATGTCACCTCCTCCCTGGCAGGCACCTGCTCCTACAGCTTCTAAACTGCCGGTTTAAAAGCCAAAAGCTAGGAACAGCACAAACGTCACCCCCCAGGAGGGATGGACCCAGGGTGCTGCCTGTGAACGGGACACCCACAGCAGGGGAGGATGCCTGCCCTGCAACAGACACATCTCCCACTCCAAGCAACCAGCTCAGTCAGCTTCTCCCGCAAGGCCCGGACGGGGATCAGAGGGTGCGGGAAGCCCCCCCCAGCCAGGCTCCTCTGGCCACAGCGGCCTCCCTTCTGGGTCACTGTCCTGAAGAGATGAGAAAATCTGGGGCTTCAAGATGGCATCTTCCTGCACAAACTGACCAAAGGCACGTGGAGAGAACGCTTTCGTCTCCCTGCACGGTCTCTAGGACCCCTGTGGGCTGCTGGGCACACACAGGCCCCCCCTTACCTAGGGAGTGGGCTGCGGTGGTCTCAGAGCTGAAGAAGCGGCCCAGACCAAGGTCACCGAGCTTCACGACACCTGTGGCTGTGATGAACACGTTGGCAGGCTTGATGTCTGTGGGGCGAGGAGAAGGAAGTTGGTGTGGGGCAGGCGGCTTGGGGTAGGTGGGGCAGGGCGAGAGGAGGGGGAGCTCCAGGTGAGGTGAGGCCCAGCTCAGGTCCTATTCCCTGGCTCCGGCTGTGGAACCTCCAGAAATTGACCATTTCTGAGCCTCAGCGTCTTCACCTGTAAAATGGGTCTCCCTTCACCAACTTCACAGAGCTGCTGCGAGGGTTTAGAGGGCAGGGGTTTCTGTGCTCCTGTTACAGCTGTATCCTCCGTCCCTAGAACAGTACCTCACACATAGGAGGCCCTCAGGGAAGTCTGTGTAATGAAGTGTCAGTGGGATGCCCTGAGCTGTACCCCCCTGGTGAAGGCGGGGCCTTAAGCACAGCAGACACCGAAAGATACAGGTAGAGTGAAGGAACAAAGGTGTCCAGGAAGCAGCCTACCCAGAGGACTCTGCACCCTGCCAGGCACCCAGAAGCCTCCTTTTCACCACTTGGAATGACGTCAGCTGTGGAAACGCCCCTCTCTGGTGCCTCTCCTGCTCAGCACAGCCAAACCCCGCTGAGATGGCAAAGCCCCTACCGAAGTCCCCTCTGTGCAAGGCTTCCCTGACCTCCCTCCCGGGCTGCTGCTGGGAACTGTGCGTCACGCGGGGCCCCTGCCCCCTAGGGCTCATGTCACTCTCCACCTCGGGCAGGACCCTGACACGAGTGGGTGGTGGCTGGACAATCCCCAGCCTGGGGAAAACAGAGTGGTCCGACTTCCTCAAGGGGCCGCGTCTTCCTGGGGCTCCCGGGGCACCCGGCTCCGGGCGGCTGCTGGCGGGCGGCACGTACCTCGGTGCATCACCCGGCGTGAGTGCATGTGCTCCACGGCGCTGCACAGCTGCACGAAATACTTCCACACCGTCCTCTCCGGGATGAGCCGCTTCTGCTTCTTAAAGTACTGCAGTGGGGGAGACAGGCAGAGGGACAGACCTGGGTGAGCAGGCTTGGAGGTGGGTGGCGGCAGGGCGCTGCCTGCATCCTTTCCCCGGGGGGCAGCTGGTGCCTGGCACGGGGTGGGAGACTGAGCTACTGAGCAGAAGTAAGCCCAGAACCAAGAGCGCTGTGTCTGCGCCTCTACTTCTGCCTGAATGGCACTCCGTGGCCACCCTGCCCCCACCCTGCAAGCTCCGTGAGGGCCACACAGGCCTGGCGTGTCCGGATGGCTTTGCCGCACGGACCCCCAGATCAAATATGCTGAAAGTGGCCCTCAACAGCATTTTTCCAGAACGTTCTGGACACACCCCTGAAAGGGCGCTCCTTGCTGGACTGAAATGGGTGTGGACCCTCCCTGGTCCCTCG
Source organism: Saimiri boliviensis (assembly GCF_048565385.1). Classification (NCBI taxonomy): domain Eukaryota; kingdom Metazoa; phylum Chordata; class Mammalia; order Primates; family Cebidae; genus Saimiri; species Saimiri boliviensis. The sequence goes on along the minus strand of NC_133450.1, from coordinate 217,016,349 downwards.
CCTGGCCCAGGAGGGTGGTACCCAGGACACACGTGGTGGTGAAATCACAGCTGCCCCCACCTCCTGGGAACCAGCAGACCTCAGTGCACCGAGATTCTTAACAAGCACAGCAAGAACCTTGAGGAAATGGGCTTGATTCGCTCAAATGGAACCCCGGTTCCAACAGGCATCCGTCTGCTTCACGGCCTGGGAAAACAGACTTAGCGCTCCAGGAAGAAGACAAACACAGAAAGCCCCCGGTGGCACTAAGTGAGCTCTAAAGTAACAGGAGGTCCTGGAGAGGGCAGGCCCAGAGCCTGTCACAGCCACCGTTCGGCTGGAGACGGGGACGGCTCCTGGGCGCCAGGCCCAGAGCAGCGCGGCGGGACTCCGGCCCCAGTTACCTGCATACCAGCTTCTGTTCAGGGGCTTTGTGCTTCCAAGCAACCACCTTCCCGGCGCTGTGGGCCCACTGGGAACTGACCCAGGACACACCGGTCTGGGAAGGGCTCGGGTGGAGGGAAGGACCCGGGCCGGCACTCTCAGAGCACCAGCAGGATGTGGCCACCGTGCTGGGCCTACGAGGGCGGGCTGGGCCCATCTTACAGATGGGGAAACGAAACTGAGGGCCACGCAGGAAAAGGCAGAATCACAGCTTAACCCCTGGTCTCCCACCGGAAAGCCCAAGCCCTTAGCTCACTTCTTTTTTTTTTTTTTTGAGATGAAGTCTCCCTCTGTCACCTAGGCTGGAGTGCAGTAGCGCAATCTCGGCTCACTGCAACTTCCACCTCCTGGGTTCAAGCAATTCTCTTGCCTCAGCCTCCCAAGTAGCTGGGACTGCAGGCATGTGCCACCACATCCGGCTAATTTTTTGTATTTTAGTAGAGACGGGGTTTCGACATGTTGGCCGGGCTGGTCTTGAACTCCTGACCTCAGGTGACCCGCCTGCCTCGGCCTCCCGAAGTGCTGGGATTACAGGAGTGAGCCACCGTGCCTGGCCCCCTTAGTCCACTTCTAGTAACACCAGTAACCATTGATATGGGAGACTGAGCTCAGAGAGGTTCAGGAACATGCCCAAGGTCAGCCAGCACCCAGCTGGGACCCAAGTCTCGGCGCTTCCCACAGAGGGACAGCTGTAGCTGGGAGCCCATGGTCTCGCTGTAAATCCCATCAAGGCTGTTCTGAGGCGCACTTCTGGGAGGGCCTCTCGGGTGAGCCATCCCAGGTCTCAGCAAAGACCCCACCCCTGGGCCACCTCCAGGCCTGTGGCGGGCCAGGCCGGGATGTTATTCACACTGATGTGAGTGAATCCTCATTACAGCATTTAAGCAGGATGCGTGTGGCCGAGAGTGGTGATTTTCTAAATGTCACGTCCTATAAGCACTGTCTGACATTTAGCGGCAAGGCGCAGAGTCTCTCGTGGATTCTGGGGCTGCGGCAGCTCCTAGCTTTACTCTTCCTCATAAATAACTCGAGCACCGTGGCTGTGATGGTGCAGCTTGGCCCCTGAGGCTGCAGGCTCTCAGGACACACGCCCTGCTACCTGGCAGCCTCTGAGGCCAGGGGGGTGACCATGGGGCGGCTCCTGTTCCTCTGGAAACCTAGAGGTGGCCTGAGAGCAGGCAGAACCAGGGGAACTTAGCTCCCATCAGGCCCCAGGCACTGTGCTGGGTATCTCACAAATGAGGAAACTGAGGCACAGGGACCTACCCAAGGCCATCCAGGGAATGTGTCTAACTTCGGTGGGTCTCTCCCCTGCCAGGCCCCCACTGCTGGGTGCTCCACCAAACCAGCTCTGCAGGTGAGGGCCCCTGAGCTGGGCAGGAGGGAACGGGAGCAGGCAGGGATGGGAAGGAGGAGGGGGGAACAGTGAGAGGGGCACCATGCCAGGTGAGGAGGTGAGGAGGTGGGATTTGAGGCTTGGGGGGCCAGGTGGCTGCTCAGAAACTCAGGCCACACCCATCTGGACTCAGTCCTGCTGGGTTCATGACTGACTTGAACCCTGAGCCAGTGTTGGCTCTGGGGAAGCGAGGAAGGGGAGGCTGGTTGGGGAGGGGACCCCACATCCCAGGCCTGGCATAGAGGAGGGGTGCTGGATAGAATGCCCCACGCCTCCTCTTCTCTCAGTTGAAGGAGACTGCACCCAGCCTGGGCTTCCTGCAGGGCTCCTCCAAGACGTTCCAGGGGACAGGGCGGAGACTGAGGCTCAGGGAAGAGACGTGCCAGCCCCAGCCCCCCATCTACCTGTCTGACTGCAGCCCCACTCCATGGCCTGAGAGGCTGCAGCGTCTGGGCTCCACTGGGGCTGAGAGGGTGAGGCGTCCTCTCCACAGGCTGCATTCCCACAGACAGAGGCCTCTCCTTCACCTCCTGCTCCTCCTGTTCCCCCTCCACCTCTCCTTCCACCCGGCCTCTGGTCTGTCTTCTAGAACACAGAGCTGACCATGTTTGCTCCCCACCATGAATCTTAGAAGCTTTCTGACCTTATGGCGTGGCCCCGGATCCCAAGCCTGGAGCGAGAGGCCCCGCATGATCCAGCGGTCTTCATCTCAGCTCCCCTTCCCTCTCCTATCCCTGCTGAACTGTTCCTGCTTCTGGATAGCCCGCCTCCTCTAAAGGCTCAGCTCAGTGCCACCTCCTCCAGGAAGCCTTCCCTGACACCCACAGGCTCCGCACATGGCTTGTTCACACTGGCTCCTAACTACTCCTTCGAGGGTCTGTCTTCCCGTCAGAATCCAGGATCCCTGAGGGTAGCAGCCATGCTGGCAGCATCCCTAGTTCTTGGTATGAGGGCTGTCACACAGTGGGTGCACGATGCTTTCGTGTTCAGCAAGGGAACATGTGAAGGAGAAACAAGAAAAAGAAAAACGGAGGCGGGGGAGAGGAAGAGCTGAGACATGATCGAGCACATCTGTTCCCACCAGGGATCTGTGTGCAGATTAACATCCCGGCAAAGCCATTAATATGTCAACGGAAACGTAAGAGCAGGTGATAACAGCTCAAGTAATGCCACTTCCCAGTGATGCCTGTATTCCTAGGAGCCGAATTTTAGCAAAGCACCGAGCAATTGCTCAATCCCCAGTGCCTGATGGGAAAGACAGAGAACCCACGTCTGCCCCTTTTCCAAGCGTGGCTGGGAGCAGGGTCGGGGCTTGAGTGGGGCCAGCCTTACCTGGGAGCAGGCAGGTTGTGTCCAGGGGAGAGAGGTGATGGGGCCACAGCAGCCCTGGGGACGCAGGTCCAAGCCAGCAGGGACATGAGGACTTCCACTGAGGAGCAGGGTGTAGGGGCTGAGGGCTTGGGCCTGGGGGCCTCCAGCCAGAGGCTGAGCTGCCTTGGGCAGGAGACTAGACCTCTCTGAGCTTTGCTCTCTGAGAACAGCATGGACTCGCGAAGGATGCCCAAGCGTACTGGGCTGTGTGGAGACTGGCAGGAGGTGCAACTCTTTTTTTTTTTTTTTTGAGACGGGGTCTCGCTCTGTCACCAGGCTGGAGAGCAGTCACGCAATCTCAGCTTACTGCAACCTCTGCCTCCAGAGTTCAAGCAATTCTCCTGCCTCAGCCTCCCAAGTGGCTGGGACTACAGGTACGCACCACCATTCCTGGCTAGTTTTTTGTATTTTTAGTGCAGACGGGGTTTCACCGTGTTAGCCAGGACTGCCTTGATCTCCTGACCTTGTGATCCGCCCGCCTTGGCCTCCGAAGCGCTGGGATTACAGCAGGAGCCACCGTGCCTGGCCAGTGCTGCTCTTTCATTGAAGCTGCAGTGGTCCTGGACACCAGACTAATGGTGGACCCGGGCCTGTGCCCTGGGCGGTGGGATGAGTCAGGGGGAGAGGTATGTGCGGTGCAGAGCACAAGCCAGTCCTGGCGCTGAGCCTGCCCATGTGACTCAGCTGGTCACTCAACCTCTTGAAGACCCCAGGCCTGGGCGTCAGCTGTGACATGGAAATGAAGTGTCCCCTCTAGGGCTGGGGAGGTCATCTTGGGACCATGTCCACCAAAGAGTCCCAGGCCAGGAAAAGCCTGGACCACAGGCATGGCTCTGTCTCCACAATGCTGGGTATCCTCAGGCAAGTCTCTGAACCTCTCTGGGCTCAGTTTTCCCTTTCTGTAAAATGAAGCAGTGGGATCTACAAGACACCTTCCCAAAAGCTGAAGTCTGACCAAATGGGGGGCTGGCCCTGCTCCTTCTGTGAGGCAGAAGAAGTGGCCCACGTGCCTGCGGATAGGCTGAGGCACTGAGGGTGGCCAGAGGGATTCCTTCTGCCCACGGCTGGCCCCCTCCCAGCCACCCATCCTGTCTTAGCGTCACCTTTGCCTTGCTTTTGCACATGGGCTCTGTTGAGCTGAGCTTCCCTGAGGCTGAGAGAGGCCTCCAGCAACGGCAGCCGGGGACAGACCCCGAGAAGCCCTCACCAGACGGCAGCTGAGGCCTGTGGGTGTTCATCGGGGGAGGGAGGGGGGCTCAGGGTCCCTAGGCAGCCGCTTCTGGCTGAGGCCAGAGGCACCATGGGACTGGGCTGAAGACAGACTGCCCCCTTTGGCTCTGGATCTGTGCAGCCCCTAGCACCCTCGCCCTGCCAGGTGCTCACCTTGATCATCTGCGAGAGATCCCCTGCATCGGCCAACTCCAGCACGATGTTCAGCTCGTTGTCTTCAATAAACGAGTCCAAATACTTGATGATATTTGGGTGGTTCAGTTGCTGCATGAGAGACAGAGGGGAGGGTGCCGGTGAAGACGGGACAGATTCAGCACCTGCCTGCCACCAGCACCCTGCTGGCACCGGCACTGAGGCCCTGGCATTTGCTAGAAAACTGGGTGCCCAGGGAAAGGCCTGTGCTGGGGAGTCAGGGAGCCCTGTGTGACCCTGGGAATGCCACTTTGTATCCCCAGGTGTCAGATTCCTCACCTGTAACACTGGCATCATGTTTTGAAGCATAGTTGTGAAGACAACATGTGCCAATACTCTTGAAATGTGTAACACGGCACCTGCACAGAGCTACGTGAGACAAGGCAGGCCCTCGTGGAAATGACCCTCCTCCCCGTCCTCCTCCCTGCCCAGACCCTGAGGACGGCATCGGGGCCACCTGTGCTCAGACACGGCCAGCCTGCAGGCGCTCCTCAGAAGGATCGTCTCCTCCCTTCGTCCTGCCCTTTCTTCCTCAATTCCTGACCCATCTCTTGTGAAATCATTTTTTTAAAAATATTTTTTTGTAGAGATAGGATCTCACAGGCTGAAACTGAACTATGTTGCCCAGGCTGAAATTGAACTCCTAGGCTCAAGAGATCCTCCCACCTCACCCTCCTGAGAAGCTGGGACTATGGCTGCACACGCCACCATGCCTGGCCCTCACGAAATCTTGAAAAAATCCCTGGAGGCGCAAGAACCGCCCGGCTGATCTGCGCAGTGCCAAGACCCTGCCTCTGTCCTTTGCACCACAGCCTGCGTGTTTCCTGAGGTGGAGCATGGAGCTCAACAGAACGGCGCCCCCCTGGCTGCAAGTCAGGCCCTGCCAGGCCAAGAGAAGCCCCTGGCATCTGTTTATCACAAAGCTGACTGTTTACACCAAAGCGACTCCAGGATCTGGGGGAGCAGAGGGGACTGGAATATCCTGCCCTGGTGTGGGTGTGGTCAGCCTAGTCTCGGAACCGGCCGACAACCAGGGGCCGGGGTGGCGGGGTCACATTTTCCCAAAGGCCCAGAAGTGGCTGGGAGGAGGATGTACTGTGCCTGTCCATGGATTCTGAAATGAGGTGCGCCTGGGTGGACATTGCAGAGCCATGCAAGCCCCCATTCATTCATTCATTCATTCATTCCCCAAGACAGCCCCTCACGTGGGCCCCCCCCCCAATCAGGTCCCCGGAGGCCACAGCTGCCTCAGCCACCGGCCCCGGCTCCTCTCCACGTGTCCATCCTCTTTCCACGTTCCCCCAAAGACTGACCCCTCTCTGCTGTGGCACCCACTGCCTGTCCGAAAGGTCTGGCCCTGAGGTATGTGCGCTGGCCCTTGCCTGCCCCTCAGCCAGCAGAGCTGTGGCTCAGTGAACATCCAGACACCACGCTGAGAAACCAGGCACCCTGCACAGCTCAGGACCCGGGTGTGGCACATTCAATCCTGGTTCCCAGGGGTGGCTGGCAGGGACCCCTGTTGCCATCTTAGCAGCAGGCTCCCCTGTGGAAACACCTTGATCAGTAACAAATGCAGGTAATTTAAGTGGGGCGACTAGACTTCAGAAGGCGGCACACGAGGCAATCCCAAGCAAAAATAACCAACCTGGAGGCATCACAGTACTGGACTTCAAATTATACTACAAGGCTATGGTAACCAAAACAGCATGGTACTGGCACAAAAACAGACACATAGACCAATGAAACAGAACACAGAACACAGAAATAAAGCAGCACACCTACAACCACCTGTTCCTCAACAAAGTTGACAAAAATAAGCAATGGGGAAAGGACTCTCTACTCAATAAACTGGCTAGCTATATGCAGAAGAATGAAACGGAACCCCTACCTTTCATCATATGCAAAAATTAACTCAAGATTGAGTAAAGACTTAAATGTAAGACCTCAAACTATAAAAATCCCAGAAGAAACCTAGGAAATATCTTTCTCAACATTAGCCTTGACAAAGAATTTATGATCAAGTCCTTAAAAGCAATTCCAACAAAAACAAAAACTGACAAGTGGGACCTAATTAAATGAAAGAGCTTTTGCACAGCAAAAAAAATGATCAACGGAGTAAACAGACAATTGACAGAATGGGAGAAAACGTTCACAAACTATGCATCTGACAGAAGACTAATGTCCAGAATCTATAAGGAACTTAAATCAGTAACAACAACAAAAAAGACATTAAAAAGTGAGCAGAGGAGGCCAGGTATGGTGGCTCATGCTTGTAATCCCAGCACTTTGGGAGGCCAAGGCAGGTGGATCGCTTGAGGTCAGCAGTTCAAGACCAGCCTTGCCAACATGGTGAAATCCCGTCTCTACTAAAAATACAAAAATTAGCCAGGCATGGTGATGGGCGCCTGTAATCCCAGCTACTCGGGAGGCTGAGGCAGGAGAATCACTTGAACCTGGAAGGTGGAGGTTGCGGTGAGCTGAGATAGCGCTACTGTACTCCAGCCTGGGTGCCAGAGTGAGACTCTGTCTCTAAATAAATAAATAATAAAAAGACGAAAAAGTGGGCAGAGAACATGAACAGATAATTCTTCAAAAGAAGACATACAAGCAACTAACAGACAGAAAAAAAATGCCCAACACCACTAATCATCAAAGAAATGCAAATCAAAACCACAGCTGGCCAGGTGCAGGGGTTCATCCTGCCTGCAATAGCAGCGGTTTGGGTGACTGACGTGAGAAGACTGCTAGAGCCCAGGAGTTTGAGAACACCCTGGGCAACAAAGTGAGACCCTGTCATTAGAAAAAAAAAAAAAATCAGCTGGGCTTCGTGGTACAGACCTGCAGCCTCAGCTACTTTGGAGGTTAAAGTGAGAAGACGGCTTGATCCTGGGAGGTTGAGGCTGCAGTAAGCTGTGATCACACCACTGCACTCCAGCTCAGGTGACAGGGCGTGACCCAGTCTCAAAAAAAAAACAACCCACCATTACAATGAGTACAATGAGATGCCATCTCACACCAGTCCAAATGGCAATGATTAAAAAGTCAAAAGCTAGCAGACGTTAGTGAGGCTGCGAAGAAAAAGGAACACTTATGTGCTGTTGGTAGGAAGGTAAATTAGTTCAGACATTGCGGAACAAAATCTGGAAATTTCTCAAAGAACTAAAAATAGAAATACCATTTGACCCAGCAATCCCATTACCGGGCATATACCCAAAGGAATGTAAATTATTCTACCAAAAAGACACACACACCTTTGCATTCATCACAGAGCTATTCACAATCGCAAAGCCATGGAATCAATTTAGGTGCCCAGAAACGGTGGACTGGATAAAGAAAATGTGGTACATATATACCACAGAATACTATGCAGCCACTAAAAAGAATTAAACGTCTTTTGCAGCAACATGGACGCAGCAGCAGGCCATTATCCAAAGAGAATTAACACAGAAACAAAGCTATATAAAGCTATACTGCATGTTCTCATTTCTGTAAGTGGGAGCTGAATCTTGGGTACACACGGACATAAAGATGGGAACAGCAGACACTGGGCACTACATGTGGGTGGGGGGAGCGAGGTAGGGGCTAGAAAACCTCCTATTGCATATGATGCTCACTATCTGAGTGACGGAGTCAGGAGAAGCCCCGATCTCGGCATCACACCATACACTCTCGTAACAAACCTGCATGTGGACCCTCTGAATCTAAAAGAAAAAGGAAAATTTGAAAAAGAAGGTGGGCTGGACGTGGTGGCTCATTCCTGTCATCCCAGCACTTTGGGAGGCTGTGGCGGGCGGATCACCCGAGATCAGGAGTTCAAGACCAGCCTGGCCAACATGGTGAAACCCCATCTCCACAAAAATACAAAAGTTAGCCGGGTGTGGTGGTGCATAGCTGTTACTTCAGCTGCTCGGAGGCTGCAGTGAGCTGAGATCGCACCACTGCACTCCAGCCTGGGTGACAGAGTGAGATCCTGTATCCGAAAACAAGAAAAGGAAAAAGAAAAAAAAGAAAAAAAAGAAAATCCTCTTGCCCAGATTTTGTGTTGAGAAGGCTGTCTCACGCAAACACTGGCCATCACAGCACCGCCCTCAGCACACGTCACGCTCCAGACACGTTTTCCAGTTACCAGACAAGTGTCAAAGCAAGTGAACGGCAAGCTGAAAGAGCTTCCAGATCTCTAAGGCACGTCCTACAGATCGTGCAGGTTGCTACTAGGATAAACGGGAACACCCTGCTCCTTCACCCTCCTCTTGAACTTCACCTCGTTATGTCGCCAGGAAATCTCACACCCTCTCTGGGAGGACTCCTCAAAAACCGCCCAGGTCATCAGCAGTCCAGGCATGTCAGGTTCTCCAAGGGAGAAATGAGAGGGGTTGGGGAGGCAGTAAAGCCCCGTCAAGGAGGCGCTTGTTCCTGGGGAGGGGAGGAGAGAGGCTCCTCCCTTGTCTCCTTGCAGGTCTGAGGGCAGGAGGACGGGCTCCTTATACCCAGGTACGGTCCAGAGGCACAGGCAGAAAAGGGGCTCCGGATGTCCATTGGGCTAAATCCCCAAAGCCCAGAGAGGGAAAGGGATCAGCCACGGGTCTCCAGCAAGCAGGAGCTGAGCTGAGTCTAGAACCTGGTCCAGTGACCCCAGACCCTGGTCCACACAGAGTCCACTTCTCAGCCTGTGGCCTCTTGGTGGGCCCAGGTGGGTCCGGAAGGGGACACACTCAGGCCAGAAACGGAAGATGCTGCAGAGATGCACGTGGTTGTGCTTTGTCTGGCTGTGGTGGTGGCGAAAGGGAAGGGAGGGAGAGCTGAGGGTAAGGGTCCCTGTCCTTTGGATCTCTGCCATCAGGGGCTCTGCTCCCAAGCTCCAGGCCCTCCCGGATGTAACAAAGAATGTCTGTCTGTCTATGATCTGTCTTCCCCACCAGGCTGCATCCTGGTGTCCAGCATTCAGTGGTGTTCAGAAATTGCACGGAATGAACGAACACGCCTGCTTTCCAACAGGACCTGCCCTCTCGTCCCACGCTTGGCAGCTGCTGACCCCACCGGCCCCTGCATTTGGGAGGTTTTGGGTTTGGGTTCTCGGCATGAATAAGCGATGTCACCCGGTCGCCCCTCTGAGAACCACATTTCCTTTTGTTTTGTAGGAAGCACCTCATGCCCTGGCACATCCTGTTGACTTCCCATGGGCTACCCGGGAATTGGGACTGGTGTTCTGGAATGTGGCTGGCGTTGGCGGGCAAAGGTGGTGACCATGACGACCGGGCTGCCTTGGGCAGGCTGCCAGCGCACCACACACCTGCGCTGCCCCGAGCTCATGAGACGCGTTTCCTCACTGACTCCTCCGGAGCCCCCGTTGTCATCACGCCCACTTTACAGATGAGGAAACTGAGGTCCTGAGAGGCCCACAGCTGGCCCGCAGCCACACAGCTAGTGAGCAAGGGATGTGTCCTCCGAAACCCAGACTTGATGCCCTCAGCTGCACGACAGCCCTGAGGAACGGGCAGAATCCCCTCTCCAGCCAGGTGGGCCGACGCCAGGCTAGGCTACTGCCAGACAGGGGGCTGCAGTGGCACATCTGTGTGACCAGCGAGCAGACCAGGCTGTGCTCAGCATGCTCCCTGTGGGGCTCCTTCTCTTCGGGAGAAGGGCACGTGAGGTAAGGGGGGCAGTGGGTGACCAGGACAACTACTCTTCAGGCCTGGGGAAGTGGCAGCAAGCTGATCATGACTTAAACATTTAAGCAATGTTCTCGAGGAGTATTTTTTGACATATAATAGTTACAAATAAGGATGCCTCCTGCCTCCAGCCTTAACCCCATCACCCACTGTGACTGGGAGCCATCAGAACAGGCACTTACAACTCACACCCAGCCATGTCCCCCCGCCCCGCCTGCAGCCCCTTCAGTGGCTCCCCTTTTGTTCTGAGTGTGTATCTGGCCCTGCTGCCACCTCCACCCTTCCGTCTCCCCCACCTCCCATCATCCACACCGCTGGAGTGCCTTGAAGCAGGTTCTGGGACGGTGCCCCGGCCTCTGTGGGGCTTGCCCAAGAAGCGGGTTTCCCCTGGGCTCCCGGCCCACCAGTTAATCTGCCTCACCCTGGAAGGTCACCATCTGCTTCCCACCTGCTTCCCCACCAGCCTCGAAGTCCCCAAGGGCACCGCCAAGGCCTCAGAGCGCAGGGCAGGGTGTGGCAGGATAAACCGCTCATCTGAAATTCTGCAGCTGTGGTTTTGGCGGGTGTCCCTGCCACGAGCAGCCCTACTTTGCTGGAAACTGCCAAGCAAACCCTGTATGTTTCACAGGGAGCCAGGTACAGTGGCTTCCACCCATAATCACAGCACTTTGGGAGGCTGAGATGAGAGGACTGCTTGAGGCCTCAGGAGTTCGAGACCAGCCTGGGCAATAGAATGAGACCTTATCTCTACAAAAAATTAAAAAATTTGGCTGGGCATGGTGGCTCATGCCTGTAATCTCAGCACTTTGGGAGACTGAGGTGGGTGGATCACCTGAGGTCAGGAGTTCAAGATCAGCCTAGCCAACATGGTGAAACCCCATCCCTACTAAATATACAAAAATGAGCCAGGTGTGATGGCAGGCACCTGTAATCCCAGCTATTCAGGAGGCTGAGGCAGAAGAACTCTGCTTGAACCCAGGAGGTGGAGGCTGCAGTGAACCGAGATTGTGCCACTGCACTCCAGCCTGGGCGACAAGAGCAAAATTCCATCTCAAATAAATAAAAATAGAAATTAAAAAATAAAAATGAGCCAGCTGTGGTGGCGTGCGCCTGTGGTCCCAGCTACTTGGAGACTGAAGCGGGGGACCGCTTGAGCCTAGGAGTTTGAGGAGTTAGAGGCTGTGACCATGCCACCGCACTCTGGTCCACGCAGCAGACTTTGCCTCTTAAAAAAACAGAGAAACAAAGAAAAAGGCTGAGAGGAGAGATGGAAAGAAGATGAGAAAGAGAAAAAGAGAGAGACAGACATGGAGACAGAGGCGGAGCCAGATAACCTGCAGTCCGGACACGGCTCCCACTGTCAACGCCTCCCCTGGCCAAGCCTGGTTCACGGGCCACAGCAAGGCAGGGTCGGGGGTGCCCTGGCGGGAAGGACTTCTGTGCCAGGTACCGCCATGTACAAACAGGAGGGGCGAGCAGCCATGAGAGAAGTCTGCAGGCAGCAACCCTAAGCGCTGAGCAGCGCAATGAGGCAGGGGCCGCTCCTGCCTGGCCATGTGAAAACTCACCAGCTGCTGACCCCAGAAAGCCACCGTCTGTGAACTCAGCAAGGGCTGCGGGTCCCTGGCACCCAGGACTGTGATGGGCATGGTGAGGGCCCCTCAACCTCCTGGAAGAGGCGAGGCCCAGCGCTCACCTTCAGGAGGCCAATCTCCTTGACACAGTCCTGCCTCGCCTTGGCGTCCATCATCTCGAAGATCTTGGGTGGGAGGAAAAGAGAAACAGAGTGGTTAAAATCTGTGTCCAGTGTCCGATTTTGCAGTCCTGGCTCTCCCAACTCCTCGCTGAGGGACACCGTGACCCCCCTGCCCCCCCAGCCCCCATAGGGCTTGCTCACTCTGGGTCTCCCAGCACTGTCCCACCACAAACCCATCGTGGCACTAAAGAACCAAGACAGAGAGCCCAGGCGAGCCCCTGCTCAGAAGATCAAGAGAGATGGCTGGGCGCGGTGGCTCACACCTTAATCCCAGCACTTTGGGAGGCTGAGGTAGGCAGAACACATTAGGTCAGGAGTTTGAGACCAGCCTGGCCAACATGGTGAAACCCCATCTCTACTAAAAATACAAAAATTAGCTGGGTAGGTGGTACATGCCTGTAGTCCCAGCTACTCAGGAGGCTGAGGCAGGAGAATCGCTTGAACCGGGGAGGCAGGGTTGCAGTGAGCCGATCAGGCCATTGCATGCCAGCCTGGGTGATAGAGTGAGACTCTGTCTCAAAAAAAAAAAAGAAAGATCAAGAGAGAAACTGGTCCTTTTTTCCAGCGCCCTCAGGCCGCCCGTGGTGCTCTCTCCCCTTCTCCCAGCCCCGTCCTCTTCCCCGGGCCTCCTCCACCCAGGCTCTCAACCTCATTCTTTAAGGACTAGCGAGCAAATCCCGGGGCTTGGGAAGCTTTGCTGGAGGATTTAAAGCCATTTCCTCCGGCAAAGCCGTGCTGAGACGGGCCCGGCGGCTCTTGTGGACATGCCTCCTGTCCTGACTTTGCCGCTTCACCTACTGCCTCCATTTAGGAGGGACACCGAGCGCAGAAGCCCAGAACTGTGCAGCGCGTGCAGGCGCAAGGATGACGCGTGGACGCGGTCTGAGCCTCAGCTCCCCGACTCACGCTGGGGCCCTGGTGGGTTATGAGGTCTCTGCACTGTTGTCCTCATCTGTGAGATGAGAAGACAATCCCCACCCACGGGACTGTTGTCAGGTTCTATGTGCTCCTTGCATGACCCAGTACACAGCAGGCGCTCAATGCATGCTCGTTTCTTTCCCTTTGTGGTTTGCAGTGAGCTTTCCTCAACAGGCGTCTGCCGATTCTCTCTGTAACCCAGCAAGTTGGGTGCTGTTTCCCTCATTCACAGAGGAGGGGAGGGGAGGGAAGGGATTGGCCCGGCCCTGGCCCCGCCATCCAGACGCAGAGGCGGCCACCCGTGATGCAGGTTTGAGCCCGCGCGCGGTCAGCTCACCTGCACCTTCTTCAGAGCCACCGTCTTCCTGTCCAGCAGGCAGGTGGCCTTGTACACCTCGCTGAACTGTCCTCGGCCTATCTTCTTTTCGATCTGGAAGTCCGCCAGTGAGCAGCGAAAAGACAGGGTGTTGGGGTGTCTCTGGAGGCGGGGACAGAGGGCCTCTGTGAGCAGCCAGGCTGGAGCAGAGGCCTGGGGACCCCTGGAGCCCCAGCACCCCAACAGCACCCTCTAAGGTGAAGGAGGGACTCTGCTGCCAACTCTACTTTCGGAGCCTCCCAGGCTCCCCCTGGGGGCTCTCTGTTCAGGGTCCCTGGTTCCCCTCAAGGACCCCAGTGCAGGTGAAAACCCGAGGCTGTTCTCCATGCTCCCCACGGCCCCCATCACCACCTTCCTTATCTGACCGCTTGTTTGCTGCCTCTGAGTCCCATCTCACGGTCTAGCGTTGTGGGACCAGGGGCCTTGCCCATCTCATCCACTCCTGAATCCTTAATGCCCAAGTCGGGGTCCAGCAAGCCGAGTGCAGCTCAGGTCTCCCTGGCCTGTGGCCACCATGCAAAATGCCCCAAATCATTGTAAGAAATGGCAAGTTCCCGTCCTGGGGCGCCCATTCCCCACCTCAGACAAGAAAACCCAGGTTAACATCTGTAGCCTTGGCAGGTGCGGTGGCTCACGCCTGTAATCCCAACACTTTGGGAGGCTGACGTGGGTGGATCACTTGAGGTCAGGAGTTCAAGACCAGCCTGACCAACATGGCAAAACCCTGTCTCCACTAAAAATATAAACATTAGGTGGGCGTGGTGGCACATGCCTATAATTCCAGCTACTTAGGCGGCTGAGGCACGAGAATCACTTGAAGCCAGGAGGTGGAGGTTGCAGTGAGCAGAGATCATGCCACTGCACTCCAGCCTGGGTGATGGAGTGAGACTTTGTCCCCCCACCACAAAAAATGCGTAGCCTTACACTCTGAGCCCATCCTTTAGATAAACTGCCCTTTTTAGGGCGCCGTGAAGAAACCAGAGCTCCACGACGACTCTGCAGGGCCCAGAGCTGGGAGACGTGATCCTGCACTAGAACCTGCCCAGGGAAGACGCCTCCAGGTGAGGCCACAGTGGCCAGCAGGCCCATGGGGCAGCTGCGGAGTGGGGGTGCGTTTCCTGGGCAGGTCTGAGCTGGCTCCATCCACTTCTCCTCTGCCCTTCTCCCAGGGTGCCAGAGGGGAACCTGGTTATGTGGGGATCCCCACTCTGGGACCCTGAATCATGACTAAATGAGTAACAGGAAGTCACTAGGAAAGCAGGGGGAAAGTGAAGTGAAGACGTCTCTTCCAGGCTGTGACACCTGTGAGTGAGCTCTCGGGAAAAAGCAGGAGGGGGAGCCAACACCGGGCCAGGGAAGGAGGAGACAGACAGGGGAAAGGATGCCACATCCCTGGGCTGTCCGTGGCGAGGTGAGCCCCGCTATGTCTTCATTTGCCCGATGAATAAACTGATGCCCGGAGGGGCCAGCCGTGCCCACTCCATGCCTGGCTCCATGCCACCACCCCCACTGAAGCAGGAACAAGCAGTTGAACTTTCCAGCATGAAATGGGTCTTTGCTGAGGGTCACACTGAGCTGGGAGTTGCACAGGGGCGTCTTTAGAGTCAGCACACTGGCAGAAGGCATCAAGGCCAAACCGAGAACTATAGGACTGGCCCTTCTGCCAGCTGCTTCCCCACTGGGAACCACACCAGGAACCGTGACCGAACCACTGGGTCTCAGCCTGGGGCGGATGCGGAGTGGGGGCGTTTCCTGGGCAGGTCTGAGCTGGCTGAATCCACTTCTCCTCTGCCCTTCCCCAGGGTGGAACCTGGTTATGTGGGGATCCCTACTCTGGGACCCTAAATCATGACTTAATGAGTAATAGAAAGTCACTGGAAAAGCAGACAGGAAAGTCAAGTGAAAATTGTCTTCCAGGCCAGGCATGGTGGCTCACGCCTGTAATCCCAGCACTTTGGGAGGCCGAGGCGGGCAAATCACTTGTGGTCAGGAGTTTGAGACCAGCCTGGCCAGCGAATTTTTGTATTTTTACAAAAATTAGCTGGGTGTGGTGGTGCACGCCTATAAACCCCATCTACTCAGGAGGCTGAGGCAGGAGAATTCCTTGAACCTGGGAGACGGAGGTTGCAGTTGGCCGGATGGTGCCACTGCGCTCCAGACTGGGCGACAGAGTGAGACTCCATCTCAAAGAACATGTCTCTTCTAGATTTGGCTGAGGGAGCTCGACAGAACAGCTCCTGTAGGAGCGGGTGATGGGAGTCCAAACCTCACAGCACACAGCAAGGAGAGGGCTGGGCCAGCCTTGGCTTTGAAGCCTTGAGGCCTAATCACCCCCACCGTGGGTCCTACGTGGGGACCTGATCTGGAGGGCTGCTGGAGGAAGATGATGATTTTATCCACCCCATGCCACTGTCTGTCGGGCAAACACTTTGTGCCTGTACACGGAGCGCCCACCTAAGAAGGGCAAGCATCCCGGAGTGCCTACTGCATGCTGGGCTCTGTGCAGACTCTGCCCACGCGCCAGCTCTCTGGGTCCTCAGAACAACCCTGTGGGTCGGCCCAAGTGCTGTCCCCATTTCAGGAATAGGAGGCTTGGAGGAGTAGCAGTGACCTGTTCTGATCAGGCAGCCAAGGACGGCAGAGCTGGGGTGTGACCCCAGGACTGGGGACTATGGTGCCCAAGCCCTTGCTCCATATCGGGTGGGCTCTCAGCTCAGACCCCTCCTCTGCTTTTCGCTCAAGATTCCCTGACCAGCCAGGCCTGCCGCTTCCTGCTCCAGCCTCCATTCTTTCAGTCACCTGAGCCCCGCCCATGCCCCGCCCATGTCCCACCACTGGCCTCTTCAGAAGGGGGCCCTGTCTACTCCCCTCCGTGTCCCCTGCACTGAGGCTCTGACCTTCCCAGAGCAACCACCGGAAGCATGTTTGTGGAATGACCCATGGAATGTGCTCGACACGGCCTGGCACACAGTGGGACTCTGTGACTGAGCCGCTGTCACCTCTAGGAATGCAGCTGAAATCACATACCCTGAGAAACAGCCAGGGTGGCTTTCTGAGTGCTTAGAGGAATCGCCCGCACTCACAAAAATAACCACCAGGTGTTGTGCATCGGACGCCTACTATGGGCCAGTTTCAAGCTGCTTAGATAGCTCTGTGACTCCGAACTCCTAACAGCTTTGTGAAGCAAGGGTTATGCATACCATCTCGCACACCAGGACACAGGCCGGAACTCCTGGTCGGATGGAGAGCCAGCGGCACAGCTGGTGACGAGGGTGGGCTCCCTCCCCTCTTGGGCCTGTTTCCTCCACGCACAGCGGAGAGTTTGGAGGAAGCGATCCCTGAGGGTCTTCGCCCTGGGAAAACCAGGCTTCTCACTGTGACTAGTGGGAGTGTGGCTGAGGTTCCCAACACTGCCCATCCTGGGAGGCTAGTGTGCAGCTTCACAGTGGGGCGGAAGCTCCCGGTAGATGTGGGTGGAGGTGGCTAGGGCTCCATCTGCTTACATGCATATGGATGACCCAGATTTGCATTTCCTGTCAAAGCCCATCCGACCCAATTAGAGGACAGCTCCTCTGGCAGGGCAGCTTCCTGGGCAGCAGCGTGGGTGCTGGGGGCATGGTCCAGTAGGCTCTGGGGCACCACTGCACTCCCAGGGGACCCTGTTCTCAGGTGTGGGGCACCTCGGGACACCAGGCTCCTGGGGCAGCTGCTCGGGTCAGCGAAGTTCTGGCCCTGGTGCACCTGGAGGTTCTGGGCGGAAGGGAATGGGTGAACTGTGTTCTTGGCCTCGAAGGCCTGGCTGCTCTCTGTCACCACCTCTGACACCTCCCTCCCCTCCTGGGTCAGCTCCCAGCAAGTTCCACGTTTGCCCCGGCAGCCAAGTGACCCTGGGAGGTCGTCCACACACAGGGACGGTAACACTGGCCCAGGATTTCTCTGGGAGACGATGGTGGTGATAAGCATCTGTGTGGCTCTAAACTGCAAGACGGGCATGGGGCTGGCCCCAGAACAGTGTGTCTGAGGGTGGCCCCAAATGTGGTCATTGCTGACTAATGACCGACCACCCTGATGGCCTATCAGAAAACCGGCTTTTCTTTTTTTTTTTTTTTTTTTCTTTTCTTTTTTTGAGATGGAGTTTTGCTCTTGTCACCAGGCTGTGGTGCAATCTCGGCTCACTGCAATCTCTGCCTCCCAGGCTCAGGTAATTCTCCTGCCTCAGCCTCCTGAGTAGCTGGGATTACAGGCATGCGCCACCACGTCCAGCTAATTTTTTTGTATTTTTAGTAGAGGCGGGGTTTCACCACGTTGGCCAGGCTGGTCTTGAACTCCCAACCTCAGGTGATCCACCCACCTCGGCTTCCCAAAGTGTTGATTACAGGCGTGAGCTACGGTGCCCAGCCCAGAAAACTGGTTTCTAGTGCTCACTGTCCCTGCTCTGTGTGAAGCCCTGTTCTGGCTCCTGGGGAAAGTAACAACCCCCAACCCCACCCTAGGGCACAGGTTGGCAGAGGTGTGACCACTGCTCTGGCTCTGATATTGAGACTCCAAAGCTGGGGCCTGGAAGCTAGGGTTCCAACCTCAACTCCACCACTTCCCGGCTGTGGCCTCGGGCGAGCCTTCTGGGTCTCAGTTTCCTCT
Source organism: Saimiri boliviensis (assembly GCF_048565385.1). NCBI lineage: Eukaryota > Metazoa > Chordata > Mammalia > Primates > Cebidae > Saimiri > Saimiri boliviensis. The sequence goes on along the minus strand of NC_133450.1, from coordinate 216,998,380 downwards.
TCCATACAGTTGAGATCATAACAGTACCCCCTTCAGGGGGCTGCTGGGGGTTAAATGGATAAGCAAATGCAAGCCCCTGGAAGAGGGCCTGGCACTAGGTGCTGGGAGATGTTACTCTCCATCTGTTGTGGTGATGGTCACTGTGCTGCCATCTGTCGAATAGGCCTAGTGATGGCACCTGCTTCCCAGGGGGCTGGGATGGCCTGAGCAGTGGACAAGCCTGGGGGTTCTCGGCCGTTGATATCATCACCCTGCCGTTCCCACGGCGGTCTGCTGACCTGGGGGCTGCAGGGAGGCAGTGGGGCTGACATGCACCTGCCGGCAGGTAAGAGACACAACCTTGCGACTTCGTCATCCAGGACCGTTTGCCAAGGGACCATGCTAGGCAAGAGCCACTCTCAGCCTCCCTTCCAGGGCTGCACTGTGGGGCAACACCATAGGAGGCCACCTCTGACTCCTCGGGCCCCTCCACCAGGGCGTGGAGCCCCTTAGCTCTCCCCCAAAGGCAGAGGAGATGTGACAAGGGGCTGGGGCACAGGGGGGCTGACGCTACGGCGTCACCACTCACTGTGCTGCCTGTCACCGTGGGCATGAGGGAGGAGGCCTCAGCAGCCTGGGGCAGGCACGTGGGATCTGAGAGGGGGATTGAGGAGCCGCTGGAACAAGGGCCCTGGGGAGAAGCAGGAAATGGGAAGCAGGAGCCAATCAGACGGCCGAGGTCCCTGAACCACCTCATCCTAATCGCATCCTCCCAAGAAACGCTGCTGGTTTTCTCGGGAAGAGGCAGGGCATGCCTGGGAGACTGGGGGGCAGGGAGGGTGTCTCAGACCACTATAGCTCCCCCCACCCAGAAAGCTCGGAGAAACCTACTTTCTCTTCTCCAAGTCAGAGCAAATTAGGCCACAAACACCCCCACCCTGCGCTAATTTGAGTTTAAAATGTTTGAACCACAATCAGCCTCAGCCATGGACAAATCTTTTTTTTTTTTAACAGGAGCATAAAATTACATGCTAAAAGAATAAAATGCATTCGCCCAATTAATTTTCTGAAATCTCATTAAAAAATTTAGCCTGACTAAGTCAGACTTCTGACCTGAATTTTAATCATCTTTACACTGGATGGGTCTTTTTTCCCGGATATTTGCAATGCATCATTAATTTTAAGGCAACCGTTTCTACGATTTTAAAAAGCACACTTCATCAGGATGACACTTTTTATAAACGAATTTCACCTTTAAAGACATCTGACACCATGGGTAGGGAACTTGTAACGGATTTGGTAGATGTGTATATAGTGATAGATTTTAAATCTGCATTGCACAAAAGGCCATGATTTACAAAGAGTCCACATCGTCAGACTTCTTCCAAGCTCAGTTCCTCACGAATTGGCTAACTTCAGACCCAAAGCCAATCTTCCCTTTTGAAGACCTGGCTGGTTAAAAGGGCACCATATGGTCCCATGGGCCTGCACCCAGTCCTAACTCTCCCCCTTGATGGCACGATGGCAGGTTATGACATCAGCGTCCTTCCTTGCAAAATGGAGCATGGAGTAAGCAAGTCCGCTGAGCTGGCAGGAGGACTGAGTGAGGTGAGTCTCAGGAGCTGGACCGTTTGTACAACCACCACCATCACAGGCTCAACGCAGACATCTGCACCGGACTCTGCAGTCACTGGCTCATGGGATCAGTGAGCCAATGCCCATCGCACGAAGACTCCTAAAGGCCAAACCTAAGGCAATCTAAATCACTGTGGCTCCCCCAGGACAATTCTCATCCGCTGAGTCTGGAAAGGGCTAAGCTTAAACATAGAAAATATGACTGGGAACCCGCTCGGACGACTCACAAGCAAAGACATGAAGGGTGAAACCCTTGACTCTCCCTCATCCCTTCCACTACCAAGTGTGGCTGCTTTCCCTGGAAGTCTCTAGAACCCTCTCTCCCCATGTCCAGCCCCCAGTGCTGCAGCCCTGTTTAGTGCTGAGGCATTGTCTCACCTGATGAAAAAGGGGCCTCCTCCCCTCCCTATTTTCACCTTCCTTGAGTTTTGAGCACGAGCCACCAGTGATCTATTTAGAATCCAACCCAAGTACCCCCTTGCCACCTGAAAACCCATAATGGGCTCCTCATTTGCTACAGAGTCAATTTCAAATGCGACAGCATGGATCTAAGACCTTCATAAACGCCATACATTCTTTAACCTTATCTAAGCACAGGTATTTCAACACGTCCTCTAACCTGACTGGCCATGCGCCTTCAGGTCTGGGGCCTCTCCCTGTCCCACCCCAAATTCCTGATCATCCATCTGGCAGAACTGGCCTCCCCATTCTCTGGGCTCCCCGCATCTGTCCATCTCTCCCAGGGAGTTTCCACCTCTCTGGAACATGAAGGGCTTCTCAGCAGACAGGGTGCCTTCCCAAAGGCAGGCACCAGGCACCCTCCCATGGCAGAAAGGAAACCTACTTGCTGAATTTACAGCAGTTAAATTCCTTAAAATTAATGATGCATTACAAATATCAGGGAAAAAAGACCCATCCGGTGTAAAGATGATTAAAATTCAGGTCAGACACTAATTTTTTTTTTTTTTTTTTTTTTTTTTTTTTGAGAGGGAGTCTCGCTAGGTTGGCCAGGCTGGAGTGTAATGGCATAATCTTGGCTCACCGCAACCTCTGCCTCCCGAGTTCAAGCGATTCTCCTGCCTTAGCCTCCTAAGTAGCTGAGATTACAGGCGAGCACCACCACGCCCGGCTAATTGTTGTATTTTTAGTAGAGACAGGTTTTACCATGTTGCCCAGGCCGGTCTTGAACTCCAGACCTCAGGTGATCCACCCACCTTGGCCTCCCAAAGTGCTGGGATTACAGGCGTGAGCCACCACGCCTGGCCCACGAACTGGATTTTAATAGCCATTCCTATTTGGTCATTAAACCTTATCCAACTAGCATCATTGCTTTGGGAAGATTTTGATAAAGATTCTGGCCTGTGCAATGCATACCTAGAGAGAGCTGACCCCATCCCCCTCAAAATTCTCTCGGAAGAGCGCCCAAATATAACTGAACTTGGCACATCCCAAGTGGGTTTGCAAAGACTTTCCAGATGGAAGACATATTGGCCAGGGCATTCTCAGACAAGAATACCTTTCGCCTTTTTGGAAATTCATGTGGTTCTTAGTGTGTCGGCTGAGGCTTATACTCCATTCCCAATGAAAGCTCTCTACAGCAAATTGGTAAAATTTAAAAAGCACGAGGTCTTTTAAGCTGCTTTCCTCAACTCCATTCATTCATTCATTAGACACACCTATAAAAGCAAGCATGCTCAGCTTTCCTCAGTCTCTGTGAATTTCATATATGATTCTGCCGCGTTCAGCAAATATTTTTTCAGGGGCTGATGGCTCTCAGAGCTAGAAAGCTTCCTGGAATGAACAAACCACTAGCCTTGGGCATAGAAGGTTAACAAAAACCACAGTTCAAGTGTTTGTAGTTTCTTTCTTTCTACACTGGGGGTATGATCCAGCTAGGTCTTCAGCTATGAAAACGAAAATGATTTTTAAAATAGACGATCCATTATGTACCATTTCCTCAACAGCCACAATGTAAGGAGCTCTGCTGGATGTTTACAGTAATGATCTCACTCAGTCTTCACAGCTGCCTTGAGAGGGAGGCAGCATTATTATCCCATTTTACAGATGAGGAAACTGAGGCTCAGAGAGGTCGTTTCCCAGTCTCGCCTGGCTAATGAGAGATGGAGAGCTGGGTACAGAACCAGCCTGGCCCACATCAAAGCATTTTTGGCCTGGCTCCTGCCTCTGAGGATGTTTTCAGGGAAGCAGCAGTGCCTCCTGCTATCAAGGAAAATGCTTGGGCCATCAGTTCAAGGCGTTTCTTTGTCCTGAAACAGGGGAGATGCGTCCAGGATATCTTCCCAGACGGTGTTTAAATCTCCAGGGCTTCAGGAGCCGAAGAGAAAGTCCTCAATTCCCATCCCAACCTGGAGCTGGTGCGGCGCACGGTGGCTTCGCACCCCCACTCTGCAAACCCAGACAGATGCTGGTGGGACTGGGGGCATCGCTGCCCGACAGCCGCTGCCCAGAGCAGCCCAGCTCCAAGTCGTCGTGTCTAATTACACTTAACTATGTCATTACCCTCTCCAACATGTGCGACGAGACGTCATGAACGTCGCCACCGCAGCCCACCGCTTCCCCGCCTTGTTCGTGAAATAATTACAGGCCCTCTCCTCTGCCAAATGAGGCTGTAATTAACCCTAATTGCTCGAAATGCAACTGGCTAATTCTGGGAGATTAATCAAGGGGGACTCAATTGTTAGTGAATGACTTAATATGACAAATTGCTACATTACCCGAGGAGGCCCTGCTGCCCCCAGCCATCAGCACCGTGTTCTGGTAGACTCTGGACCCACCGTGTCCTGGGGCTGCCTAGCTTTCTGGGATCTGCCTCCCCATTCTACCTAGGAAATGGGCCACTTCGTGAGTACAAATAGCACAGATGCTCCACGGACCCTCTGCATGCTTGTGTGTATGCAATATACACCCCCCCGCCACTAACACGCCCCCCACCACCAGATACGCACACAAACTCACAGTGTCCACTAGTGTGTCACGTGTCGCTTCTGTGTGAATCTGCAGCATCACTGCTCCCCTTGGGCTGATGCAGCCGTCCACCAGGGAGCATGGCTTGGTGAGAATGCGAGCACAGGAGGATTTCAGACCTACCTGCCTCCTTAGTCCAGCTTTGTGCAGTGCATAACCTGTACAACTGTACATGGCGACCTTGCCACTGAGGTCAAACATCAGCTGATCTGAAATCCTCTAACAGGGATTAGGCAATTAGAAGCTGTGACCAAGCTCCTCCATGGCTCAGGAGAGTGGCTGTCTCTGAGCCTCCCCGGAATTTAGGTCTCACATCCTTTGAACAAAAAGCCAACGCCAGATAGGAACTTTCCATCATTCTAAACTGGCCACAGGACCCTACATGATGTGGCTCTGGTCAATCTCCCCAGACAAGCCTTGTGCCCCCCATGCTGAGCTGCCTTGTGCCCCCATGCTGTCCAGGCCTGGCACACTCTCCCTGACTCCCCTTCCAAGTCAGTGCAAATGCTGCTCCCTCTGGGGAGACCTCCACTTCCACCCCGCTCTCTGTGCTGGGCTGCCCAGACCTGAGTGTGTCTTGCACACGGTCCCATCCTGCGTGGGTATAGCACACGCATCCGCAGTTCCTCAACTCAGTGGGCATGCAGGACCCCTCTGTGCCCGGCCTGAGATGGCCCCATCAGCAATGCTCTGCTCCAGGGGAGCTCTCTTTGTTGAAAGGGAGGCAGACCCAGGAACTAGTGCCCCAGTGGGATGAGATCGCGGCCAGTGCATGGACACAGGTGTGGGGTCAGCCCAGAGCAGACGGCAGGGTGGAAGTGGATGTCTCCCCAGAGGGAGCAGCATTTGCACGGACTTGGAAGGGGTGTCGGGGAAGGTGTGCCAGGCCTGGGCAGCAAGGGATGTGCAAGGCAGTTCAGAAACCTGCAAGTCACCTTCAGGAAAGCTGCTGAAGGCTTCCTGGGTCTCCAAAGTATCTACAGAGAGCGCAAGGCAGGCGTTAGGAAGCCAGTGTTCTCCCAAATTCTGCTGGTTCTAGAAGAGGCTGAAGGGGGCTGAGACACTGGGAGGCAGCGTTGCTCAGTGCAAGAAAGAATCTTCTCACCCCAAGTACAGTCAGCCCATTCCTTTAAGACCCTCGCTGTCTAGGCCGGGCGCGGTGGCTCAAGCCTGTAATCCCAGCACTTTGGGAGGCCGAGGCGGGTGGATCACAAGGTCGAGAGATCGAGACCAACCTGGTCAACATGGTGAAACCCCGTCTCTACTAAAAATACAAAAAATTAGCTGGGCATGGTGGCGTGTGCCTATAATCCCACCTACTTGGGAGGCTGAGGCAGGAGAATTGCCTGAACCCAGGAGGCGGAGGTTGTGGTGAGCCGAGATCGCGCCATTGCACTCCAGCCTGGGTAACAAGAGCGAAACTCCGTCTCAAAAAAAAAGACCCTCGCTGTCCTCGGGGCCTCCACGGCACTCTCTGTACCCTTTCAACCACGCTGATCCGAGATAAAGCTGTTCCATCCACTTGGAACACCCCAGGGGCAGGATCAGGGTCCAGGGTCCCAGCGCAGAATTTGGCAGAGGAGGCTTCTCTGAGTGTTACTGAATTCAATGATAAGCTCACTAGATTTGGTAGTGAGCTGACCATCACTGGAAGCATTCAAGAAGAGGTTCCGTTTAGGGGAGCTGAAGGGTTTCCACCAGAAGGGTTCTGGACAAAGGAGGCTCAGGGACCTGTATTCCTCGGGGACTCTGCAGTGTGCTGCATACGACGATAAGGAGCTTACCTGTGGGTCAGGAGGGTGTGCAGGCCCCAGGGTGTGGCACAGGCTGTTGGAACTCCCTCCATGGGGCATGTGGCCGGGCTGTCCTGCCATCCTGCATGCCAGCCTCACGAGGGCACGGGCTGCAACAGAAAACAGGGGCCTGTTCACTTTCTCTTCGAGAGACCCTCAGAAGGAGGAGGGACTTTTGCTCACTCCATTTTACAGACATGTGAGCTGATCCAAGCTGTTCAGTAACTTGCCCATGGTCACCGAGCTCTGAGATGGCAGGGCTACAACTTGACACCCCCAGGTGACACAGTCTCCCTCTGTTTTACTGTCCTAAGTCACTAGGATTCTCTCCGCTGGAAAGAGGCTCCAGGCGGGGAAACGTCTATCAGCAGCCCCGAAGGCCAGAAAGGAAGGTGCCAGATTCGACCCCACATCGGCTGGAGTCTCAAGCCGTGTTCTTTCCCCAGCACTGCCCCTGCTTCTTGGGGAGCAATTCTGTACCCCTATCCCCCATCATCACGCCCACGTATACCCACGCTGCCAGCCTGGATGCTCAGAAGGCAAAGGCCCGTGAGCAGCTGCTGTGGGAAGGAGCCCACGTCCTTGTCTCGCCTGGGCCCGGGTGCACCGCACATGTGACACAGGGAAGGCCAGGGCCAAGAGGTCCTGATTGCCGTCCTAGTCAGACCTCTGTGCAAAGCGACAGCCGGCCTCAGCCTCCAGGGCTCGAGAGCCAGGGATGCTGGTCACAGGTAGTCACAGCAGCCACAGGTCCCCGGTTAAGCAACGAATACGTGCCCAGGCCTGAGCTCAAGGCCATCTGAGCAACTCCCCTAATATTTTAGCCTCTGGCCTCTCCCATCAGACAAATCCTTCTGGGGCAGAATCTGAGGCTACGTGCACAGAAGCTGTGTGACTCAACCACCGGGACCCTTCCTGATGCCAGAGGGAAAACCCTCCTCCTTCCCAGTAGGAGACTTGCGCTCACCCACAAGCATTTCTGCAGCACCTCCTGTGGGCCAGGGCTCCCACATGGCACACGTGGAAGGCACTGGATCGCGCAAGTGGTGGGACCCCCGTTCTTGGCCGCTGCTCCTCCCAGACAAGCCCTAGATGTCCTGAGGGTACCACTCGTGTGACCACATCCTAGGCAGAACCCCTTGAGGCCCGGCCTAGGCTCCTGGAGCAGCTCCTCGGGACCCCTGGAGAGCCAGAAGTCTGGAGGAATGGAGGGCCCCCCCCTGTGGTAGCCCGGATTCAACAGCTGAGGGGTGAGCATGCAAGCCAGCCCGTCTCAGGTCAGAGCCCTCTGAGCTGTGACTTGCACCCCAGAGACCCTGGCGTGGTCAGCGGGTTTTGTCTGAGATGAGACCCCTGGTCTGTCTCCTGGCCTCGCCCTCCCTCGCTGAGTGGTTCCCCCAGGGGCACTTGATAAATCCCATGCCTACGTACCCCCATCTCAGGTTTCGCTTCTGAAGGACCCAGCCGAAGATGTCATCAATCTCCACACAGACCCTGCCTCCTGCTGTCTCACCTGGTCACCTATGCCCCAGTCAAATTCCAAACCAAGAGTCTGCCCCGCCTTGCCCTGCTGCTGGGCCAGCAGCTCCGTGCTCCCTCCCAGGCAGACCCATGCCCCCATCAACATGGGGCTATTCCGGGTGGAGGGAAAGGCATCAACACCCCCTGGGCTGTCACAGCCAGCGCCTAGAGGTCCAGCCTCTGTGTCTCAGGCTGCAAGTCACTCTGCCTTCCTTCCCACTGCTGTCTGTTTCCAGCTACAGTGTTTGGCCAGCCAGGCCTCTCAGGCTCCAGGGATGTCTGTGACACCCTTTGACGTGTCAAAATGATGTCCACCAAGCCCTAATTCACCTGCTGAGCCTGGCCCCCCCAAGCCATTCCCTCAAAGGCACCTTGGCCCTGCCCAGAACCTGCAGGCTGGCTCCCAGCACCGTTCTCACTGGGTGTCCTCAGGGCAGCCCAGCTCCCCTCCCTGCCCCACACCTTCCACAGGCTGTTCTGGGGTAAGCCTGCTCTCTCAAGACAGATGACAGGATGTGAGGCCGCAGGGAAGCGGATGATAGGGACTACAGAATACGCCCAACTCAGGGTCACGGGGGCCCTCGCTGGCCCACGTCCTGCCATGCCTGGCCCGTGCAGTCTCTTGCCCGGGAAGCTGCAGAAACTCAACAAACTTTGACCCGCACACTCAGCCGTTTGATGTGGCGCGTCCCAGTGTGGACAGATCAACTGGTAGGTCTCCGGCTGTCACTTTACTCTGAGCACACGGAGCACTGTCAGATCAGATCAGTGTCACGTGGAGGGGCATTATGGTGCACCTGCCTCTCCCCTCCCCACCCCTGCCTCAGTACAGGCCTCATCTCCCACCTGGGTCTCCTAGCGCTCCGTGCTCTCCCCGCCAAGCCCTCAAATCCAGATGGGACCACAGCACCCTCGGCGTCTACACCATTTGGGCTGAGTTTCTGCACTGGAGCGCAGATGTCATCCCCAGGTGACACAGTGGAAGACCCAGGGTATGAAGAGCCCCAGGATAAACAGATAAACAAGGAGCACCTTCCCCAGGCGTCTCTGTTTCTCAGGGAGGAATATGAGAGGGAGCAGAATGTGAAATGCGCATGAATTTGAAGATAAAACTGAGCCTCCCGCAGGCCCTGCAGCTGCTTCCGGCTGCACCCCCAGACCCCTCAGGGTGACATGTTCACTGTCCTCTGCCCTTAGGGAGACCTCCAGAAAAAGGGTGGAGAACTGTCTTCAGTGAGAAGGTTCCCTCTTTATCTCAGAAGGCACCAGGCTCAGCCCACAGACCACCCCTGCAAGACCCACGCACACACCGGCTTACCTGCCCACCTGCCCACCTGCCCACCTGCCCCAGGGCCTCCCACGTACCGGAAACCGTGGCAGTGGAATCTCGACCCTGTCACTCACCAGCTGGGTCTGAGGTTACGTGCACATAACCTTGGGCAAATCCCGCTGGGGAGAAGCCTAGCAGGTGCTAGGAAATGCCACCCCCCACCCTCCCCACGGGGCGCCGACTGCATTTTCCAACAGCTGCAGCCACAGGCAACGTCTGAACACTCTCAGGAGCTCACCTGTGGCCTCGCGAAGGCAGGGCTCCAGGAGCAGTGCACGGGGAACCGGGGAGAAGAGCCAACGACTGCGGGCCCTGATGATGCTGGGTCCTGCCCTACGCTCTTCATCTCTGTTAGCTCACCTTGTTTTGTCAACAACACCGTGAAGTAAGGTCTATTACGGTCCCGCTTGACAGATGAGAAAACTAACGCACGAAGAGGTGAAGAGATCTGCCCGGCTCCCAGGGATCACAGACGTTGGGGAGCCAGGACTTGAACTGGCAACTGCATCTTTATCCAAAACTACGGCGCCGCACTCCTCACAGGTTCTTACGAAGCAACACGGGCACCTTTCTAGCTGGCTCTGCCCAGAACGGGCCCTCTCTCTCCACCGGAGTACGGGGCCTGTGTGGCTGCTCTCCAGGGGTGGTCTCAGGGCTGGCAGATCACAAGGGCCCATTTTCCTCACGGGGTCCCCAGGGCAGGAGCCCCCAGAGACTTGACCCCCCTGACTACACCGAGCTGATGCAGCACCGCCGTCTACACTGCCTTTGCTGCCAAACCCCAGTCCTTACAAGCGGCTTTGTCCAGAACCTAATGGAACCTGCTGCACAGGAGCCTCCAGGGAGGAGGGGCCCTTGTTCTAGGAAAGCAGCAGCCACAAAGAACTCTGCAAGCCCCTGCCCACCCAGTGCCGGAGAGGATCCCTGCAGAAGGGGAGGAGGCAGGGAGGGGCGGGGGGGAAGGGGGATGGGAGAAGGAAGGGATGAGGGTTCAGGTGGGCCAGATCTTTCCCATTCACCCTCGGGGCTGTGGGTAAGACCCATTTTACAGATGGGGAAACTGAGGCTCAGAGAGAAGAGGCTCGATGCCATTAGGCTAATAAGCTGCAGAGCAAGGATTCAAACCCAGATCTCAGTGAATCTAAAGCCCCTCTTCATTCCAAGGAATCCACTGCCTCTTGAGGCTCTCCATGAGTACTGGATTTTAGGCCATTTTGTTCTATTGGTCCACACCGCAACAGAAACTTGAGCCCCTTGCTCCAGAAATTCCTGCCAGAAACTGTTCCTTAGGGGGTTCAGATGCAGAAAGCCCAAGGCAAAAGGGGCTGTGGAAGGACGAGCCCCGGGGAGCAGGGAAAAGACCCTTAGCACATGCGTGCAGGCACCTCTGGGTAACACTGGGGACTGCCCGTCCCTGGGATCCCGCGGCTCAAGCCAAGTTGCAGAACAATGAGGCAGTGGCTGCCAAGCCCAAGTCAGGGGCCAAAAATCCATGGAATGCAAGACCCAGAGCCGCAGGCCACACTGAACACCACCTCAAAGAGGGCTTTTCTTCTGCCTCCAGCGAGGCCCCTGCATTTGCAAGGCACTGTGAAAAGCTGCGCAGCCAGGCTTCCCAGCTCAGGTTCCTGGCTTTGAACAATGGCTGCCATGTGCTGTGTGGCCACAGGCACCCAGGGACTGGATTGGGAGGAGACTGGGGGTTCAGTGAGGCTAGCAAGGAGCTGGCCTGGGGAGGGGTGGTGGGCCAGATCCTGGCCTGGTTTCATTTAACCACACTGTGTCTCAGTTTCCTCATCTGGAAAATGAGCGGACAGTCAGATCTTCCTCTTAGAGTCACCGTAAACTCCTTAGCACAGAGCCTGGAACGTGGGAGGGGATCTCTGAGGCTTTAGCTATGAGACTATTTCGGTATTGAAGCTAACCCTCCCTGTACAATGGAGGAGCGATCACCTCCATGTGACAGGGACAGAGGCAGGGGCTTGCCCAGGGTCGTTGCTGTCCCAGGTAACACAGTTGGTAAGTGACGGAGCTGGGGTTGCTGGACCCGAGATCGCTGCTCCATGTCCTACGCTGCACGCCCTCTTCAGGACTGCTCTGGAGCAAACGTCTTCATCATCTCCGTGAGCCATGGCTGCCTCTGCAAAGCCTACTGCTGCCGCACTCTGCCTGGCCATGGAAGCGGCTCCCACTAACGTGTGCCATGACGCTAGAGAGACATGAGCACTTCGGTTTAATCCAGGCACCTGCTGGAAGGGATCGGCTGCTGTAATGGGCCGGCTCTGAGGTTCCAAGTGGCCTTTCTAACCAAGGCTGTCACCTGGCCCTTGCCTCTGAATTTTTAGACACTTCACCTAGGGGAAAGTCCCTCCTGTGTCTCCTGCCAAATGCCACACTTCGTGGAGGCTGGTGGCTCATCGTGGCCTGGCCAGTGAAGCAGGACCTCAGCCACCAGGAGGGCTCTGTCCAGGGATCCTGCTTGGAGCAGGTTTGGGGGCATGAGCGCGCATGGTCCGTGTGTACCCGGGTCTGCAGAAGTGCATTCGTATACTGTATTTCACGCCCCTTCTTGCTCTGACCCCCGGAGGTGGTAACAGTGTGTCCCGCCTGCATCTTCTGCACCTGTGTGTGCATGAGCACAGGCACAGTCAGGGGTCACCTAATGTCCACAAGGCTCTGAGCGCACGCATGGTCTCCTTCCGTCCACTGAGGCAGAAGGTAGAGGTGGCAAAGGCAGCTGTGGCTCCCAGGCTGACAGGTGTTGCCACGCCCGGGGAGAAGCACGCCGCTGGCCTTGGAGGTCAGCCTCAGCTGGACCCTACTCCACTCCCGTTTCCCTGAGCAAGGCCCCTCCTCTGTCCCTCTAGCCGAGTGGACAGCCTCACAGCTTGTTTTCCCTAAAGCAGGAAGCCATCCCTGTGGCTTCACACTCAGGCACACACAGCTTTCTCTCTGCCCCAAGAGAATGGTACTGGCAGCACCAGAGGCGATGATTGTTGGTCCAGCTGGCTGCCGGTGGCAGGAGCCTAGGATGGATGCCGGCGGCCTGGGGCCTTCGGCCAGCCGGCAGAGGCTCTGCCGCCTGACACACCCCCCAGAGAACTGGAGATCGGAGGCCCGACAAGGACAGCTCACTGCACCTGGCCTCTGGCTGGGTCAAGGCCGGACCAATCAGCCAACATCCGCAGGTGAGACGGCATCTCCCAAGAAACCTGCAAAGTGCCATCCCCCCCTCGTTTTGCTGATGAGGAAACTAAGGCTGCAGGGAGAGCACAGCTTGCCAAAGTGAGTCCACACAGTGGAGAGAGCTGCCATTTGAACCTGCTTCTCTGATCAGCCAGACCGAGCAATTAAAGAAAGAAATCCAGCGCAAGCCCAGGGACGGTGAGGAATGCCACACCCAGGTAGACTGGCCAGCAGGGAGGACCGGAATAACAGCCCCGCTACAGTGTGCATTATGCACGCGCCAGGCAGGTGCCCAGCGCTGCTCGTACCTCGTTCACCCTTACAGACACCGAGGCGGGCGCTGCTATGATCCACATTGCTCAGAGGAGAAACCAAAGTTCAGACAGGTGAAGTGACGGGTGCCAGGTCACACAGCAGGTGGCAGGCAGAACTGACCCTTGAAACCAAGTCTGCCTTGGTCCAGACTGCTTGGAACAGGGTGGGAATAAATGACCAAATGAAGGAATCCGGGCCCAGAGCCGTGGCTCTGGCCGGTGGGCCCTTCCCCAGACCCGGCCCCCCTTCTCGTCTGGTCTCAGGATAAGCAGACGTTGCCCATTCATCACTTGACAGGAAGCAGCCCGATCTCACGCCAGAGTCATGGGGGCCTGTCGAGCTGGAGGGGATAAGCCACAGATGGTGTCTGGTTTCCGGCCGGGTCCTGGGTTCCCTCATGCTCGCTCCAGCCCTCCACCCCGCAAGGCCATCCATCCTGAGCAGATTCTGCGGCTCCATGACCAGTGGAAGCCTGGCTTCTCTCTAGGTGCAGGGATGCAGGACCATGAGCCATTCCTGGAAGGTGGTCATGTAGACAGGTTCCCCACTGCTCCCGTCCTCAGGGTGGCGGGGCCTCCCCCAGGGTGGGCCTGCAGGACCAGGAGGCCAGCTGACTGGGGCCACACAGTGCCCACCCAGAGACAGGGCTGCTGTAGCCTCCAGATGCCTTGCCCGCCCCCAGGACCCACACCCGGCTTCATCCAGTCCCACCCATTCTTACTCCAAATGTCTTCACTTGCCCCAGGACCTCTACCCTGTGCTGGCCTTGTCCCTTCTCACTGGGTCCCTGCAGTCACCTGCAGCCCCCACACTTCCCTCCAGCCCAACCTCCAGCCCACTGTGGAAAAGTTTTCCTAGCACACAAGCCCGAACCTGCCGAAGGTTCACAGCACAAGGTCCATACACTGGAACAAGTCGTTCCCTGTCCACCTGGCACGGGCCTGCCCTCGTGCATTTGCCCTCCATATCCCCCAGGCCCTGCACGCAACCATAGGAAATTAGAGTTCCCCTCCCCGGCGACACAGCACACTGGTCCTTCCATGTCATTCCGTGTACCAGACTAAAGACCCATTGGTGCCTCTCAATGGGCAAAGTCCCACTCGTCTGTCAGCACCAGGTCTCTCGGCCCTCCTTCGTCTCCACACTTTTTTTTTTTTTTTTTTTTTTAGGTGGAGTCTCACTCTGTCACCTAGGCTGGAATGCAATGGCACAATCTCTGCTCACTGCAACCTCCGCCTCCCAGGTTCAAGCAATTCTCCTGCCTCAGCCTCCTGAGTAGCTGAGATTACAGATGCCCACCACCATGCCCAACTAATTTTTGTAGTTTTAGTAGAGACGGGGTTTCACCATGTTGGAAAAGATCTCGCTCTCACCTCGAGGCCTTGGCAGGCTCTGTTCCTCCTTCCTGGAATGAGCTGCTTCCCAGCAAACTTCTCTCCTCCTTCAGGGCCCAACCTGGGCATCTCCAGGAAGCCTTCCTGGACTCACCCAATCAGTCACTCCCAGCTCCACAGCCTGCTGCCCGTGCTATCTCAGTCTAATTCCTGTGCCTTCCTCTCCTTCAACACGGAACTTTCCTCGGGGGTGGACTAAACCACTCTCCCCACGGCCCCAGCAGGTGGCAGAGGAGAGGCTGGGTAAATGGTGGCTGACTCAGTACAGAACCACCTGAGGCCAGGAGGAAGAAGCCTGGCCCCCCAGGCCAGCTCACGTAGGGGGCCACTGGGGAGAGGCTGGGGGTTAAGGAAAGGGATGGATTTCAAAGCAGAGTCTCCTGTGTCGTATCCTATCCCAGACCGTGGCCACGACCCTGCTGATCAACAGTGGGAGGAGGACCAAGCAGAACATCCCCGGGGCTGGAGGGCTTGGGTGTTTGTAAAAAGCTCGGCCTGGGTCCCAGGCAAGCACCTAGAATCCCAGCCAGTGGCCTCCACGCAGGGAAAGCTTTCAAGCCCCTGGCCGCCTCTAATTTTCTCTCCTTCCTACAGGCAGGAAGGGACAGACAAAACCCATCCTGGAGAGAGAAGAATCGCTTTTTCTGCTTCCCTGGAAACTGAGAAGTTCTGGCTAAGCCTGGGAATTACTCAACATGAAACGAGTCATCAGCAGCCACCCCGTCCCGGGGTAATGGCAAAAGTCCTGCCAGGCTGGTGGGACTGGCCGAATGGGCAGCCCCGTCAGCAGGTGGTTGAGCCAACGGTGGGTAGCAGAGGTGCAGCCAGGTCGAGATCTCTGGTGTCCTAGCCCTAGAGGTCCCTGGGGCCTGGCTCCCCATCCCTCACTGGACACAACCCTGAGAGCAAGTGGTTCCCACAGCAGGAGCAGGGAAAGTCTAGGTACCTTTGGAAGTGGCTCCTAAGAAGCTCCAGGGAAGGTCTGCTCAGCTGTGGGTTGAGGGCGGACGTGAGGTGCCGGGACCTCCGGGGAGCTGGGTGGCCTCTCTGGGCTGGGGTGGCTGCAGGAAGAAGGGCCCCTGTCTCCGCACGGGACTTCCCCTTCCCAAGACTCCAGTCCCCAGACAAGGCCAAAAGGAAACTCCCCCACCACGTGCTGCTCTAAAAATAGCTCCGGCTGCCACCTCCAAGGCGAATGGAACTTGTCACAGCCGCCACGGAGCCCCCTGCTCACCAGGGACTGGAATCTGATGGCAGCGCCTCCTGATTAGACCAGTGTCAGCTCAGGGAGGGACGTGGGTTCTTTCCTTTGGTCCTTGTGCTCGCTCCCCACCCATCCGCACTGGGGCCCAGCAAAATGCTGAAAAGCATAACCGGTCTTGCTGTCGCTTTAAAAGCTTAACCCTTTCTATTCTCTCCTTTGTAAACTGGGCCCAAATCCTTAATTGCCCATGAGATGAGAGCCCTGGCAGGCAGCAGTCCTGGTTCGAGTCCTGGTTCAGTCACATCCTAGCTGTGTGCACCCACGTTCTTACAGCTAAAACAGGGACAAGGGTAGTATCTACCGCGCGGGCTGCTGGTGAGTTACATGACATCACACGCGTTGAAAGAGCTTAGCGCCAGGCTGGGCACAGCAGACACCCCACCAGTGGGGTTATCTGGTTGTTATTACATCCTTATTCAGGCCCTGCACTCTCCAAAACAAGGGTGTGGATCCAGGATCGGAGGACGCAGAGTGGTCCATCTTCCCTTCGGGACCCCACAACGGCTCAGACACAGCTCCTGCTCTTACAGGTCCCCAGGAGCAAGCCCTGGAACTGATCTCCACAAGCCAGAGAGCATGAAGCTGCCCAGGAAAAGGACTCACGGCTCCTGCTTCTTGCTGGGCCAGGCCACGACCGCTTCGGACAACAGGTGGAAAACCTCAGGTGGCCCAGAAGGACCAGCAGGGTTTGGACCAGAGAGGAAGGAGATTCCTGGTAGCGGACATGGTGGGATCAAGGGCACAGACCCCCTGCTACCTGGTCTGTGAAAGGAATCTGGGCTCTGCAGGCCAGCCCCAGCCCTCGGTCCCTCAGACAGGTTTTCCGTGAGCAGTGCCTGCTTCCTCCTCCAGAATGAGCCACCTCTGCCCTGGACAATGCGCCCCTGTGCCCCATCTGCTGCTCTGCCACCACTGGGACTGACGCAGGCATACAGCAGCTGAGGCCCTGGAGGATGCGCGGGTGAGATTCTGGCACCGACGCTTTGCCACCTGCCACACACCTTCCTGCCAGCCGGCCCCAACTGTCGGGCATATGCCAGGCGCCAGCACCCTCGGGGGCTAAGGCTGGGCCCAGGCCAGCTGTCCGCAGGCCCTGGTGTGTGTTGCACCCCTTGATGAGGTGGCCACAGATCCGTGTCCCCCACAACCCTGCCGGTGGGCACGTTACCAGCCGCAATTCAGAGAAGGCTCCAGATAAGCCAGGCCGGGGCCCCCCAAAGAGTTACTGCGATCCCCAGGACAACCTCCACATGGCTGAGTGCAGCTCAGTGCATCTGGGTGGTGGCATCTTTTCCCAGTCCTACCACCGGTATGGTGTGACAGGGCTGGCGCATGATCACAGCACCTGTGGCCATGCCACGGCCACCTCTGCACCTCCTTCCTGTGTTGCTTTCCTGACCAGGATCCTCACTGAGCCCTGAAGTTGGGCCTAGGGAGCATGTGGCCACTTTTAGCTCTGCAGGAGTGGCTTGTGCTCTGAGCTGCGCTGTGTGTGTTATAGCGGCCCTGGACTCCCACAGGGCTGCATGGTCTTGGGAAAGTCACAGGCTATTTCTGGGCCTCAGTTCCCCTATCTGCCACAGGGGTGGGTCAGACTCCACAGTCTAGAAGGACCCTTCTTGTGCAGCTGTTTCTTACATGGCTGACAGGGGATCTGTGACTCACTGGGTGGCTCTGAAACGGAGCTGGGGATCCTGCATCTAATCATGGCTCGTTTCTAGGCACTAGAAAACCAGATCTTTTCAGTCTGGAATTGCTAAGGGAATTTGTTCTTGGACCCTGGATCGCTTCTGAGCATTCCAGCCCCTGCATACCGCCTTCCTCATGCACAGCAGCCATGGCCCCATGGGGCTGCGGCGTGGATGCCACCCAGGCTTCCCAGCACACAGCCACGGCGGTGTGCGTACGAGGGCACGCACACAGAGCACCCATCTGTGTTGGGCGCTGGGCCAGATCCTTCAGGGACAGTGGCAGCCTGTGGGTTCACAAAACCACCCTGGAAGGCAGATAGTGTATCCATTTGACAGATGAGGAAACTGAGGCTTAGGGAGGTCAGGCGACTTGCTGGAGTCCCAGCTGCAGAGGCAGAGCCTGGGTGGGAATGCAGGCCTGAGTGCTGACCTGGACACCCTCAGCGGTGTGTTCAGAGGACCCTACCCTCAGCAAAGAAGCAGATGGAGTACGTGTGTGGGGTTCCAAACAAAGTGCTTAACCAGGGCAGGTGTGGTGGCTCACACCTGTAATCCTAGCACTTTGGGAGGCTGAGACAGGAGGATCACTGAAGCTGGGGAATTCAAAGCTGTGGAGAGCTAGTATTGTGCCACCGCACTTCACCTGGGTGAAAGAGCAAGACCCTGTTTCTAAAAACACAAAAAAATCAGAAACCAACCAAAAAGCCCCAAAGTGCTTAACTGCATTGCTGAATCACGGAAAAGGGCCCTTAATTTCAACTTGGGGCAATAAAGGAGGCTCCAGGGAGGCAGTGCCCTGGACCTGGGAATAGCAGGCCGGGCAGGGGGAGGTGGAGAGGCAGCCAGCCCAGGCTCAGGGGCTGAAAACCCCGAGTACAAATCTGGTGCTGCCTCCATCTGGCCGTGTGAGCTTGGGCCCGTCCCAGGGCATCCCTTTGCAGTTCCCTCTGCTCTAAACCGAGGCCACAGGAGGACCCATCTTGTAGGGGTGCAGCTAGGACTCCACCAAGTCACATGACCTCCCTGAGTCTCAGTTTCCTCATTTGTCAAATGGATACACTGTCTGACTCTAGGGTTGTTTTGTGAGTACACAGGCTTCCAGGTCCTTGCTGTGAGGACCAAGTGAGGTATTTTACATGCAGGTAGAATACCAGCCCAGGACTATCAGGGCCCGGATATGCACAAGAGCTTAATAAATGTGGGTACAGGGCCGAGCACGGTGGCTCAGGCCTGTAATCCCAGCACTTCGAGAGGTGGAAGTGAGTGGATCACTTGAGGTCAGGAGTTCGAGACCAGCCTGGCCAACATGGCAAAACCCTGTCTCTACTAAAAATACAAAAAATTAGCCAGGCGTGGTGGTGGGTGCCTGTAATCCTAGCTGCTCGGGAGGCTGAGGCAGGAGAATTGCTTGAACCCAGGAGGTAGGGGTTGCAGTGAATCAAGATCATGCCATTGCATTCCAGCCTGGGTGATGGAGTGAGACTCTGTCTCAATCAATCAATCAATCAATCAGTGTGGGTGCTGCTACTGTTGTGATTCCTGTTATCATAAACAACTGGCACTTATGCAATAGCAATAGTTCTGCAACAAATATTTCCAGAAACCCACTTTCCAGGGGACCCCAGCCTTACGGACACCAGGCCCTTGGGACTATGGACCTGGAAGGAGGCGTCCAGGGCCTCTGGGGATCCCCCTTTTGGGAGGGTGACAGGGGCCACACGGCTCCTGCTGCATCCTCCCAGGAGCTGGGAAGTGATGGCAAAGCGTTTTACAAAGTTACCAGGACAATGAACCTGAGCTGGCCCCCTCCCCCACTGTCTCCATAAAATAAATCTTGGCCCACGGCTGGTGAGAGACCCTATATATTTACATGACGATTGTGCCTCATGATCACAGCGTGGCTCATGGTTCCAGCAGCAGTATGTGGCAGAGATGACAGGGGTCCTAGGAGAGTCACTATTTTCCGGCGACTTTTATTGTCCATTATATCCCGGCGTTTACAGGCCTGGCAGGAGTATCGCACACTCTGGGGCTGGCAGGCCTTAATATTCCAGTCTCGGTCCCGCAGATCCATCCTCAGGTCTCGTCCATCCGACCGCATCTTTGTGTGACTCTGAGACCCCAGGGGGCTCCAGGGCCTCTGGTGGATAGGGTTGGGGGTCTAAAGGCACAGTACTCCCACCCAAGCCATTGGCTTAGTTCCGGTCTGCCGTTTCAGCCCCCAGGGATGCTAACTCTGTGGCTGTTCTCCGGTGAGCAAGGAGCTGTGCAAAAGAGAGGGGTGTGGGGGTGCGCTAAGCCGTGGGGGCTGCTTGTTACATCTGAAGGGATTTTGTGAGACAGCTGATATCACGCTGGGTGCTTAAAATCAGCCATGGTGGGAATATTTACACCCACCATGAGAACTGACAAATGCTAGACAGCAGGGGTGTTTACAAACCCCCCTCAGCCTGGAACTGTTTGTTGAACACTCATCAGAGTGCCCCAGGGAAGCAATAACCGGTGGGCACCTGAGCACCTGAAAGGACCCGGGCTCAAGAATCGGTGTGAATCTGGACTTCCTGAGCCACCTGCAGTGTGGCCTTCAGTAAGAAATTTTGCTTCCTGAGCCTCAGCTTTCTTATCTGTAAAACGGGCCATACCTAAGCCCCTGGGGTTCCTGTGAAGATGAGAACATCTTATGGAATGTTCCCTGGGTGACGCTCAGGAACAGGCAACCTTCATCATTCATTCATTCAACACTTACTGGGCACCTACTTCATACCAGACTCTGCCTCAGTGACCCGGATACAGAAATGCCCCAGAGGGTGACATGACACATTTCTTCTGGGCAGGTTTTTTTTTTTTTTTTTTTGAGACAGTCTCACTCTGTCACCCAAGCTGGAATGCAATGGTGTGATCTTGGCTCACCGCAACCTCCACCTCCGAGGTTCATGCGATGCTTCTGCCTCAGTCTCCCAAGTATCTGGGATTATAGGTGCACACCACCACACTCAGCTAATTTTTGTATTTTTAGCAAAGATGGGGTTTCACCGTGTTGCCAGGTTGGTCTCAGACTCCTGACCTCAGGTGATCCACACACCTCAGCCTCCCAAAGTGCTGGGATTACAGCCGTGAGCCACCGCGCCTGGCTTCTGGGCAGTTCTTGATGGTATACAGAGGGACTTTTGTCCACACTATTGTCGGGAGCCTCATGACAACCTTGAAAGGTGGGTGGGAAGAGTGGGAATGAGGTTTATGTCTGAGATGGGGAGATGGGGGGCTCAGAAGTGGCCGTGACTTGCCCAAGGCCCCTACCGGGGGTACAAAGGTGGGGCTTGGCCTCACATCTGCCCCGTCGTGCCCCAGGCCCGCCTTGGCACCCATCTCTGAATTCCCAGGCCCAAAGAGGCTGGCCCCTGCTGGTGCCAGGGTGACCTGAAAGTGAGCCTGCACAAAGGTCAGCAGGACCTGGGGGCTGGGGGTTGTCCAGACCCCAGTCCTGGGTTCAAGTCTCGTCTCCGTGACCTCCTGGACCCTAGGTCTTTCCTCTAGGGATCCCCATCACTGGCCCAAGAAGGCTGCACCCTGGACGCGCCTGACCCTGAAGTCCGAGGGTCTGACTCCAGGCTTCCTAGCGTGGCCAGCTGTCCCTCTGTCCCCTGCAGCCCGGGAGGACTTGGACACATCACCATCTGCTGTGCCCTGTCTGGATCCCAGGTAATCAGGGGGCATCTTGGGCAGGAAGGAAGAAGGCAGTGAAGTAGGGTAGGGCTTGTGAACCTCATCTCACCCTGCCAGGCAGGGCTCATGTACCCATTTCACAGATGAGAAAACCAAATCTCAGAGAGGGGAAGTCCCTCCCCCGGTGTCAGCAGCTTTGGAGACAGATTCACACCCTAGGCTAGCAGCCTCCGGAGCTCGTGTCTGGGGCACCCTGCAACAATCAGGAGGTGACCAGGCCCCTCAGGTCTGATGCCCTGGGGCCTGCAGACGGGACATGACTGGCCCCCAGGCCTTAGCCCCGACTGGCTCAGGAGCACTGCGAGGAAACAGGAGAGTGAGAAAAGCACAGGCCACTCTGATGACTCAAACCACCTTTGACATGACGGGGTGGGCGGACGCACGCAGCATCTCTGGTGGGTTTCACCTCGCTTCTTAGAAGGATGTGTCACCAGATTTTGTTTAATCAGCACCCTCCCGGCCTTCATCTGGGGTGGCACCTCTCCAATGGCTTGTCTCTGTGGCAATCACAGACTGACAGGTGGGGTCACCTCCCTGTCAACAGGGGATACCTTCTCATTTCACAGCCGGGGAACCTGAGGCTGGGGGATTGGTTCAGGGACACACAGCGGGGACTGAAGTCTTCCAACTCCTTTGTCAAGAGGTTAATTTTTCTATTTGTGGAGACGGAAAAGGAGGATCCTACAGAGCTTTAAAAGAAAGAGAGGGGGAAAAAAAAGAACTAACAGCTGAATAGAACTGCAGCAAGGCCCCCAGCCAGCCCAAAGAGGTTTCAGACATTCTGTGCAGTCGGAATTCTTGTGGGCTGAAGGGTCACGCGATTTCCTTTGCAAAAGGCAGCGTTGAAAAAGTCTGACTGAGCGGGAGGGCGGGGAGGGGGGAAATGTCCACGAGACTAGGAGTCATGAGTTTCAGCCTTGGCTGCCCCAGTGACTTGCTGAGTGACCACAGGGAAGTCCCTCGCTCTCTCTGGGCTTCGGTTTATCTGTATTTGTTCACTGTGTACCAAGCATTGATCTATGCACTTAAGTGATGTTGACTTAACTTTAATCCTCGTAACAGCCTACTGAGACAGGTGAATTACTATCTCCATTTTATAGAAGGGGAAAACTGAGGCCGAAAGTACGCTGCCCAACAGAGGTGGAAAAACTGGGATCTGAACCCAGGCTGTGCAGCTCTGTAACCCACACTCCTACTTGCTGGTGGCCCGGCCCTCCCGCCTGCGGCGGGCCCTGGCGGCTGTCTCGTGCCCTTCCTGTCCTAACGGGCTTTGCATCCGCGGCTTGGATGCCACGGAGCCAGCGGGCCTGTGTGTTTGGAGATCCTGCACCATCCCGCTCCATGTCGGCTATGGCTCCGATCTGCTGCCTTTTCTGTGAACTCCGATTTCTTCAGTTCACTCGGTAGCCTTTAGAAACTACAGCCCAGGAGACCCTCGGGAGGCTCCCTGGGTCACGGCGGCCATCGACCCAGCTCTTTGAGTCTTGCTGAGAGCCTCAAGTCCAAGCAGGAACAGACGACCCCACTCTGACGTCCAGTGGAGTTTTACATGCAGGTCGGCCTCTGGGACTGCAGGAGGGAGCCTGCCATTCAGGCATCCAAGAAAAGAGTGAGAAAAACATCTATTCATAGCCAAACAGAGCCTGCTCTGTGGAAACCGTGCTACCGATGCGACAAGCAGCCCAGCCGTGTGAGGGCTTCCCCAAAAGCCTGACCTCAGAGCATCCGCGTGGAGGGCTCAAAGGCTTGAGTGGTCACCAAGTCTGTAAAATACGTTTCGACGTTCAACCAGGCTGTGCCTCAGGGAATACGGTGGACCCAAAGCCTGGGCTTGCCTTCCAAAACAAAATTCTTCAGACAACAGACATCTTTCGGCTTCATCTGTTGATCTGTTTTGCTCCGCACTCTAAAGGAAGAAATACTCATGCTAAGAAGAGCCACGAAATCATGTGCTGCTAATCCGTGGCACCCACTGTACCACGTATCTGGGTCCACCGGCTCGCCCCGTGAGCTGGGGATTCCTGCCTTCATTTTGCAGATGAGGAAACTGAGGGTCAGAGTGGTGCAAATTTGAAGACGTGGGAGACAGCAGAGGCACGGGGCTTGAACGCGGGTGCCGGCCTGGAGTGTAGGGAGTTGGGGACGAATCTCGGCAGATTCTGTGTTATGAAGAGGAGATCCCGCCAGACACGCAAGAGCAGAGAAAGTTCCGCCAGGCGGTGCATGTGGTCTCGGACCGCCCCCCCCCAACACACACACATTCTTCCCTCCACAGGTGTTGGGAGAATTCCCACAGGGGACAGGTGTGGAAGGACAGAACCCAGCTGCAGTCACAACAACTCCACAGAGACAGTGTCAGTCCTGCCTTTTCAGACACTGGAACCCATTAACTGGGAATTTTGTGCTGAACGCCCAGAAAATCCCCAGAGCTTTGTTCATATTTTTGCATCAGCATTGGATAATCATTAAACAAACTGTGTGCTGGCCGCCACACTCCCATTCTATTCCTGGGAGCAGGGAAGACCCAGCTCCACTCACTTGAGACCTCATACTTCACCAGATCCCTAGGGACTCCGCTAGCCCACAACCAGTATATTTATTTATTTATTTTTAAGACAGGGTCTTGCTCTGTCGCCCAGGCTGGAGCACAGTGGCACCATCTCGGCTCACTGCAACCTCCGCGTCCCTAGTTTGATTCTCCTGCCTCAGCCTCCTGAGTAGCTGGGATTACAGACGTACAGCACCACACCCAGCTGACTTCCGTATTTTTAGTAGAGATGGGGTTCCAACATGTTGGACAGGCTGGTCTCGAACTCCCAACCCCAACCTCAGGTGATCCTCCCGCCTCGGCCTCTCAAAGTGCCGGAATTACAGGCATGAGCCACCGTGCCTGGCTTTCATCCAGTATTTTAAAGATGGGGAAACCAAGGCAAACAGCAGAGGCGTGACATGCCTCCGGACATTCCATTATTTGCCCATTCATCGGACAAACAAGGGCTGGGCGCCATCCTTGTGCCAGGCAAGGGGGGACCAATCTCCATCCTCAATGGGGCTCTTGGGTGTCTCAGAAACTGTAACCAGTATGCCCGCTGCTTTGCAGCGCAGGGTATGGAAACACAGGGAAACGTGTGTGCAGTCTACCTGAGGCAAAGGGTTTTTCCTTAGAACAGGAAGCCGCTCTGAGGGGAGGAATGGGGACAGGGAGCTCCAGGCAGAGGCACAGCGCAAGCAAAGGCCTGGATGCAAGGCAAGCCCTGTGCGAGTCGTGGGAGAGAGGCCTGGATTCCAGAGGTGGCATCCGGGCTGCAGAGGGGAGGCTCAGGAAGCAGGATCCACAGGCCACCCCCACAACTGCACACGGCTGGTAAGGGGTGTAGAGCCAGGCCGGCACCCAGCTCTCCAGGCTCCCTTCCAGGACTCCCTGCACACTTCTCTCCCTCCCACAGTACCAAGTCTAGGTAGGTTTTACTCACCAGGTCATGCAACCGGTCAATGCCTGAGATACATCGTAGCAGCATCTGTCCTCTGTCCAGTGCTACATGCACACACTCAACTCCCCCACTCCTGCCCAGCCGTCTCGGCTGTGTTCTCAGGATGGGGACTGGGGGGCAAAAACGCTTATAGAATCTCCTTCTCAAGAGGCCCTGCTGAGGCTTTGCACGAGTGGCATGAAGGTTACATTCCAGGTTCCAAGATCCTCTCACTCATTCGGTATTTACTGAGCACCTACGATGCGCCAGGCCCTGGGCTAGGCACGGGAAGGGTACGCCTTGTCGTCCCCAGCCTTCCGGAGATGGACAAGGCTAGAACTGTCTCTCCTACTTCCCAGGAGAGAAGCAGGGTTCACGGGGGACGCTGGGACGCCTCTGCTTGAGATCACTTGGCAGGGAGTTTTCAGGGCGGAAACGTCTGACCACAGGGCCTTTGCCAAAACAGATAGGGGCCCCCCTGGGGAAGCAAGGGAGGCTGGATTCCCTCCTTCCTGCCCCACAGGCTGCCCTTTGTCCACAGAGCGGGGGAGGTTGTGCTGGGGGGCGCTGCCGGGAATGGCGCAGCCCTGTCATTACTGGGAGGGGCCGCTCTCAACCCGAAAGAGCAAAGCCAGGGCTGGCGGCCTGTGCTGGGTGCTGAGATGCTCTCAGCCCTCAGTGGTCCTGGCTGGTACCGTCAAAGGACTAAATGCTACAAGGCTGTGTTTAAAAAACATCATGCTGAAGACCCAAATCTCGTTGGGACTCAGCTTTGGGGGCTGTATGAAAGTGTAGGAACGAATCTGGGATGCAGAGAGTCGGAGGGACCTCAGCCCTCCCCTGTGCTCCTGAAGTGGGGTGTCTGACCCAGCCCCTGTGGCCCTGGCCTAGGCCTCACTGTGGTGACAGCTCCCCGGCCAGACTCTGCTCCCTGGCCTTCTGTCTCCTCCCGGGAACTAGGGAGGGCTCCCTGGATCTGCCCTCCTCATCCCTTACGCCCCCTGAGTAATGTCTCCCCAAAATGCTTATCTATCTAGAACTGGGGCCCAGGTCCTTACTTGGAGTCTTACAGATACTAATCAAGTTAAGTGGAGGTCACGTGGGATTAGGGTGGCGCAAATTCCAGGATGGGCGTCTTTCTACGAGGGATGGGCACAGAGACGCACAAGGAAGAAGGCCGTGTGGTGACAGAGGCGAGCCCTGGAGGGATGTGTAGACAAGCCACAGAATGCGGAACGCGGAGGGTGGCCAGGCCCTGGCAGAAGCCAGAAAGAGGCATGGCAGGTGCCTCGTGAGAGCCTCCATGGAAAGCAAGCCTGCCGCTAGCCTATTTCAGGCGTCGGGCCTCCAGGACCATGAGAGAATGAATTTCTATTGTTTTCAAGCACCCAGTTTGCAGTAATTTGTTGTAATATCCCTAGCAAACCAACACATCCCACCACACACCAGGGCAGGGCCAGGGGCCACGGTGTGGCCAGGACTTGGAAGTTCCCCAAGTATCGACGTCTCCCCTGGGCTCCCCTTCTGTGTCTGGGGTGCAGAAGCACATCAATGGCTCCCAGACCTGGGAGTGTGCCAGGCCTGGACAGCTTCTCCCACGTTCTGAAGACAGACATAGGTTGCCAGCATGTTCTGGCATCTAAAATAGAACATCCACCTATTATCCCATCTATCATAAAAGGAAGGATAGACTGGGCACAGAGGTGGGTGGGTCACCTGAGGCTGAGAGTTTGAGATCAAAATCCTGTCCCTACTAAAATACAAAATTAGCTGGGTATGGCAGGGTGTACCTGTAATCCCAGCTACTCAGGAGGCTGAGGCAGGAGAATCGCTTGAACCCTGGAGGTGGAAGCTGCAGTGAGCCGGGATCACGTCACTGCACTCCAGCCTGAGCAACAAAGCGAGACTCCATCTCAAAAAAAAAAAAAAAAAAAGAAAAGAAAGGACAGCTGACAGAGAAAGTAGCTATGCCAAGGCAGGCCTTCATTTTCTGATTTCACCGTGGGTCTGTGGAGGAATTCACATGGCCCTAGGCCTGGCCTGGGTCTGGGATTCGGGAACCAGTGGACTCAGGCCCCTGTGCTAGGTGACTTTCGATCCTGGCTGAGGAGATGCGTGGCTGGCCTCCTCCACTCTCCTACGAGTACAAAAAGGGAGGCTCCCTCTCAGAAATGTAACCAGTGTATTCCGAAAACTGTAAGGGTAATCCCAGTGAACCCCCTCTGAGTACTGAGCGATATCCCAGTCTGAGGGAGGAGGCCCCCAGGCCAGTCCACGAGGCAGCCCCGTGGTGCAGAAGAAAATAGTTGAAGAATGGGAGAGGCAGCAGGAAAGCTCTGACCCTTCTCAAGAAAAACAAAGCAGGCTGGGTGCGGTAGCTCACACCTATAATCCCAGGGCTTTGTGAGGCTGAGGTGGGTGGGTCACCTGAGGTCAGGGGTTCAAGACCAGCCTGGCCAACATGGTGAAACCCCATCTCTACAAAAAATGTAAAAATTAGCTGGCTGTGGTGGCAGGTGACTGTAATACCAGCTACTCAGGAGGCTGAGGTGGGAGGACCGCTTGAGCCCAGGAAGCCAAGGCCGTAGTGAGCCGAGATCACGCCACTGTTGCCTGGGCAACAGAGCAAGGCCTTGTCTCAAAAAAAAAAAAAACAAAAAAGGAAAAGAAAAAAAGTGACAAAAGCAAAGCGTGCAATTATGCACAATGTGCAGACATCAAGGCCGAGGACCCCAGCTCTCGGCAGGGTCCCTCTATAAACTCATGCCGGGCCACAGAGTGAGGGGCCAGATGCCTGGCGCTCCAGGAACAGCTTTCCAAACACGTGGTCCTGGAGGCCTGATGACCCAATGGACACTGGTCACCTCGTGCCCAGAGCACATCACACCTGTCTGCCCCACCGTACCCAGGGCCGGGACAGCAGCCTGGGGAAACACGCGCATGAGCGTGAGGAATGTCCCTTCTCCAGCGAGTCCAGGCGCTGCTGCCGTCTCTGAGGGTTACCGTCTCCTGGAGTGCTCGGCCGGACAGTCTCGGCGTGAGCAGCAAGCCTCACTTGGATGATAAGGTCCGACGCCGTAGCCTTCCAGGGCCTGATTTCAACTCCCCTCCCTCCCGTTCTGCACGCCCAGGCTGGGGGCAGGGTGGGCCCCAGTTCTCAGGAAGCCAGGAAACACACTCTTTTCTGGGCTAAATGCCCAGATTCCTTGAGCAGTCACAGGACACACTTTTTCTGAGCCGATCCAAAGCCACAAGTGTGGACTGGAAGTTGCTTTGGGTGGCGTGAACCTGCAGGGATACAGGCACACCTGGAATTCCAGGCTCAAAGCTGGTCAGTGAATGAGGTCCCAGCTGACTCTTGTCAGGGAGGGGTTCCAATCCTGCCCTGGCAATGTGATAGAGGGACGGGCCTGCCCTCCGCAGGCCTCCATTCCCTTTTTGAGAAAATCAGGTTAACCCATTCTGCCATGATTTGCCAAGCATTTCTTGAGAAGCTCATGAAGCCATGCACCGTCTGAGGGGTTGGGGACACAGAAGTGGGCAAGGGAGAGAGGGTCTTTCCCTCGTACAAGCTTTGCATGGTCAGGAGGCAGACAGAGACGTGAAGAGGCACGGTGATTTCAGACAGCGATACGTGCCTTGAGGGAAAGGCAGCCAGCGAGTGACGGGGTGGTGCCAGCAAGGGACGGGCTCCAGGGAGTCGCTGGGGCCATCACATGAGATCATGCAGCAAATTCCTTGGCACATCATCAGCACTCAGCAGATAAAGGGGTTCTCCTCTCCTCCTACTGCACAGGTGGGGCACGCGCAGTCAGAAAAAGGCTGGGCCGGGCCTGGTGGCTCACACCTGTAATCCCAGCACTTTGGGAGGCCGAGGTGGGTGGACTGCTTGAAGTCAGGAGTTTGAGACCAGCCTGGCCAACATGGTGAAACCCTGTCTCTACTAAAAATACAAAAATCAGCCAGGTGTGGTGGTGGGCACCTGTAGTCCCAGCTACTCGGGAGGCTGAGGCAGGAGAATTGCTTGAACCCAGGGGGCAGAGGTTGCAGTGAGCCAAGATGATGCCATTGCACTCTTGCCTGGGTGACAGAGCAAGATTCCATCTCAAAAAAAAGAAAAAGAAAAAGAAAGAAAGAAAGAAAAAAAAAAAAGTAGGGGGTGAAAGAAAAAGCTGGAGCAGGCAGCATAGGGTCTGGGCTGGTGATCTAGCTCCACATTTCCCAGGGGTCCAAGGGGAGCTCCCTGCCCTGCTTGCTCCTATAAAGACCCCCCTGCTCTTTTTGGTGGGAAAGCAATGTCTCTGTTATCACAGCCCAGGCTAGCCCACCAAGACGGGTCGAAGCCACCCATCCCCAACCTGTCCCGGCAAGTGAGTGTCCTCTCCAGGTCAGGCCAGCATCAAACCATGGGACACTCCCAACTATTTGCTGGGAAACTTCGCCCAAATTCATCAGCTCTCTAAGCCTCACTTTTGTGATCAGAAAACCAGGAAGGAGATCCACTTAAAATGAGATTGTGCAGGCAAAGCGCTCTGGCACACAGGAGGTCCAAGACAATACCTGATCCCCCCACCCTGGCCCTCCGTGTTCCTCCCCAGCACTGAAGCAGGGACTGGGGCGGGTGCTCCAGGTGAGGGGAGCACTCAAGGGAGTCGGGAGTCAGATGTGGTATGAAGCCTTCTTTGCTGGGCATCTTAGCCAAGACCCTCAGCCTCTCTGACTCAGTCTCCCCAGCTGTAAAATGTGTCAACTAACACACATGAAGTCACCCAGCCAGTATCCGACACATGTGTCTCCCCACCCTCATGCATTCATTCAACCGAAAAATATTCTGACGGAATCCCACGTGGGTCCTACGGTGGACCAGGGGTGGGGTGTCTGGCTAAGCCCCTTGTTGGTGGGCAGAACCTAGTCTCCTCTAGAATCCCCCTGCAGCTACCTGGATCTGTGAAGGAGTAAGGGCAGGGCTTGTGGGCTAGCCTGAGCTCACCTTCCTGAGCAATGTCTCCTCTATGAAAAATGACACCCGGAGAGATGCTGGGAACGGCCCTCCTCACTGCCTGCGACACTCCTGGTCACCTAGGGGGAACCTACAACCTCAGCCCAGGCCCCCAATGCATACAAGGTGCCACAGATATAAACAGTCACACATCACTTAGCAACAGAGACACTCTCTGAGAAATGCATCATTAGGAGATTTTGTCACCGTGCAAACGTCTTGGACTTACACAAACCCAGACGGTCTCGCCTCCCCCACGCCTAGGCTCCTGGCTACACTCCTGTACTGCATGGTCCTGAGTACTGCAGGCGACAGTAATGAAATGGTCAGTAGGTGTGTGTCTAAATATGGAAAAAGTGCAGTAAAAAGATGGCATTATAATCTTACGGGCCCAACATCATATACTCAGTCTGCTGTTGACCAAAGTGTCCTTATGCAGTGCTGCTTAACTGTATTAAAACGATTCCCATGGCTTCACCTCGGACTTCTCCAGACCCAAATAAACAAATACACGCCGGGAGAATGGGAATCAGTCACAGGGACAACACGACGCACTCCCGACAGCACATGGGGATCAGGGCTCTTGCAGATTCACGAGGCAGCCTGGAAATTGGGGATACAGATGAATCCCGCGGCCGTCGACCGGCCTGGACAGGGCCTGCGGGGTGATGCGGAATAAATGACACAATCTGTGAAGTCGGCAGGCATCGGCCTGGTTTTTCGCAGGAAAGCTGTGAGAGGCTGAGGGTGCTGAGGCGAGAGCCTCCCCCGCCGACCCCAACACCCAGCAGGAACGGGTGGGAGCAGGTGGTGGGACAGGAGAAAAGAGCTGAGGATTCTTTGTTTTTGAGATGGAGCCTCACTCTGTTGCCCAGGCTGGAGTGCAATGGCGCAATCTCGGCTCGCTACAACCTCCGCCTCCCAGGTTCAAGTGATTCTCCTGCGTCAGCCTCCTAAGTAGCTGGGATTATAGGCACACACCATGATGCCCCGCTAATTTTTGTATTTTTAGTAGAGATTGGGTTTTACCACGATGGCCAGGCTGGTTTCAAACTCCTGGCCTCAAGCAGTCCTCAGCCTGCCTTAGCCTCCCACAGTACTCAAATGACAGGTGTGAGCCACGGCGCCCAACCAAGCTAAGTAGTCTTTTTGGGTGGAACTGCAGCCGCAGGTAGCTGAGAGGCTCTGAGAATGTCCTCGGTGGCATCAGCACCTGGCTCCCCACCGGCCTCCCAGTCTCAGCACCATCATTTCCCACATGCGCCACCAGAAACATATTCCTAAGCCCCCATCTGGCCATGATCTCCCCTTTCTTAACCACCTCCAAGTCTCCCACGTCGCCATCCTCCTGAGTTTCACACCTAAGACCCCCTGACCCATCATGTCCAAGCCCAGGTAACACCTCTCCTCCACCACGTCAGCTCCACGGAGCCACCTGCAGGGTCCTATAACTACTGGTTCCCACTTCTGCGCCCAGCGCACACAGCGTCCCCACACTCTAACTGCAGACCTTTGCCACCTGGCCAACTCCTACTGATCCTTGAAGTATCAGCTCACATGCTTCCTGGGGAGATGGATCTGGGTTCAAACCCCTGCTGTGTGACCTTGGGTAAGTGCTTTACCTCTCTGAGCTGTGGGTGACGTTTAAAGAGAGAGCTAGCTGATGATAGCTCAGGTAAACCCAGAAGGGTGCTCTGATGAGCAAGTGACATTAGCAGTAGGAGGAGGAATTACTGTTTAAAAAGCTAATGGTATTTATGTATCAATAACAACATACTGGTAAGACTGGCATGGGTAGAGGAGGGGCTCTGAAGATTCAGGCTCAAGCACTGGCCCGTCTACACACACTCCAGCCACACACAGACGACCTCTACCCCGGCCACTGTCTGCGCTGAGTGCACAGGGATTCAACAGCCCCCTCGATGTGCCACAGCGGCTCACTGTTGCTTCATGATTTTTCTTTTTCTGTTCTTGCTCTTAGGCTGACCCCATGGCTTCTGTGGGCCTTGGTCTCACCCCGCCCCCACACCAAATCCAGGTACGGAGGGCCAGGGTCAGAGGAGAGTCAGAGGCAAAGAGCACACTGGCCTCTGACTGGTGAGGACACCCCAGCCCACCCTTGTCCCAGTTGCCCATCTGGAAATCATTCCTGAGATCCTGAAGCCACTGGAGCTTCTGGGGAGCATTTTTTCTGGCTCGTAACCCTGAATTCTTCACTCCCTGATGCAGAGGTC
Source organism: Saimiri boliviensis (assembly GCF_048565385.1). Lineage (NCBI taxonomy): Eukaryota > Metazoa > Chordata > Mammalia > Primates > Cebidae > Saimiri > Saimiri boliviensis. The sequence continues at coordinate 216,966,861 of NC_133450.1, read as the reverse complement.
TCCAGGTAGCAGCTCAGGCTGGGGACACCAGATGCCCATGCTGTCCAGCTGCTCCCCACTTCTCCCCACTCTCCCCAGGACAGCCCCATCCCCTTCATCTCTCCTGAAGTGCACTGCACCCTCCCAGCCCCCCAGCCTCCATGGGCCACCCTCTGCTTCAGGGTGGCTACTCCCCTGCTGAAAACCTTTCCAAACGCCCACCTCCCGCAGGATCAAACCCAACTGTCCTTTAAAGGATCGCCGTAGCAGGCACAACGGGTGTGTGAGTCACAGAGCAGGTTCCATCTGTCCCACGGACCTATCTGTCCCCAAAAAAGGCCTGGGCTTTGGGCACAGCGTAGAAGTCTCAGCATCTCAGCTGTCCCCGTGGCCATAAGGCCTGAGGAACAAAGGATGCACTGCTCCCTCCCTTCTTACCCTCGCCAAGGCCTTCGCCAGGCCAGGCCCTGGGCTGAGCGCTGGGATCACAGAGGAAAGTGGGACTGTCCCAGGCCTGGAGGGGATCCTGGGACAGGGGACTGGCCATCAGTGGGCCTCACGGGGTGGGGTGCCTTGCTGGGGAAGATGCAGAGGGGGCTGTGGGAGAACCAAGCATGGGTTCCTAAGCAGTGTGCTGAGGTCAATGGAGACTCCCCAGAGGCAGTGACATTGGAGAAGTGAGAAGGAGAGCCTTACAGGCCCAGCAAGCCTGGAGCTCCGCCCAGCAAAGGACAGGGCCCGGCAGGCGGGGCAGGCAGCTGGAGCTGACAGTTCTGAATGCCGACCCTGTTACCCATGAGTTCTGGGTTCGATGACTGTCATCAACCGGGTCACCCCTCTATAGTGCTGGGAGTGAGGATGAGGAAACCGAGGCTCAGGCAGGTGAAGTCATGACTCAAAGACACCCAGCAAGTTAGTGACATGGAAGAAAAAAGGCTCTGGTTTAAACAAGAGGGTACTTAGGTCTCATCCCTAGAAGTGTAAATATATGTTTTTAAAAGCATTCACTGTCAGAATCCAGCTGTTGGCTCTTTGGGGGCTGCAGAGCCTTCGACAGTCCTTCCTTCTGTTATGTGTGGAATTCCCACTGTGTGCTGTGCACAGTCACACCCTCCTGGAGTTTACTGGGATGGAAGTGTGGCGAGGCACACGATGAGCTAATCCTAACTAAGCAGGGCTGGTGCCCCTGGGGTCCCTGCTCGAGTTAAGAATTGTCCTAAGTTAGGTCTGGTCCTTTTCACACCCATCTCTTCATTCCTGTGCACACAGCAGACATTGCTAATCAATGCCAGTCTCCAAAGCCTTCTCAACATGGCATCTCAGGCAGCCCCTATCAACCTATCAGAGCCAGCACTGGAGAGGACAATGATTGCCAGCTCTGCTGCAAATTGACATGCAGAATGGCAAGCACAGTCAGCTCCCCACCTCCCTCCCTCATCCTCAGGGTCCCAGACCCCTGAAATTCTATCAGATGTCCAGGTGGAATACATTATATTCAGCATTGTCCTTGACCAGCGTTCTTGTATGAAAGCAAAAGCCCTCCGGATGTCTGCTCACTTTCCCAGGGAGTTGGGGGGTGATGCCAGGACAAGCTGTTGACAGGCACCCAGATTGTGAGTCCTCACTCTGTTGTTTCCTGGAGCCTTTAGGAGGGGCACTGCTGGTTCTGCAGGAAAATGGACAGACGGAGGTTCCAAGCTCAGAGCTACTGCCGAGGAGCTGTGTGACTCAAAGCAAGCGTCTAGACTCTGCGGGTCCCTGCTGTTTCCTCTAAAAATGAGGACATGGCTGGGCGCAGTGGCTCACACCTGTAAACCCAGCACTTTGGGAGGCCGAGGTGGGTGGATCACCTGAGGTCAGGAGTTTGAGACCAACCTGGCAAACACGAAACCCCATTTCTACTAAAAAAAAACAAAAAACAAAAACCTAGCTGGGTATCGCGGCAGGCGCCTATAATCCCAGCTACTCAGAAGGCTTAGGAGAACCGCTTGAACCTGGGAGGCAGAGGCTGCAGTGAGCTGAGATCGTGCCATTACACTCCAGCTTGGACAGCGAGGGCAAAACTTCCTCTCAAAAAAAAAAAAAAAAAAAAAAGAGGACAAAGATACCCACTCCCCAAATTTTGGCCAGTGCAGTGCCAGGCATCTGTGAGCAGCCTGTAAATGCTGGGTCCCTCCTTCCCTTCTTCTGAACTCAAGGGGCTGTGGTACACAGGTGCCAAGCCCAGTTCACATCCGCCACGGGGGCTATCACATGCCCTGCCACGGCGAGGCTCACAGGGGACAGGAGCAGGAAGCAGACGGGATGGGCCCTGTGGCCCCTGTCCTCCATGGTCAGGAATCTTGACCACCCGAGGCGGCATCCGTTTGTCCGTATTTTCTCTCCTCTCTTTTTTCTTTCCCTTCCCCTCTAAGCAAAACTGTCTGGCGGCGAATCCTGCCTCTGTCCCCAAGACAGTTCCTAAGGGCCCGTCCTGTCCCGCAGAAGTGATGGCAGTAATTCCATTAATGGGAAGCAAGATGAATGGTACCCTGTGCCCAAAGTGTATGAGGCAAGACGGAATGGGGGGGCCCTGGGGGGAGGGAAAGTGTTGCTGGAATTCACCCTCCGTTGGGGCCTTATTAGGTCTTGAAAGAGCTGCCGCACTCGCTAAAACCTGCTTTTGCCAGCAGAAGCCTCATTTTACGAATATACAACAACAACAAAAAAAAACCGTAAATGGGAAGAAAACCCTGAAGACTATGCTCTCCTGCTGCAGTGAGGCAGCGAGCTGCCGCTCAGAACCGGAGTCTTTAGCCTCCTCAACTCCCGCTTGAAATAAACGGGCCTAAATGCCAGCTCACCGTTTCGTGAATACGGAGCACGGCTGTTTCTTTGCCGTTTAAGGACTGCTTGCCAATGGTGGGATGGGACAGCTTTGGAAATATTTTCTTATAAAAGCCTTGCCTGTTCCAGATGCTATAAAACCCCATCGCCCTGGCTGTCGGTCCCAGGAAGGGTCGATACAGGTCCCTCTGCTGCCACGGACACATGTGCCGAGACCTCCCACTGTCATTTCTTAGGTCTTCTCCTGCCCTGAGAATTGGTGGCATTTTGCAGGGGAATTTCGCTGTGGAATGGGTGTCCATTTCCACAAATATGCAAAGGTTCCGTCCCCTCCCCTGTTTGGGATCAAGCTCTGAACTGTCCTTTAGGCCTCAGTTTATCCAAATGCAGGATGTCAGGGAGGCCGACGCTAGTCCAGAGACTGTCATGAACGATGGCAGACAGAGCAGGTGGATGTGGAGTAAGGCTCCCCAGCGCTGTGACACCTCGGCAGGCCACACGGCCTCCCTGAGCCTCCGCTTCCTCATCCGTCACATGAACCTAACCCCGCACACCTCACAGCCCTGGAGCAAGGAGTCAACGCAATCCTGGCTGACGTGGAAATGGTCATTTTTCAGGCAAATGTTCGCACCAACAGTCTGTCTCTGTTCCTCTCTGCGGAGCCCTCCTGCAGCACCCAGCACAGCCCTGACACATAGTAGGTGCTCACTGAGAGTCTACTGCTTTGAGCAGAACCTGTGGTTTTTCTGCTGCCAAGAATTTTTTAAAAATCCATTCACACCAGGGCAGAGTGGTTCTGAGAATGTAGTCTGGAAGCCAAGGGCCTGCGTTCAAATCCTGACTTGGCAGTGGGCACACTATGCGCTCTTGGGCAATGAGGCAGCCTCACTCAGCCTCCCTTTCCTCATCTGTAAAATGAATTAATAGAATCTGCCTCTCAAGGTCACCGGGAGAAGTCGGTGCCATCACAGGTAACCAAGACCTAGCCCAGGTGGGTCCCCACGACCAGCAGCTTTAGAGGGGGAGTGGTTGTGAGTCTTAGGAGCGCCTGGAAAAAACACCCATACTCCACCTGGAAAAACTGACTTCTCAGTGACACCTTGAAGCAAAGCCAAGCCCAATGAGGCCTTCCCAGGACCCTGGGAGTGCTGGGACCTCACCCAAAAGGCGGCATGTTAAATCCCCAGGGATTGCCCTTTAATGGAAGAAAGAGATTGAAAGAACTCCATTCCTTGTGGCAGCCATGGGCCACCATGCTGTCCCAGCTACCTCTCCCCAGCGCTGCCTGGCCAGGAACACTGCACCCTAAGAACCCTAACACCAGCCCCATCGGGCAGTGACTTCATGCCTGGGGCTCATTACTGTAATTCAACAGAGCACATGGCGGAAGGGATGAATTCCTCAGGGAGGGTAGCTCTGGGCTCGGAGCCCGCCAACACACCGCAGCCTGGGGAAGTGCTCCCTAGCGTCACAAGTGCCACCAATCTCAGCCCACACATGTTGTTCACCACCAACACAATGACAGTGGCTGATCAAACGCCTCTTCTGGGAGTGGGGTGGAACTGAGGACCGTACACCCTTAACGTAATGGATTATACAAACTGCCCCAGAGACAGGAACTGCTATCACCCCTTGCCCCACAAATGAGAAAACAGAGGCCTGAGTGGGAGGTGACAAGCCCAGAGACACGGTGAGCACAAGGTGGGTGTGACTTGAGGCCAGGTGTGCCTAACTCTGCCTCTGCCACCTGCCTCTCCAGGCAAAAGTACAGCCTCCGAGCTGGCTGGGCCTGGCAGGAGAAGAGCTGGAGCCGTGGCCCTGGGATCTGCTCCCTGCCAAGAACAAAGGTGACTGCTTAGGAGCAGGGGCAGACAGGCAGCGCTGAGGTCTGGCTTGGGTCCTGCCCCCACGCACATGCAGCACACAGTGGGGACAGGAACCCCAGCCAGCCAGTGTGCCTGGGACTCATATGCAAACAGCACTAACCTTGGGGCTAGCCAGGCCTGGGTTCAAATCTCAGTTTCCAAACTGTGTGGCTTACGGCTTCGGAATGGCAGCTTCATTCTCTGAGCCTCAGTTCACTTCAGCCAAAAAACGGGATCAGCCCAAAGTTGTTATGAGGATGAATGAAGGCAAAACACGGAAAGCACTTGGCCAGGTCTCTGGTACACAGCAGGTGCTAAGCACTTCACCTAAGCCTCCCTGTCCATGTTTTCAGAATAACCAGACATCACTCCCTGTGGCTGCTAAGCCTCCCCATTTCAGGGCTGGGAACGGCACAGTGGCTGGTGGAATCCAAGCTCCTCGCCCTCTCTGATCTCTGGGCACCACGTGCTTGGCGCCGGTCCCGAGTGAGCAGGTTGGCAACCATGTCACTTGATTCTGACCCTTGTCACTCAAGAAGCGGAAGTCAGAGGACATGGGTTTGTTAGTGCAATAATCTCTGGCAATGACGTGAGAGATCAGGTCAGGGAGGGCTGAACACTGTGTGTCTTTAGCACCAGAGGCTCAGGATGAGGAGGGACAGCCCCTGGCTGGCCGACTAACTTGCTGGGCCTGCAGTCTGCAGACAGTACTTAACACAAAACGTTCCCTTCAAATCAGATCTGGACCCATCCCCATGGAGGGAACCAATAAAGGACCCTTGCTCTGTGTGAAATGTGTGTGTGGGTGCTACTGCCCCTCCGATCAGGCTGGCTTCATGTCCAGGTGACCTGGCCCTGCCCTGAGAAGGGAGCCCCAAGCGTGGGGCCTCATGCTGCACATCCACTGTCCTGAAATGCTTCATGTTATCTTTGAATTTGTATTAAGTGGAGTCTGGTGGAATAATGGAGCACGTGCTGGTGGCACAGAGACTCTGCTGCTTCCCCAGGATGGGTACTCAGCTGCCTGCTCCCCACCTAGCAAACTTTGCCACCTGCGGCAGGGGCCCAGGTGCAGGCAGGAGGGTCGGGGCAGGTGCACCCACACCTGTGAGGTCTGCACTTGCCCTGAAAGCATCCTGTGTCCTGGGAGTGAGACATTAAATAGCAAACAAAAAACATCATGACAGATGGAGAGAGAGATTGCAAAGGAAAGGGAAATACTTTTTTCTTTTTACTCTCTGAACAAGGGAATCTGCATTTTCATTTTGCATTGGGCACCGCAAATTTTGCAGCTGGCCCTGCGTTCCATTTCCATGACCTTCTGACCCGTCCCCTCCCACTCTGAGGACCTGGGGACACACCTAGGCCTCTGCAGAAGACGCTACTAGGTCTAAGACCATTGCTTCCCAAGAGGCTTCTTGGACACGCAGCCCCCGGCCTGCAGGTTTTGTGGCTTGAACTTCTATGATTGCCTGTTTATTGCTGTCTCATGTGCCAGGCTCTGCTCCAGGTGCTGATGATGTCTGATCAGCCTTTCGAGGCCTTTACGTTGGAGGGGCTCCAGGACACAGAGCAGTAACGCAACAGGCAGGGCCAATGGCAGAAGATGCAGGGGGACGGAGCACTGGGGGGAATGGAGCACTGGGGGGAATGGAGCACTCGGGGGGACGGAGCACTGGGAGGAACGGAGCACTGGGGGAACGGAGCACTCGGGGGGAATGGAGCACTGGGGGGAAGGGAACACTGGGGGGAACGGAGCACTGGGGGGAACGGAGCACTCATGGGGACGGAGCACTGCGGGGAACGGAGCACTGGGGGAATGGAGCACTGGGGGAATGGAGCACTCAGAGGGACGGAGCACTGATGGGGACGGAGCACTGGGTGGACGGAGCACTGAGTGGACGGAGCACTCGGGGGGGACGGAGCACTCGGGGGGACGGAGCACTCGGGGGGACGGAGCACTCGGGGGAACGGAGCACTCGGGGGGATAAGCGCTTGTGGGGATGGAGCGCTGGGGGGACGGAGCACTCGGGGAGACAGAGCACTGAGGGGAGAATGGAGTACTCGGGGGGATGAGCACTCAGAGGAGATGGAGTACTCGGGGGGACGGGGCACTTGGGGAGATGGAGCACTCAGAGGAACAGAGCACTCGAGGGAACGGAGTACTTGGGGGGATGAGCACGCAGGGGGACAGGGCACTTGGAAGGGATGGAGTACGGGGGATGAGCACGCATGGGGATGGAACACTGGGGGGACAGAGCACTGAGGGGACAGAGCACTGAGGGGACAGAGCACTGAGGGTGATGGAGCATTCAGGGGGATAGAGCATTTGGAGGATGGGGCACTCGGAGGATGGAGCACTCGGGGGATGGAGCACTCGGGGGATGGAGCACTCGGGGGATGGAGCACTCGGGGGATGGAGCACTCGGGGGATGGAGCACTCGGGGGATGGAGCACTCGGAGGATGGAGCACTAGGGGGGATGGAGCACTCGGTGGCATGCCCCACAGACAGCATGAGGGTGTGGAAGGAACGGCCACTGCAGCTGGCACATTCCAGGTGGCTCCCAAAGGCAGGGATGCTATGGTCAGCTCTAGGAGATTCCTCTGTAAAAGGTGGACACCTTGACTTAACTGGCTGGACTGTCAGACACTGAAAGAGCTGTCATTCAATTCTTCCCAGGGCACTGCAGGGAGAGGAAGGGGCTGAGGCAAAGGCTCAGGGGCCACAAGACACTCGTACGGGGGACAGTATGTAGTAAACTCCCTTAACGACTACAAAACCAACAACAAAGAGACTCAAGAACCACAATTCCTGAGCACCTACTATGTGCCAGGCACCAGGCTGCAGTGGCCCTTCCACACCACTCCATGGCCCCAACCCCGGGCTACTCATTCCTGTGCCTTTCAACCCCACCCAACATTCTACAGACATCACCTTCCTTTCCTGTGATTTACAAAGGCCACCAAGGTGGGCAGATAGATCACTTGAGGTCAGGAGTCTGAGCCTGGCCAACACTGTGAAACCCCGTCTCTACTAAAAATACACACAAAAAATAACTAGCTGGGTATGGTGGCAGGCATCTGTAATTCCAGCTACTCGGGAGGCTGAGGCAGGAGAATTGCTTGAACTCAGGAGGTAGAGGTTTTAGTGAGCCGAGATCGTGCCACTGCACTTCAGCCTGGGTGACAAGAATGAAACTGTCTCAAAAAAAGAAAAAAGAAAAAAAGAAAGAAAAGAAAATCCAGTTAGTACTGAGCAAGGGGTCACCCAGGCAGGGGTGGTGGGTTTTCAGATATGACTTAGAGAAGCACAGCACTGTGATTAAGAGCTAGACTGCAGAATGGGGTCAGCCTGGATCCGCTCCTGGGCCACTCACTGGCTGAGGGGTCTGGGGTAGACCGCTGACTTGCCCTGGGCCTCAGTTTCCCATCTGTAACTTGGGTTAAGAGCCCCACCTCCTGAGGATGCCGTGATGAGTCAATGACATAATATCAGTGAAGGGTATGGCACTCGGCGAGTGCTCAATAAATGTCAGCCACGGGTTTTGTCATAAAACCCCAAAACATCACATCAGAAACCCAGGCGTCCTATGACAGTTCTCAGGAAGGCAGGAATCTGCTCCTTCCTTTCCCGCATCTGCGGAGACTCTGCTCCGAGCCTCCTCTCTCCCCCATTGTCATGTCGCATCAGTCCATAAATATTTAAACAACATGTCATCAGATTATTATAACATATGATCTATAGCACTGATGTGCTGCAGTTCTGTGCATTCGGGCTTCATTTTCAGAATATCGAGACATAAAATATTTATGTATTTAGCCAACCACGCGATCTCACATTCTGTCTCAAAATGCTGGGTGGTGGCAAGACGCTGAACTGAGACACAACGTGTGAAGGGGATGCCTTGTTCTCACGTCGGTTCCTGGGGCATCTGGATTGTTTCTGGTTCATTCTGGGGATGTCACCACGTGGCCTGTGAACAGTGGCTGACTCGGTATATCACGGCAAACAGAGGGTGGGCCAGGACCAAAGGTCCCATCAAAACACCACAGGTGTCCAAACCACTAGGGACTGTGCCATTTGCATTTCTGCATCTCCACGGGTCCGCACATAGTAGATGGTCGTTAAATGTCCACTGGAAAATGAATGCATTCACCTGCGGCACACAGCACACACTATGGGCTGGCACATAGTAGGGACTCAGTCATATTTGTTATGTTTCATCCTACCCCAGTGCCCAGCACCAGGCCAGGCACCTCAGCAAACAGTGCTGGATGAATGGCAATTGAAGGAATAAATGTGTGATCAGATAAACCATTTAATTAGCTAATAAATTAATGAAGGATAATGAGTCCCTCTCTGCCGGTCAAAACTACACTGTGTAAGACCCTTCTCTTGAGAAATAAAGGCTCTACAGTAACCTGGACTGGGCAGGAAAAGGGTTTTTTCCAGGTAATTAAGTATCTCAATTGCTAACATTAGCACATCACAGTGACCATATGTCCTGAAATTTTCAGGACTGTGTAATTTCAAAGATGTCACCCCATAAGCCATTTGAGCATCCAGGGACTTTGCACACCAGACAGCATCTTCCAAAGTGCCTCTCCTGTCCCCGAATGGCACTAAAATCTACAGATCACTGCCCGTTTGGGAGTTTGGAAAGTGGAGCCATGATGTGTCTCACCCACAGGGATCAATGTCTGAAGACACAGAACACCGTGAAGGTCTGTGAGAGTGAAAGGTGTTTGCTCAGAGTACAAGTACTTTCTCTGCATGTTTCTCCAGGAAGATGTGGCAGGGGACCGCCTCTGATTCCTGTATGTTTCCCCAGGGGCCAAGAAGGGATGTGGTGCTCAGCCATTCCTTGCTGAATGGCACCATGAAACCTGGTCACGGAGCTTCTTCATTTCAGGGTTCCAGTGCCCAGCCCAGGGGCAGCCCAGCACCCAGTGTGCCCAGCACCCCTTGGAGAAAACCACAGAATATTTCCCAAATGCCACACTGTCACCACCAGGCTGACTCCAAAAGCAGGTGGCTCCCACACTTGTCTCAGCCTCTGCACAGACAAAAACCCAGTCCCCATTTCCTCTTGGGTTAGCTAAGAAGGCTGGCATTTAAAAGAAACACAAAAGGCCACTACATTCCCGGGGGAGATGAACAAAGGAAATGTACACACACTGACTCAGTCGGGCAGGCCAGGCCCACTCGAGGTCCTGGTATAACTGAATCCAGGCGGACTCGACCAGACCTGCCAAACCCAGGGGCGGGCTCCCTCTCCTCTGTTCCCTTCTGTGTGCCATGTGGTGCCCAGTGATTCTGCCATCTGGGCGCCCACCGTGGTGGCCTGCCAAGGCCACATCAGCTACAGAATCTTTTCTCTTTCAATGCTGGGCTTCCTGCTTTCTAGGATGGGATGGAATCTGAGGTCCTGCTCACTTGCCGAAAAGCCATGTCTGCGCTCAGCCTTTCCTCAAAGCAACCCCCAAAAGGCATGCCCTCTAAACAATGCAAGTGTGTGCTTGGTAGAAAATGCAGCTTTAAGACACAGCACTCACCCATTCCAACCCAAAGCCCTCCTACGCAGACATGCGGGAGCTGCCTCTGCAGGAAAGGGGCATAGGAAGGAAACCCTGTAACTCTGGGAGGTAGAGCCCTTCTGGACTTAGGTTCCTCCTCATTGGAATAATTCGAGGATGAGCGTTTCTCTAAGAAACCTCTTTTCCCAGGGAAGGGCCAGCTTGGCTCGACTCAGCCCTGCACAGCCCACTGAAGGGAGTGAGGAGCGTTTGCTGACAGATTCGTTCACTCCATATCAACATTCTCCAAGGACCCTGCTGCATGCCCACTGAAAACTTCCCATTCACTCTATTAACTGAGCTCTTCCTACGTGCCAGGCATGACGCTAGGCATGGGGAATACCATTGGGGTCCACAGGCCAAGTCCCACCCCCTCCTAGAGCGCATGTTCACTCTGGGAGGCAGATTACCACTGTGACGGATGCTCAGGGGCCCTGGGATGGCACCTGGGTGCACGCTGTTCCTTCCAGCTGCCTGGGGGTCCTCACCTAGGCCCTGACCTGGGCAGCTCACAGCCCACATCCCGGCCACTTCTGGAGGGCAGCCTTTGTCCTCCGAATTTCTGCTCGGACCCCCATGCTGTGGGTGTCCTTACAGCACTTACACTGATGTTCATCAAGCACCACAGACCCTGGGTCTCAGTTTCCTCATCTGTGAAATGGGCATAATGATACTCACATCACAGCATCACTGGGGGGATGAAGTGAGCTCCCTCAGGTTAAGGGTTAGATTAGAACGGGACGCATGGCAAGTGCCTGGTAAGGCAATCTACCGACGGGAGCAAAGGCCGAGGAGGCAGGAGGCGGTTTCACAGCCCCAGCTCTCACCCCTGGCCCCACACGCCTCCCCACCCCGGGGTCTACCTGCCCTTCACCCCAGCCCTCTCAGGCCTCTGGCAAACCCCACATCTCCCTCCCGGTGGATTCAGACACCCTTCACTGCTAGAAGCTCTCCTACTTCCCAGGAGAGTGCATCCCAAAAGATGCCACCTGCAAATCAATCATGAGTACCTAAGAAGGGGTTGTGATAGCCTCTGTCCCCACCAGGTGATAATAGGCCAATGGATAGGGCCATTAGCATCTTTGTGCCAGCTCCCAGCACAATGCCTGACCCAGGACTTGTGTCCCGACATATGTCTTGAATGAATGAGAAAACAGATGTGCCACACACCAGCCAGCACGAGCAGCATAGAGTCCACTCACCCCATAGGACGGTGAGTGGTCTGTGTTTTTGCATCAGAACTTTTCACCCCCGGCCCAGGCGTCACAACCAGAGCCTTGGCCTGAAAGTCAGGACGGTGATCTGATGCAGGCTACCAAGCAGCAGGCTGCATGTGGGACCTGAAGCAGGTCGGGAGGCCTCTCTGGGTCTCAGTGTCCCTATCTGTAAAAGGAGAGGCTTTCATGCCTTTTTTTTTTTTTTAAAGCAAGAGAAACTTTTCTGTTTAACATTTTTTCTTACATAAATTTAACCATGTTAAAGCAAACCATTCAATGGGATTTATTACAATCACAGTGTTGTGCAAACACCACCTTCGTCCGGTTCCAAAACATCTGTGTCACCCCGATAAAACCCCATGCCCCTTAAGCAGTTGCTCTTCAGTCTCCTGCCCCACAGGCCCTGGTAACCACCAATCTGTTTTCGATCTCTATGGATTTATCTACTGTGGATATTTCATGTATCTTAAAATGACTCCTATGCAAAACCTCCTTATGTAAAACAGGCAACAGGAAGGCAGGTTTTCCCTCTTCCCCTCCCAGGAGCTCATGTTCCTCATCCTTATGGCCTTTCAGGGAAAGCTCTGATGCCAGGCCCCATTCTTTGCAGATTCTTTTTTTTTTTTTTTTTTTTTTTTTGAGACGAGTCTCACTCTGTTGCCCAGGCGGGAGTGCAGCGACGCAATCTCAGCTCACTGCAGCCTCCATCTCCCAGGTTCAAGTGATCCTCCTGCCTCAGCTTCCTTAGTAGCTGGGGTTAAAGGTGCCCACCACCACACCCAGCTAATTTTTTGTATTTTTGGTAGAGATGGGGTTTCATCATGTTGGCCAGGCTGGTCTTGACCTCCTGACCTTGTGATCCATCTGCCTCAGCCTCCCAAAGCGCTTGGATTACAGGCATGAGCCACCGCACCCGGCCTGGTCTTTGCGATTTTTAAATTACCTTTTTCGTCATATGGTACAACCTCTTAGAATTCTAATCCTAAAGCTGAATTTCTAAGGGGGATCAACCCCAAGGGTGCCTGAGAGTACAGGGGCTGGTGCCTGGTGTTACTGGCCCATTTTCTGGATGAGGGAATAGACGCTGGGCCCCTGTGAAGCCCTCCTGGCGTGAGGTGACTGCAGAGAAGTGGATCTCTAGAGCCCAGTGACACCTTCTCCTGCCACACAGACTACAGCGGGGTCTACGGTGTGACAAGCTGGCCCAGAAGTCGCCCTGGAGGGATGGCCACTTCCGGAAGACAAGGATCTCTCCACTGGCTCAGGAAAATGAGCCAATTTAAGGGAACCCCAAATGGCTTTGGAGGGGTGCACAAAACGTGCAGGACTCGCTCAGGCCTCGCTACGCCAACCTTCCCAGGAGGCCCGCCGGGGGAAGAGGGCTGCTCACTTCTGCCCCACGGCCAGGCCGGTGACAGTCGCTCCTGTGAGCACAGTCCTCTGCGGGGCCGACGCTGTGTAAATAATTAACAAAACATCTGCCTTGCTTCATAACACACCGTGGCTGACACAGCTCTCGGGGCCTTCAGAGACCCTCCAACGCCACACGGAGGACTTATGGCCCCGCCTTGCGGGGGCAGATGGGGATGAGAGCAGATACTGACAGGCAAACATTTTCCTGAGGCACCACAGGGCCACCCTGGGGCTTAAATCCTGCCTCTTTGCAAACTGCACTGTCTCCTTCCCTTCCGTTTTGGTAGGCATGATCCTAGAAAGGGGCTCCAGTGGAATCCAGAGGGGTCCCCGGCACCCGCTTCCGGCCTTGTTTAGGGCCTCAGTGCAGGGGCACTGGAGACACACTGGGCCATGGGCCAAGGGTCCCGGCTGTGTGACCCTGGGCGGGTCCTTGATCATTAAAGACTTTCCGTGTCTCTCACGCAATCTTGGGGAACGAGCATCAAGCGCTGACCCAGTGCTGCCCTCATACTGAGCATCTGAAGTGCATGATTTCACTCAGTTCCTCCCTCAAACCTTCTGAGGTCATAATATTGTCCCTGTTTTCCAGATGAGAACACTGAGGCCCAGAGCAGGGCGCGAAGTGCTCACGAGAGACAGGTCGGGGACTCCAGTCTCACTCCCTCCATTGGGTGCCCAGGCTTGGGCTTTCTATGTGGTTGTGGGGGAGCGCCTCGCTCTCTCTGAGCCTCAGGTTCCATTGTGTGAAACAGGTGGCTGGCGAGAGTCCTTCTGACTCCACGAGTCCACAGGAAATAACCCAGTGCTCGTCTCAACCCCAGTGGGTGTGTACGAAGCTCTCTGGATTGGGAGCCCAGTGAATTCCTCGTCACTTGGAGGAATTCACTAGAGCTGAAGGTCAAGGTCATGTGCATCTATCCCTTTGCAGGTGTCTTCCCAACAAGCCCAAGTTTCAAAGATGTGGAGGACAAGGAACAAGTGAGGGCAGCAGGCATTAGAGAGGGGGCCTGGGGACTGATTCCCATTCTGCCACTTACCTGCAGTAAGAGCGCACCTCTGGGCTGGGCGTGGTGGCTCACGCCTGTAATCCCAGCACTTTGGGAGGCCAACGTAGGCGGATCACTTGAGATCGAGATCTCGAGTTCAAGACCAGCTCGACCAACATGGAAGAAACCCGTCTCTACTAAAAACACAAAATTAGCTGGGTGTTGTGGTCTCTGTAATCCCAGCTACTCAGGAGGCTGAGGCAGGAGAATTGCTTGAACCCAGGAGGTGGAGGTTGCAGTGAATGGAGATCACCCTATTACACACCAGCCTGGGCAACATGAGCAAAACTTCATCTCAAAAAAAAAAAAAAAAAAAAAAAAAAACAGAAACAAAAACAACACACTTCTAGAACATGGAGACGTTCTCCTTAAAGGGATCTCTGTTCACCCTGGTCAACATGACCCGCCCAACAAACCCCAGCCTAATTCTGAAGTGAGAGGGTTAAACAATTTGGGGAAAATGCAGGCACTGCAGGCTCTGAATGGCAACTTCCCTCCCCCTTCCCCTGTCCAAATTCCTTCACACTCTATGGAATTCTTACATAAAGCCCCTTTTTTCTTTTCTATGAGGTCACCATCATGCAGATGTCTAAGAGAAAGAAAGAACAGCTCCGTGCAGATCCAGGCCATTGCAGCTGAATGCATTTCACATCCCGGCCACCCATCTTTCAATTCCCATGCCCGCCCCACCACCCCCATCACAATCGCCCAGCCACGGCTACAGACGTGGAGGCCACTCAGGTCTGGTGGGTGCCGTGATCTCGCCCTTGCTGGAGGCCAAGAAGGCCTGGCTAGAAGATCTGTGCCTTTGCCACCAGACCACCCGAGACCATCTGTGGAAACATCCAGAATTGAGACAATGGCGCAGCCGTGTACGTGGATCTGTTTCCCCACAAGCAAGTCCTGTTAGAGAGACAGATGTCAGAATGCTAGCTCACACTCCACGTTCAAGTTCCCAAAGTTAACGTCACAGGAAATGACACCACCAACTGATTGGCCCCAACGTCGGCTCCTCCGTCTGGAAGTCAAGTCTGAGAGGGCCTCTGGTTTAGTTCAGCTTTGGCCAAAGGAGAAGACCAACTCAGGCAAGAATAGGTGAAAGTGCTGGCCTGATTTTTTTTTCCTCTTTAAACTAACATTTTCCCCAAAAGTTATCTTGCCATTACCCAAGAGTCGTAAGTGAGAAGACAGCCAAATACCAAAAAGCGACTGAGACTCTCAACAGTGCCTGCTCATTTCAAACTCATCTTATGGACAGCCAGGGGGTGCCCGGGCCACCCTAGACCACTCCTCACTCCAAGAGCACTCCTGCTCCCCAGAGCTCCATGTTCCATAGAAAGTTCCATGGCATGTGCACACCACTTCCTAAGAATGATGTCAGCAAAAAAAAAAAAAAAGATAAAAATGTGGAAACAAGGACTATTTTTACCTCCCCAAATCACAGGCCAGACGGGAGAAAAATCCATGAATGCCAGAAATGTGGCCGTGCCTTCGCACAAGATCTATTATTTCACACCTTAAATTAACGCATCTCAAAGCAATTTGCAAATGTTCGTCAATTTGCGGAACATACATGGAAGGGAGAGAAATACCTTTTACTTTCAATACCAAGGGACGCTGGCAGGGGGCACAGCACGGCCCAAACCACAGAGGTCCCCACACAAAACATCCCTTTCGAGCACATGCAGTAGAAACTGTGACCGAAAAGGAAATGAACAGGGAAAAGAGGCGGTCCTGGGACTTAAATGACAAGTGACAAGAAACCTACCTAGATCACACTGTCAGATATTTAGGACTGTGAGTCAGGCCCGTGAAGGTGACATTGGCGGTCAGAATGCTGCACCCTTCCCGCGAGCAGCGTCCCTGCTTCATCCCGGCACAAGTCTATCAGTGCTTACCCGTATTTAATCTTGGATGATTGACCAGGGCCCTCCACTCGCCAACCTCCAGCTCCCTTACTTGGTCTAGCCTGCGAAGAGGAAGGAAATATTCTTCTCTTTTTGACAATTGTTTTGACACTTCCCTTATGAAACGTATCTGTGGCACTTAAAGAAAAGAAAAAATAAGAACTGCAGCCCTTTCTCTCTGGTAGCTCTGGCCCTGGGTGAGGAAGGTCTGGGGCAACCCCGCTCTGCAGGGTTAGCCTGTCTTAACCTACTTGGCTTTGCAGCATGCAATAGGAGCAAAGCAGCACAAAGGCAGCCAGATGTGATTTAAGGTGAAGAACTCTGGAATCAGAGACGGGGGTTCGAATTCCGACTCTTGCCATTTGCTGGTTTCTGACCCTGCCCAAGTTACTTAACCTCGCTCTCTGTAAGATCAGGAAAATGACCCTGAACCTCAACACAGGGCCAGGCACCCAGCCTACAACGCCTGCTACCTTCCTAGTGCAGTGGGGAGACCACGGCCTCTGCTCAGACAAGCCTGGGTTCAAATCCAGCTCTGCTGCGTATTAGCACATGACCTGTGGCGCATTCTCTCATCTCTCTGTGCCCCAGTTTCCTCATCTGTAAATGGGCATCGTGACAGTTTCCCATCTCAGTGCTGGCAGGTGGACTGGGTGAAATACAGCACCAGATCTAGCACACAGTATATCCTCAATAAATGGGGACATGACTGGACACGGTGGCTCATGCCTGTAATCCCAGCACTTTGGGAGGCTGAGGCGGGTGGATCACCTGAGGTCAGGAGTTCGAGACTGGCCTGGCCAACATGGTGAAACCTCATCTCTCCTAAAAATACAAAAATTATCGGGGCATGGTGAGGCACTCCTGTGATCCCAGCTACTCAGGAGGCTAAGGCAGGAGGACTGCTTAAAACTCAGGAGGCAGAGGGTGCAGTGAGCGAAGATTGTGCCACTGCACTCCAGCCTGGGCAACAGAGTGAGACTCTGTCTCAAAAAAACATATAAATAAATAAGAACAAATGGGGACCATTTGTCGTGGTGCTACTTTAATGAAATTATGCAAGTCATGTCTCCGAACCTCGGTTTGCTCATTTGCAAAATGGAGATAATAACCCCCATCTACGGTGAGATTAAAATGAGTGGATGTGTGTTAAAAGTACTCAGCACTAGGTCTGCACACCTTAGCCGGTCAAATATCATATCCATATCCGTATCATATCATATTCCAGGTGCAATGGAAAGAGGAAAGGCTGTGAGGTTGGTCAGGTGACTTAGGATTCTGCCCCCACTTCCTCCCAGCTGCCCTAGGACACAGGCTTGACCCCGTGTGCCTCAGTTTCCTTGTGCACAAAACCAAATGCCATTTTCTGTCACAGAATGCCACTGGGAGAGTCACACCCCCCCCAGAACGGCTCCCAGCACACAGCCCCTTCTGCTCGGTAAACAGAAATTTCCTCCCCCGTCCCCTCCTCGGCCCTTGTTCAAACCCACCAGAAATTTACCACCTGGTAAAGCCAGGCGCTCCATTTCTGGAAACCCAAACAGCTCTAAATCCAGACCAACCTGGGTCTGAGGCCTTCAGTCTGAGACTTTATTTTGTGGAGATAGAAAGTACTTTTTAGTCATTTCCGAAGCAGACGGGACGGCAGAGGCTGACAAACCACAGGGACCATTTTAAATCCTGGGCCTTTTCTTCTGGGAAGTTAGGCAAGAACCTTCCCAAATGTTTGCCCGTCAGGCTCTCTGCCAGGGAGTGACTCATTCCACGGCTCCCCACAGGCATATTTTATTTGGGGGTGGGGGACGTAGGGAGGGCTTGGCCTTGATGGGGGAAGGAGAGGGGGCATTTCCAGCAAACCCAGAAAGTGGTT
This sequence comes from Saimiri boliviensis, assembly GCF_048565385.1. Taxonomy (NCBI): domain Eukaryota; kingdom Metazoa; phylum Chordata; class Mammalia; order Primates; family Cebidae; genus Saimiri; species Saimiri boliviensis. The sequence goes on along the minus strand of NC_133450.1, from coordinate 216,949,157 downwards.
ATTTGGTTTTTTGTTTTTTCTCATTTTCAGGACAAAAAGAAAAAGAATGTGGGTCTTTTTCGCTTCCTTCCAGGTTTTGTTTGCTAAAAGAAGACTTCCAAAGTTCACTAAGTAAACTCAAACTCGCTGAGTCTGGGGCAGGCGCAGCCGGCTCCGCATCTCTTTCAATGAAATTCTTCTTCCATTAAGAACGCGGTTTTTGAACATGCCTCCAAGACCCGCCTGCACGTACTGTACACCAAACTAAGACGACATTTTCCCCCCAAAAAGGCAAACTGAATTTTCAAAAGCCAGAGGAACTAGGGACTTCTAGAGTTTCTAAAGTTTGCCTTAAAGCGATTATGGCTTTCAGCTGCAAAGATTTTCAACAGTTGGAGAGCGCGCACCCACACAAAAGCCTGTCAGTCAAAATTACAAGGACAGACCTCGGAAGCTGGTGTCCCAAGCCCGCTGCGATCAATGTGTGACTGTCCGATTCACACTTGGAGCCCAGGCGAGGTATAAATAAATCAGAGGATCCATCTACTTAGCAGGGCAGGCAGAGAGGCCCCCACATACACAGATAAGTCCGGGGTCAGCCCCCCAGCCCTGGCTGTAGAGAGAACCAAGAACAAAGGCAGGGGAGCCGGAAGGGTATTTAGGAAAACTGAACACACGTCCTCGAGTGCCAGGCCGAGGGGCCCCCCCAAAGGCCTCGCTGGCCCAGCCTGTGTGTGTAGGGAGCGTCCTGCCAATGACCTGGCTCTGAAACCTCCGCTTCTGTCAGGCCCAGTCAGGCTGAGTCTGTCCTCCCGGCCCCTGGTTCACCAGATCAGGCCCAGCCCGGACCCCCAGCCCACGCCACGCCGCTTCTCTCTCCATGGGCTCCCTGGCTAGGGGGCCATCATTGTGCAAAGGCCTGGTGGGCGCAAAGGGGGCCCCTCAACCTCAGTCATAAACAGCTAGCACGGTCCTGCACACTCGTTACACTCACACCCACATAGGCACACTTTCTCCCTCCTAGGCTCACGCATGTGCGTGCACACAAATCACTTTGGAATGCACACACGTGCACATACACACACTCCCTGAGACCCGCACGGACTCCCTGCGGCGCCTGGCACACTCCTTGGCCCGTCGTCCCCACTCGGGAAGTGGGTTGTGACGAGCCATACCCGCGTCCCCGCACGCACTCACCCTAACAACGCCACCAGAGGCTCCGGGGTGCACACGCACACCCGCCGGCGACGCGCACACCCCGGGACACGCGGACACGCCGCCCCCGCCCGGCAGCCCGCCCGGCCGCGGACAGGCTCAGCCCCTCGCGGCCACAAGCGCGCCCGCCTCCCGCTCTCCCCGCGGAACCCCGGGCGCGCGCCCGCTCTCGGCCCGGCTGGGGGTGACGGCCCCGCCGCCCGTCCCCCGCCCCATCCCGGCCCTCGGGGCCCCACCGGCCGAGCCCCGGCCCCAGGCCACTCACCAGTGCGCGGGCGGGCTCAGCTGCCGCTGGGGGACCGGCCCGCGGGCCGCAGCGGTGCGTCCCACAAGAGTTGGCGGTGCTGCTGCCGCACGCCCGTCTGCTCGGTTCTGCCGCCGCCGCCGCCGCCTGCGCGGGCCCCCGCGCGCGCGCCCGCCCCTCCCCGCCGCGGGGCCGCGCCGCCCCCTGCGCTCGTGCGCGCTACCGCCACGCAGGCTTGAGTGGCGGGGGCGGGGGGGGCCAGCGGCGTCCTCACTGGGCCTGCACCCCTCGACTCCTCCAAGTCTTGCGGACGGCAAGAGATCCGCTCGGCCAAGGACCCCCTTTCCCATTTTAGAGATGGGAAGACTGAGGCCCAGACTCACAGGGCGCAGGCCGGCGTCTTCCCCTCTTCCCGGGCTCTAGACAGGATGAGGGTCTGCAGTCAGCCGACCCAGGGACGACTCCTGTGCATCATCGGATCCCCCATCGCCTAGCATTGCTCCTGCCACAGTCCTAATCAGGCTGAAATTGGCATAGTAACAAGCACTTATGTGCACCAGCTGAATGCAGGCACTGAAGTAGGCTCCAAGAGTATTCCCACGTGGGGAAGGCCCTGCCGCCCCCGCCCCCCTCCCCGCCCTTAAAGTGCCGGCGACTCTCCACCTGGAGCTCTCACTTCCTGTGGCCCCAGGGACCATCAAGAGCCAATGTGCAAAGGTTTCTGGAAGTAGTAAACGTCCCATCTAAAGAATGCTGAACGCCCCCTTTAGAAGTCAGAGTCTCCATGGAACCAAAAGGCAGCAGCTCAGTAATCACTTCACCTCCTCCCTGCACCAAGAGTAGCCGCTCCTGGTTTCCACCCCTGCTGCCTCCCCTTCACATTCAGAACTGTGCTGCATCCCAGGAGGGCTGGAGCCAGGGACACTGACTGCCTGCTGGACACCCAGCTTGAGCACAGTGCTGTACTGGACACAGGGTGAATGCCTGTCGGGCTTCTGTTTGCCAAATGAGTGGAGGTTCTTGGACTGGCCGTGTTCTATAATAATGACACCAACTGGGCGTCCACCGTGTGTGCCAACCTTACCCTTGTGCCCATTTTACAGACGGGCCTAATGAGGCCTAGAAATGAAATTTCAAGCCGGGTGCAGTGCCTCACACCTGTAATCCTAGTACTTTGGGAGGGCGAGGCAGGAGCATCACCAGAAGTCAGGAGTTCGAGACCAGGCTGGCCAACATGGTGAAACCCCGTCTCTATTTTAAAAAATGCAAAAACTAGCTGGGCAAGGTGCTGGCCACCTGTAATCCCAGCTACTTGGGAGGCTGAGACAGGAGAATTGTTTGAACCTGGGTGGCGGAAGTTGCAGTGAGCTTAGATCACACTACTGTACTCTAGCCTGGGTGACAGAGCAAGACTCTGTCTCCACAAATTAAAAAAAAAAAAAAAAAATGAAATTTCAGGCTGGTGTGGTGGCTTACACCAATAATCTCAGTGCTTTGGGAGGCTGAGGTGGGAGGATGCCTTGAGGCCAGGAGTTTGAGACCAGCCTGGGCAATATAGCAAGATCCCATGTCTACAAAATAATTTAAGAATTAGCTAGGTGTGTTGGTGCCTGCCTGCAGTCCCAGCTACCCAGTAGGCTGAGGCAGGAGGATATTTTGAGCACAGGAGTTTGCGGCCACAGTGAGCTATGAAAGCACCACCACACTCCAGCCTAGACAACAACAATAAAAAGCAAGTTCTTTTGTTTAAAGTCTCCCAGATGGTAAGCGGTTGTGCTGGAAGGTGGATGCCAGATTGTCTAATTCCAGTGCCCGTGTGTCCAATCACTAGGCCCCGGGCTGCTGGAACAAGAGGGCGGCTAAGGCAGCAGCTGGCCGACAGGAGCCGGCCTGGTCCCAGCTCTTGGGGATGAAAATGCAGACATCACAAACCAACCAGGAGGATATGGGTCGTCCTGCAAATTGTTTAGCCGTTTAGCTAGAGATCTGTTTGCAGCCTTGCCTCACATGGTATACACCACAATAAATGTCAGACAGATCGAAAAGTTAAATAGAAGAAATAAACACTGCTACAAATCATAGGAAGAAGTAGAAATTCTGAGCTGGTGTATTTCAGTGTTACTAGAGGATTCGCGTTACTGGCCATATGCGTGCAGCAAAGCTTAATTCATTCGTTAGTTCACCCGACACATCTATGAGCACCCTCCAGGGACCAGGTACTTTTCTAGGCACTGGGACACAGGATCAAACAAAATATAGCCCTGACTTTCTTAGGGCTTTAATCAAGGGGGAGGGATGGGTGGGAGGAAGACACTGTGAATGTCTGACATTTCAAGGATAAGAAGTTTGGTGGAGAGCTGGGCGTGGTGGCTCACCCCTGTCATCCCAGCGCTTTGGGAGGCCGAGGTGGGTGGATCACCTGAGGTCAGGAGTTCGAGATCAGCCTGACCAACATGGTGAAACCCCGTCTCTACTAAAAATATAAAATCAGCCGGGCATGGTGGCGCATACCTTTAATCCCAGCTACTCGGGAGGCTGAGACAGGAGAATGGCTTGAACCCAGGAGGCGGAGATTGCGGTGAGCCGAGATTGCGCCATTGCCCTCCAGCCTGGGCAACGAGCAAAAGAACAACAACAACAAAAAGTTTAGTGGAGAAATATCACAGGGAAGGGTAGGAGGATCGAGGGGTGCTTTTTCATAGGGGGTGCTAGAAGAAGGCCTTTCTGATGAAGCGACATCTGAATGGAGGCCTGAATGAGGACATGGGAAAAGTCAGCAGGGACCCACTGTGTGATGGGAGGTCCCCTGCTCTGGCAGCTATTCAGTTAAGCTACAGAGCAAGAACCAGAGATTCCCTTTCAAAGGAAACTTTGGGAGCAGCACCAGGCCACTGGGAGGAGAAAGAGTGCCCCCCACCACCACACACAATATCTGTGTAAGACTTTACTGTTCGCAAAGCCCTTCCCCCAGTTTCATAGAACCCCTGTGACAGACACTTGTGATGTCCTCATTTTCCAGTTAGGAAACTGAAGCTCAGAGAGGTTAAGCAACTTGTCCCAGGTCACACGGCCAGTGGTAATCAACAGAGGTAGGTCTGGCTGCAGGCAGGCTAAGTGTTAGAGGAATAAAGAAGGCTTATCCTGGGATATAGGAGTGAACAAAATATAGCCAACTTTCTTGGGGCTTCAGCCAAGGTGGGAGAGAGGGATGGGAGGAAGACACTGTGAATGTCTGACACTTCAAAGATATGAAGTTTGGTGGAGGCCAGGCTCGGTGGCTCACCCTGTAATCCCAGCACTTTGGGAAGCCTAGCGGGGCAGATCACCTGAGGTCAGGGGTTCGAGATCAGCCTGGGCAATATGGCGAAACCCTGTCTCTACCAAAAATACAAAAATTAGCTGAGCATGATGGCATGTCCCTGTAATCCCAGCTACTCGGGAGGCTGAGGCTGGAGAATCGGTTGAACCTGGGAGGCCAAAGTTTCAGTGAGCTGAGATCGCACCATTGCACTCCAGCCTGGGCGACGGAGTGAGACTGTCTCAAAAAAAAAAAAAAAAAAAAAAAAGTTTGGTGCAGAAATAAAGCAGGAGTGGGTAGGAGGACCCAGGAGTGCTTTTGCATCAGGGATCCCACACCCCTTGGAGTATAATTCAGGGATGGGAGGGGCGGGAGCGGAGGGAGAAGTCCTGTGCACCCCATTTTCCTGCCCTTCCTCCTTCTCCTCCATCCCTCACACCATTTCCTTCCCTTTGTCCTGGGCCCTGTGTCTCCTGGTGATGCGATGGGGGAAGCATCAGGTTCCGCCTGCTCAGGGATCCTGGAGTTCCCTGCAGTCCCCTGCTACCCTGAGGAGAGCACAGTGGAGTGATAAGGCACAGTACAACCTGAACCCCACCCAACTTCTGTTTTTAACTCAAAGGAGTTTTTAGGGAGCCCCAAAATGAGTCATCGTGAAGCGGTGCTTTGCAAAATGACACCCAGAATGAAAATGAGCAGCTCCCTGTACACGGCGCCCCACACTTCCACCCACGGAGGCGTTCATCTGGTCTGGGAGAAAGTCTCTCTCCATTCACCCCCAAGAGTTTCAGGATTCAGGGTGTGTTGTTTCATTATTTCTCTGCATGAAGGGAAGAGAAACTACTGTTTGCTGGCCACCTTCTCGGCACCTAGCTCTGTGTAAGATATTTAATTCTCATAGCACGCCTTGAATAGGGGTCTGAGTTATATTTTGTAGATGAAGAAACCAGGGGTCGGGAAACAGCCAGGATTTGAATCCAGGTTAACTTGGGTCCTATACTGTTGTCAGTATCGGGGAAGAGGGTAGTGGGGTGAGAGGAGAGCAAGAAGAACTTAGAATCAGGCCATGTTCTTTGAAGTCCCTTTGTTACAAAACACCTTCTTGCCAGCTTCCTGGCGATGGGATATTTTGAGGGCAGAAAGTTCCAGATTTCCCAGAAGTATTCATTGTTCTCGTCATCCAGGTGTGATTATTAACAGCAGCCCCTTTCCCTCTGCAAGTGTCTTGCTTTGGATGATCAACTTTAGGGTCATTTTGATTGTCTGCAAAGGTCACTGCATTGGGGGGTTCATTATGTATATCATACAAAATGGGGGCATCTCTGCCACATACTGATGTCTGAGCATCCTGCCAAGAACTTTCAGGAGGGTTTAAACAGTTGAGTCACATTTTCAGGAGCAGCAAATCCTCCTGGCTGCAGAAGGAGTTGGGACCCTCTCCACCTCCCCAGCTCTGCCATCACTCCCTGTGTGACCCCGGGCCAGTTCCTGCCTAGCACAATGGGGGAATGTGACTCCAAGAGTCCTGTCACCCTTGACCTTCCAAGATTTCCTGTTACCCGATGACCCTGGGGAGTTTTGGTCAGGATGCGAGAAACATCACACCATCATATGGCTCACTTTATAAAGTAGCAGGCTCATTTTTGGTTATTTAACTTTAAAAATGTTTAATTTGTTTCCTGAATAGATAATACTTGCCTACAGTTCAAAATTCAAAAGGCACAGAAGGGGACAAAGTGAAAAGTGTGCTTTCTAGCCCTACCTCCCAGCCACCTGGTTCTTATCCCTGGAGGGAACCATTGTTGCCAAACATAGCTGTTACCAGGCAGTGTGCTTTGTGTGGGTGTGTATATATGTATGCATGTGTGTATGGTCACGTGTATGTGTATGTGTATATATTTCTTATTTTTTGCTCATATAATAGCATACGGTCTACACTATTGTATATCTTATGTTTTCTTCACTTCTTGGAAACCATTTCACATTAACTCCAGAAAAACTGCTTCTTTTTATATGACTGCGTGGGATTCCAAAAGATTTGCATTTAATTCACATAGAAGCTGGGCACCGTGGCTCACGCTATAATCCCAGCACTTTGGGAGGCCAAGGTGAGTGGATCACCTAAGGCCAGGAGACCAGCCTGGCCAACATGGTGAAACCCTGTCTCTACTAAAAACACAAAAATTAGCTGGGTGTGGTGGCAGGCGCCTGTAATCCCAGCTACTCGGGAGGCTGAGGCAGAAGAATTGCTTGAACCTGGGAGGCGGAGGTTGCAGGGGGCCGAGACCGCACCACTGCACTCCAGCATGGGTGACAGAGTGAGACTCTGTCTCAAAAAGAAAAGAAAATTATCCACATAGCTCAAGCATCTGCTCTGTGTAATCCACATAGACCAAACACTGACTCTGTATACTGTTCTAAATAATTGTGGGAGGGGACAGAAGTTTCAGCCGTGGCCCCTGCTCTCAAGATTTTATGGTCTGGTTGGGACAGGCACATTGGAGGAGAAAAGAAGAGCAATCTCTCCACGGGTCCCCATGCCTGTTTGCCAGGTTAGCTCTAGAGCTATTTTTTTTTTTTTTTTTTTTAGGTGGAGTTTCGCTCTTGTTGCCCAGGCTGGATTGCAATGGTGTACTCTTGGCTCACCACAACCTCCACCTCCCAGGTTCAAGTGATTCCCCTGCCTCAGCCTCCTGGTAGCTGAGATTGCAGGCATGCACCCTCATGCCCAGCTAACTTCATTTTTAGTAGAGACAGGATTTCTTCATGCTGTTCAGGCTGGTCTCGAACTCCTGACCTCAGGTGATCCGCCTGCCTCGGCCTCCCAAAGTGCTGGGACCACAGGCGTGAGCCACTGCACCGGGCAGAGCTAATTTTTAAATCTCTCTGCTCCAGGCAACTGTAGAGCTAAGAGCCCAGACATAGGTTCTTATGACACTTGAAAACTCAGTCTGCCACTCCTTTGCAATTTAATTCCTGCTACCTACTTCCCCAGTCTGGGCCTCAGTTTCCTCATCTGTCAAAGGGGGGCAGTCAGCCTCTCTTGCAGGATTGGGGTAGTCACCTGAGATGTACTTCTGAAAATGCTCAGTGATGAATTAAAGGTTGTGCTCCAAGGCTAGAGAATCTGGGGAGAACGAGGCGGGGCTTGGAGGAACACCTTCAGCCAGGGTGTCCTCAGCTCTTCCCGCTGCTGCAGGAAAGCGCTTTGTCTTTTTTGCATTGCTGATCTGGTGACAGGGCCTCCTAACTGGTTATCTCCTCCCGCCTTTGGCAGTGACTGCTGCCAACTCAGTCCTCACCGGACAAGTTGGAGACCCCACTTCCAGGTGGTTTCCGGAATGTGGAAAAAACAGAAGTATTCAGGGATTATCATTCCCACCCTCACTTTACAGATGGGACTTGCTCAAAGGCATGCAGCCATCAAGAGGCCAAAAGGCATCAGCTCTCGTGATTTCCCACCTCCCTGCACCTCCCTGAACTTCCCTCCACCACCTGCTCTAACACCTGCCTTTCCTTCTTCCCTCCCTTCCCTCCTTCCCTCCCTCCTTCCTTCCTTCCTGAGTTTCACTCTTGTTGCCCAGGCTGGAGTGCAATGGCATAATCTTGGCTCACTGAAACCTCTACCTCCTGGGTTCAAGCAATTCTCCTGCCTCAGCCTCCCAAGCAGCTGGGATTACAGGCATGTACCACCATGCCCAGCTAATGTTGTATTTTCAGTACAGATGGGGTTCTTCATGTTGGTCAGGCTGGTCTTAAACTCCCGACCTCAGGTGATCCATCCCCCTCGGCCTCCCAAAGTGTTGGGATTACAGGCGTGAGCCACTGCGCCCGGCCTGACACCGGCTGTTTCGACTAGCAGACTCAAATCCTCCTGCCTGCAGCGAGCACCACGAACTGCATTTCCTGTCTGTTCCCTTACTTGATACACTAAGCTACACTCTGAGGTACCGATCGTTGCCCGTTGTACCTATGAGGAGACAGACGCAGAGATCATGAATACTAAAATCACAAAGGAGTTGGTGCAATGTCAGCCCCCCATAGAAACCCTCAAAATCATTGTGCTCCTCAGGAAGAGAGAAGGAGTTTCTGGCTGCTGAGAGGCAGACATGACAGTGGGGTATTGAGGGGGGTGATTTTGGCCTTTGAAGGCGTTTTGTAAGCTCACAGTACACTGGGACTGTATCCCTGCTTGCTTTCTGGCACCTGTTCTCTCCTGATACTGAGCTGAACAGGCCAATCTGTCGCTGGCTTCGTCTCTCTCCTCCCATGAAGCTGGAGTGGTGATGGGTACATTTTGGCTTCCAGCAGCTGCCCAGAGCCTGGCATAGGGAAGACCCAGGATTCATGGTGTGACTCGTGAGCCATATGATGGTATGATGTTTCCTGCATCCCAATCCTGACCAAAACTCCCCAGGATCATCAGCTAATAGGAAATCTTAGAAGGTCAAGGTTGACAGGACTCTTGGAGACCCATCCCCCCATTGTGCTAGGCAGAAACTGGCCTGGGGTCACACAGGGAGTGATGGCAGGGCTGGGGAGTAGGTGAAGAGGGTCCCAACTCCTTCTGCAGCCAGCAGGGTTTGCTGCTCCTGAAAATGTGACTCAACTGCTTAAACTCTCCTGGAAGTTCTTCGTGGGACACGCAGACATCAGTATGTGGCAAAGGGCCCCACAGATAAGATGCTCCTGTTTTGTATAATGCAAAAAAATGAACCCCCGCAATGCAGTGCTCTGGGAGGCCGAGGTAGGGGGATGGCTTGCAGCCAGGAGTTCAAGACCCTTTATAAGAAACAAAGTCTCCTCTCTTTTTCAAATTTATACATTGTGGGTTTTTTTGTTGTTGTTGTTTGGTTGATGATCATAATGACCCTATCAGTTATTTCCTACCACTGAAAAATCCTATACTACAGTGCTTCATTTTTATTTATTTATTTATTTATTTATTTAGAATCTCGCTTCATCACCCAGGCTGAAGTGTAGTGGTGCCATTTCAGCTCACTGAAACCTCCACCTCCCGGGTTCAAGTGATTCTCTCGTTTCAGCCTCCCTAGTAGCTGCAATTACAGGTGTGCACCACCACACTCAGCTAATTTTTGTATTTTTAGTAGAGACAAGGTTTCGCCATGTTAGCCAGTCTGCTCTCAAACTGCTGGCCTTAAGTGATCCACCCTCTGTAATCCCAGAGTGCTGGGATTACAGGTGTGTGAGCCACCATGCTCAGCCATATAGCCTTTATTAAAAAAACAAAAACCATCACTTGAGGTCAGGAGTTCCAGACGAGCCTGGCCAACACGGTGAAACCCTGTCTCTACTGAAAAAAGAATAAAACACAAAAATTAGCCAGGTGTGGTGGTGCATACCTGTAGTCCCAGCTACTTGGGAGGCTGAGGCAAGAGAATCGCTTGAATCTGGGAGCTGGAGGTTGCAGTGAGCCAATACTGTACCACTGCACTCCAGCCTAGGCAGCAAGACTCTGTCTTAAATATAAATAAATAAATAAAATACATAAAAAATAAACTCCTTCATTCGTAGACTTTACGGATTTCTGTGTTGTAAAATACTCCTACCATGGCTGAAATAAAGCTCCCAGTGACTGCCTTGCAGCTCCCAAATGTTTAATAAGCAGCTCTTATTTAGTAATCAGCTCCCGCAGTCAATGCACACCAAATCTAGCATCCCACTGGTTCCATCTATCCCCCTGGGAGGCCCTATAAGGGGTGACCCTGGTCTCAGAGCCTTAAGATTCTATTTTCCTTTGCTGTGGAGAAGGCAGGCTGCCTGCACTGAGCACCCACTGTGTGCCAGGAATGAGGCCGCCGCATCCCAACCTGGGACCTCCTTGAATCTTTTAACAACCTGTCGGTGAAGGTATCATGATCTCCACTTAATAGATAAGGAAACGGAGGCTCAAAAAAGTCGCATAGGCTAGGCTTGGTAACTCACGCCTGTAATCCCAGCACTTTGGGAGGCCGAGGCGGGCATATCACCTGAGGCCAGGAGTTTGAGACCAGCCTGGCCAACATGACAAAACCCCGTCTCTACTAAAAATACAAAAATTAGCTGGGTGTGGTGGCAGGTGGCTGTGATCCCAGCTACTCAGGAGGCTGAGGCAGGAGATCTGCTTGAACCTGGGAGGCAGAGGTTGTCATGAGCCGAGGTTGTGCCACTGCACTCCAGTCTGGGCAACAGAGACACTCCATCAAAAATAAATAAATAAATAATAAAAATTAAAAAGTGACTTTGACTGAGTATGGTGGCTCAGACCTGTAATCCCAGCGCTTTTAGAGGAGGCCAAGGTGGGAGGATCACTTGAGCCCAGTAGTTTGAGACCAGCCTGGGCAACATAACGAAGCCCCATCTCTACAAAAAACATAAAAATGAGCCAGGCGTGGGCGTGCACACCTATAGTTCTTGCTACTCAGGAGGCTGAGGTGGGAGGATTGCTTGAGCCCAGGAGATGGAGGCTGCAGTGAGCTGTGATCATGCCACTGCACTCCAGCCTGGGTGACAAAGACCTTGTCTCAAAGAAACCCAAAGAACAGCAACAGCAAAGTGACGTCTGCTAGCAAAGGCGGCCCAGAAAGTGGATGTCAGAGGCGGGACTCGAGCCAGGTCTGTCTGATAAGACCCTTGCTGACGCACTCTGAGTCTCAGGAGATCTAGTGCTGACACAAGCAAGTCCTGTCTTCTTTCTGTACCTCAGTTTCCCCATGTATAGGGAAAAGAATTGGACAAATTAATTTCTAAAGATCCTTTTGGGCCTAATGAGCCATAATTTTAAGATTCCAAGAGTGTAGTGAGGTGAGGATGGGCATACATCAATGGAATGAATAAAATCCCCAAGGGGGGAATTTCATTAGTTAACCAGGGAGGGGTGTGGAGGAGGAGGATGCTTCCAGCTATCCCCAGGCATATGTACTTGGAGACAGTGTGATGCTGTGAAACCAACCTGGGTTTGAACCTTGGTCCCTCTACTTCCTGGCTGTGTGGCCAGGAATCTTTTTTTTTTTTTTTTTTCCTGAGATGGAGTCTTGCTCTGTTGCCCAGGCTGAAGTACAGCGGCACAATCTTGGCTCATTGCAACCTCCGCCTTCTGGGTTCAAGCAATTTTCCTGCTTCAGCCTCCTGAATAGCTGGGATTGCAGGCACTTGCCACCACACCCAGCTAATTTTTGTATTTTAAGTAGAGACAGGGTTTCACCATGTTGGCCAGGATGGTCTCGAACTCCTAATCTCAGGTGATCGAGGCCTGAGACAGGAAGAGATAGGACCAGTGGCATGCTAGAGCTGGTGTGCATTGGCTGGCAGGAGCTGATTTATTTATTTATTTATTTTGAGACAGAGTCTCGCTCTATCACCCAGGCTGGAGCGCAGTGGTGTGTTCTCGGCTCACTGCAACCTCCGCCTCCCAAGTTCAAGAGATTCTCCTGCCTCGGCCTCCTGAGTAGCTGGGACTACAGGCGCCCACCACCACACCTGGCTAATTTTTTGTATTTTTAGTAAAGACATGGTTTCACCATGTTAGCCAGGATGCTCTCGATCTCCTGACCTAGTGATCCTCCCGCCTCAGCCTCCCAAAGTGCTGGGATTACAGTTGTGAGCCACCAAGCCCAACCAGCAGCTGATTCTTAAATCAGAGCTGCTTATTAAATATTTGGGGGTTGCAAGGCAGTTATTGAGACCCATTACTTAATCCTAGTTCACCTCTCTGTTGTTGATCCTGCTAGTAGTCTGCCCTATTGTTCTGGAAGCCTAAAGGGTCCCCAGTATGAAAGTCTTTGTACCTGGTGTATGTGACAAAAGTTCTTCCACCTTTACACACTTCCATGCCGTCTCTCCTTTTCTGTCTCCCTAAGTGGGACTGGCAAAGAGCCAGTGCTTTTTGCTCCCTGGTCTAGAAGTCCCAGAAGCTGAGAGCGGAGAGGGAGGCCGGCAGTTTCTGCTTTCAGCAAAGGCAGAAGCCAAGCCCCTCACTCTGCCCCTCACTGTCTGGGCCCTTCTCCCTCTGGCCTGCACCGGCTGGTTGCTCATCTCAGGTTTCTGGAAGCCTGTGTTCCCAGAGGAGGCATGAAGGATGAAGGTATGCAGGGCTGCGAGTGACGCTTTAAAGGGGCTGTGCAAGGAAGCAGTCTAGGGGAGACCCCCTCCCCCAACTCCGCCAGCTGCATCCCAGCCCCCACCGGACAGGCAGGGAAAGGAAAGCGATCCAGCAGGCTCTCAGCGGACTTCCTGCATGCCTAGGCCCAGCATTCGTGCGTGGGAGGGCTGGGAGGCAGGAGGGCCAAGGCCATCTGGGGGAGTAGGAAGGCAACGGTTCCTCTGGGGGCTCGAAGCAACAGTGGACCAGGGTCCCAGAGCAAAGGCGCTTGCTGGTGAAGATGGCAGGGGATGAAATTTACTGAGCAGCTACTGCCTTCCAGGCATCGGAAAAGCCGCTTCACTTTCCTAACCCAACTCGAAGGGGGCCTTCCTGCTCCCAGCCCAAGACCAGTCTCTGCAGGAAGTTGCAACCAAGAAAAAGTGAAGCAGCCAACCAGCGAGCAGAGGCGTAGGGTTACCAGACTTCTCCAGCCCCGGGCCAGCTCCCAAACTGCTGCCAAGCAAAGTAGCTCTTTCCTGGAGTTCACCTGGGACCTCGTGCGGGGTCAGGGTGCGTGCGGTACCTCCCACAGAAGAGCCTCCCAAAGCCTGCTTGAGCACCACGCCCTCTCTCCAAAGGCGGCTCCTCCTGGCACCTGCTCGCATCTCTCCTCAATCGTGTGTCCCCGTTTCAGCCTCTTCGTTTCAATCTGAGTCTCCGCCCATTACCAGGGGCGTCATAAACTCTGGTTTCCTTGGGATAGCCCAGGTTTATGGCTGTTTATTACTAACGGCGCCCCTTTCGTGCTCAAAGTGTTCTGGGAGAACAATCAAGGACACAGCCTCCCTCCTCATTCACCACTGACCTGCAGCTTCTGCAAAAGCCCCGAGGTTGAGGGATTCTGCAAGCAGAGGACACCTCATAGGAGGTAAGGGAGGAGGCAAGGCTCTCTGTCACCTCCTTTTACCATTTTGTCTCCAGTCCCCCAGAGCTTTTTCTTTTTTTCTTTCTCTTTCCCTCCCTCCCTTTCTCCCTCCATCCCTTCCTTTCCTTCCTTCCTCCCTTCCCTCCTTCCCTCTCTCTCTCTTTTTCTTTCTTTCTCTTTCCAGGAGTTTCGCTCTTGTTGCCCAGACTGGAGTGCAATGGCACAGTCTCGGCTCACTGCGACTTCGCCTCCCAGGTTCAAGTGATTCTCCTGCCTCAGCCTCATGAGTAGTTGGGATTACAGGTGTCCACCATCATGCCCAGCTAAGTTTTGTATTTTTAGTAGACAAGGGTTTTCGCCGTGTTGCCCAGGCTGGTCTTGAACTCCTGACCTCAGGTGATCCGCCCACCTCAGTCTCCCAAAGTTCTGGGATTAGAGGCTTGAGCCGCTGTGCCCAGCCCCCCAGAGTTTTAAATTCGTTCCATTCAACAACTGACCTCACCAGTCAATTCCTTGTTTGGTAGATGAGGAAATGAAGGCCCAGAGCTTAGCACTTGGTCCAAATCAAACATTCAGTCCATTTCCAAAGTGGAGATTCAAACTCAGCTCTGCCTGAGTCCAAAGCCCTCGTTTTCTCCATGATGCCAGGTCAGGGAGGCTGGCAGAACAGGATCAGCCTGGGACACCTTCCCTTTCTAAGGAAGCTATCAACAGGGTCCCTCGTGCCCAGAGGGGTCTGTACCTTACTCAAGGTCACAGCAGAGCTGGTGCTAGGACCTGACTCTCTAAACGTCCCTGAGTTTTTCCTGGGCAAACAGGAGGCCTCAGGGCCACTCTAGGGGCAGGACTCAAATCCAGGGAAGCTCAGGTCACCAGTGTCTCCACCTTGCACTGTTTTGATCCCACCGATACATCTGAGCATTGGCCTCAGTTTCCCCACTCAACAGGCTCTCTAGAGCCCTCCTGACTGAGCCCCCCCTCCCATGAGAATGGAGCCTGAGCCTGGACCCCTAGTAAGAGCTCTGCCCCATGGTGATGTCGTGGGCCTGGGAGAAGAGGCGTGTCCAGACCCTGAAAACTCCTGCTGCAGTGCCTGCTATCTGAGTCACCAGTGTGGAACGCCACCTCAGAGAAGTCCTAACGATGTCTCCCAAACTTAGCGGCATCCGAGACCCTCTGTGCTCTCATCCCCCACTGTCCCCCAACGCATCCTATGCTCCAGCCATGCTTTTCCCCCTCACCAGGCTTGAGCATGTACTGTTCCCTCTGCCTGGAGCGCCCTTTCCTCCCACCCGTTGAAAGAACTCTTATTCATCCGTCAGCACCCCAATCAATGCCCCCTCCCAGGGCATTAATAATCAGCTGGTAGACACCGATGGGGCCTGTGGATTGCTGACAGCCAGTGTCCTTTCTGATTGGTCAGTGACTGTGACAGACAGGTTATTAAAGATTTAGACTTAGCCAGGCGCGGTGGCTCAGGCCTGTAATCCCAGCACTTTGGGAGGCTGAGGCAGGTGGATCACAAGGTCAAAAGATAGAGATCATCCTGGCCAACATGGTGAAACCCCATCTTTACTAAAAATACAAAAAATTAGCTGAGTGTGGTGGCACGTGCCTGTAGTCCCAGCTACTCGGGAGGTGGAGGCAGAAGGATCGCTTGAACCTGGGAGTCAGAGGTTGCAGCAAGCTGAGATCATGCCACTGCACTCCAGCCTAGCAATAGAGTGAGACTCCATCTAAAAAAAAAAAAAAAAAAAAAAAAGTTTAGACTTTTGCCCCCAGCCTCTGACCCTGTGGAGTCTTCCCTGACCTCAGTGGGGATCCCCCTTCCCTTTCGGAGCCCTGTATGCAGCCCTATCCCATGTGTGGCTCTGCCCCCTCCCTAGACTTCGAGCTCCTGAAGGGCAGGGACCATAACTGGTCCATCATGCTAGCTCCTCAGGGCCAAGTCAGTGCCCAGGCCAGATCACTGGGACTC
The DNA here is from genome assembly GCF_048565385.1 of Saimiri boliviensis. Taxonomy (NCBI): domain Eukaryota; kingdom Metazoa; phylum Chordata; class Mammalia; order Primates; family Cebidae; genus Saimiri; species Saimiri boliviensis. Next base: position 216,933,435 of record NC_133450.1, on the reverse strand, counting down.
TAGGCACGGGTTCTACGCCTTGGAAGGGGGCTTCCAGAAGCTGGGGAAATGCTGGGAAACCTCATACCAGCTCCCATTCCTCAATGAGAGGTGCTTCCTATGGGCTAGCCCCTTCCCTAGGATGAGGATTGGTCCCACTTTACAGACAGAGAAGCCAAGGCACAGAGAGGTGAGGGACATTGGCCAAGGTCACACAGCAAGTAAGTTATGGAACCGGGATTTGAACCCAGGTCTGAATCTGTAGTTCCTGCTCTTCCTTTGCGGTCTCTTTGAATCCCAGGCAGCTATGTTTGGGCAAGCAAGGTTAGTCTTAGCTCAGGGGACTTTTCCAGGGCCCCCAGACCCCTGCTTAGGATGGGGTTAGGGGAAAGATGAACACTGATTTCCTCCATTGACTCACAGGGGCCCAAGCTGGGAGGGCCACACAGGAGGGATGAACCCTCTGCTCTGAGCCCCGCTTCTCAGGCTTCTAAGCCAATCTCGGCCTTTGGCTGCCCTTGGCGTAAATTCCAGATAGGGATACTAGGAACACAGTTCTGCAAAAGATGCGGGACTTTCCAGGACAGACCAAAAGGAGAAGGCAGGAATGTCCCTCCCACAGGGTCACATTAGCACTGCCCACTGCGAACACCCGCCCCGACCCCATGACCACCGTGTGCCCGGCTCTCAGTTGCTCACAGGGGGACTTCACAGAGGCTTGGCGGAGCTGGCCTCGAGACTTGAGCCATGAGATCTGGGTTCCAATCCTAGCCCCAGGGCTTAACTTGCTCTGTGGCCTTGGTCAGCCACTTTACCTTGTCGATCCTTTGCAGGCTCGTCTGTAAGTGAAGGGATTGTTGGGGAAATTGAATGGAATAATAAGTACCCAGTGCCAAGTGCACGACACAGGGTTAATGTTCCCTCGGTACATGGGGACTGAGTGACAGTCTAGAACATCCCTGGTCCTCCAGAGAAAGTCTCTCCTCCCCTTCTCTGCCAGTCTTGGTAACCTACAAATTCCCCAGGGAAGAGTACCACATCGTCTTGCTTTAACATGATCTGGTCTGACCTTCAATCTCTGTGGGTGGGGAAAACACAGTTTCCCCTTTTCTCTGTAGTCTGGAACCTTCTCCCTGCAAGCCCACGTGGGAGGCCCTGGGCTTCTCTTAGATGAGATGATTGCCCAGGAGAAAGTCCCTGTACCCTGAAAACCAGAGAAACTTGAGTCCTTCCTTTACCTCTGTGCGGCTTGGACTCACACTTTTCAGAACTTGGTCAAGCTGCAAACCTGATCTATGAAAATTCCAATGTATTCAACACAAAAGGCATGCCTAAAGATTCATTGCTGGCTCCCATTCAATAATCAGCTCCCTTGTGTGTATTGTAAATGGGTCTCCTTTAATAGAACTTAAAATCCTGATTACCTTCTTACATGCCGCTCTAGAGCCAACTAAGGCATAGTCTCCTGAAGCCCTGCCACGCTCCAGCACCCACTTGAGCAGACATTTCAAACGGAAGCTTCTACCCCCAGCTCCACAGATCGAAAATCCAGCTCACACCCGGAACCATACGTATGACTGGAGGGTTTTCTTTTAGGGCAATAAAACTGTCTTGGGACGGGGAACAGCGGGTCATGCTTATAATCCCAGCACTTTAGGAGGCCAAGGCAGACAGATCAGTTGAGCCCAGGAGTTTGAGGGCAGCCTGGGCAACATAGTGAGGCTCCATCTCTCCAGATAATTTAAACATTAGCAGGGTGTGGTGGCGCACACCTGTGGTTTCACCTATTCAGGAAGCTGAGGTGGGAGGATTGCCTGAGCCTGGGAGGTTGAGGCTGCAACGAGCGGCAGCCTGAGTGACAGAGGGAGAACCTGTCACAAAACAAAACACAATCAAAACCAAGAAGAAAAGAAAAGAAAAAAGAAAATGTCTTGAATTAGATTATTGTGATGGTTCCACAACATTGTGAATGTACTGAAAACCACTGATTATACACTTTGAAGTGATTGAACCAGCAAATTTTGTTATGTGTGTTTTACTACAAAAAAAAAAAAAAAAAAAAAGATGTAAGGAAGCGTCCATTCTCAGGAGCCGACCTTCACTTACATCCACTGGGTGAGCACCTCTTTTGATCTTGTGTCCTGGGTACCTTGTTCACTTTACCCCAATCCCGGTCCTGGGGCCAAGGCCTGCCCCATGGAGAGGGAGAATTCTGTGTTTGCCTTGTGGCTTCTCCTGAATCCACCACTCCCCAGGAGAATCCTTTCTTTGGCCATTCATTCTCTTCCAGAGAGAACTGGAAACAAGAATTGCTTGGGAGCTGCCAAGAAATACTTGTTGGAAAAAAGAAAAGCTATGAAGATAGGAAATGGAGAGTGGGAGAAATGTGAAGAATCACCTGGCTCGATCTTTTAATTTTTTTAAAGAAACAGCTTCATTGAGCTATAATTAGCATAAAATCCACTTCATCCATTTAAAGAGTACAATTCCATGTTTGTTGTACAGTCACAGATATGTGCAGCCATTGCCATGGTAAGTTTTAGGATGTTTTCTTCACTAAAGGAGAGATCATCCCTTCCCCACTTAGCATCAAGTAACCACTAATTGACTTTCTATCTCCCTGGATTTACCCATTCTGGAAATTTCAGAAAATTGAATCAGATAATATATCTTTTGTGACTGACTTCTTCCACTTAGCATAATGTTTTCAAGGTTCATCTATTAACTAAATAAAAACCTGTCAAACTATTTCTCAGTATAGTTGTCAAATTTTGTATCCCTGACAGCAATATTTATTCTAGTTGCTCTACATCCTTACCAGCACTTCCTATTTTTAGTATTAAAATTTTTAGCCATTCTAAGGCCAGGTGTAGTGTCTCACGCCTGTAATCCCAGCACTTTGGGAGTCCAAGGTGGTGGATCACTTGAGGTCAGAAGTTCGAGACCCAACCTGGCCAACATGGTGCCAGGTGCACTAAAAATACAAAAATTAGTCAAGCGTGGTGGCAGGTGCCTGTAATCTCAGCTACTTGGGAGGCTGAGACAGGAGAATTGCTGGAACTCAGGAGGCAGAGGGTGCAGCAAGCTGAGATCACACCATTGCACTCCAGCCCAGGCTGACAACAGCGAGACTGTCTCAAAAAAAAAAAAATTAGCCGTTCTGTAAGTATGTAGCACTAGGTCATTGTGGCTTTATTTTGCATTTACCTAATGAATAATGATGTTGAACTTTATGTACTTATTTGCCATTCATGTCTTTGAAGGAGTGCCTCTTCAAAGCTCTTCATTATTTTATTATTTGTTAGTTTTTCTTCTAATCATTGAGTTGGAAGCTGTTTTAAAATTTTGGATGCCAGCTACTTATCAGACATTTTCCCCCAGTCTTTGGCTTGTCTTTTCATTTTCTTAACAGTGACTTTCATAAAGGAAAAGTTTTTAATTTTGAAGGCTAATTTTTCAATTTTTGACTTTAAGGTTTATGCTATTTGCATCCTGCTTAAATAATCTTTATCAAGGTCATAAAGATGTTTTCCATTATTATCTCTTTGAAGGTTTACATTTTATATTTAAGTCTACGATCCATTTGAAGTTTTATGTGGTATGAGAGGTAAGAGTTGAGGTTTTTTTGTTGTTGTTGTTTTTTTTGGATATGGTATCTAATTGTTCCTGTACCATTTGTTAAAAAGACTATTCTTTCTCCATTGAAATTACCTTGATTTCTTGGTCAAAAATCAATTGACCAAATGTATATTGGTCTATATCTGGACTCATTTCTGTTCCATTGATCCACAGGTTTTATCTTATGCTATCACCACACTGTCTTGCTTATAGTAGCTTTATAGTAAGTATTGAAATAGAGCAATGTGAGTTCTCCAATTTCATCCTTCTTTTTCAGAATTGTTTTGGCTATTCTAGGTCCTTTGCATTTCCATGCATAATTTAAAATCAGCTTGTCAATATCTACCAGAAGAAAAGCCTACTGGGATTTTGACTGAAATTGCAACAACTATAAATCAAAATTTCAATTAGGAAAGTACTAACATAATTCTTCGGAAGTGTTAATATTTCGTTAAAGGAGTGAGTCTTCTCATCCATGAACATGGTATATCTCTCCTTTTATTTAGATCTTTTTTTATTTCTGTTGGTAATGATTTTCTGTTTTCAGTGCACAAATTCTATTTCATATTTGTCCCTTAACTTTTCATATTTTTAATACTGTTGTAAGTGATGTTAATTTCAGTATTAAATTTAAAAATTACCATTATGTAGAAATACAATTGACTTTTGCAAATTGGCCCTGTATCTTACAACCTTGCTAAATTCACATATTATTTCTATTAGCTTTGTAGTATATTTTTCTATGTAGATACTATGTTCTCTACAAACACAGTTTTACTTAATCCTTTCCAATCTGTTTGCCATTTATTTATGTATTTATTTGCTTATTTGTTGTACTGTACTATCTAGGATATCTAGTACAATGTTGAATAGAAGTGGCAGCAGTAGAGATCCTTGCATTGCTCCCAATCTCAGTGGGAAAGCAATCTTTCATTAATAAGTATAGTGTTAGCTGTAGGTCTTATTGTAGATGTTATTTATCAGATTGTGGAAGTTCCTTTCTATTCCTAGTTTGCTGAAAATTTCTTTTGTAAAAATCATGAGTAAATTTTTATCAAATGCTTTTTCTGCATCTATTAAGATGATCATATAGTTTTTCTTTTTATATCTATTGATATGTTGAGTTACATTGATTTCTTTTTGAATGTTGGACAAATCTTGCATTCCTGAGATAAACACCACTTGGTCTTGATATATTATCCTTTTCGTATGTTACTAGATTTGAATTGCTAATGTTTTGCTAAAGATTTTTGTATCTGTATTCATTAGGGATATAGGCCTATAGCTTTCTTTTTTTTATCTCTTTGTCATGCTTTAGTATTAGGGTAATTCTGAGCTCACAGAATTAGTTAGGAATTTTGCTCTCCCCTTCTTTGTTCTGTGGGATTAACATCTCTTTTTAAATAAATTTAACTGGTAAAATTCACCAGTGAAGCCATCTGGGCTGGGGATGGTTTTGTTGTTGTTGTTGTTGTTGCTGTTGTTTTTCTGAGAGAGTCTTGCTCTGTTGCTCAGGCTAGAGTGCGGTGGCACAATCTTGGCTCACTGCAACCTCCGCCTCCCATGTCCAAGCGTTCCTCCTGCCTCAGCCTCCTGAGTAGCTGGGATTACAGGCTCCACGACCACACTCGGCTAATTTTTGTATTTTGAATAGAGATGGGGTTTCACCATCTTGCCCAGGCTGGTCTTAAACCCCTGGCCTTGTGATCCACCCTCCTTGGCTTTCCAAAATGCTGGGATTATAGGTGTGAGCCACCGCACCTGGCCGGGCTGGGAAATTTTTTCATGGGAAAGTATTTACTATGAATTTCTATTCTTTAATTGATATATAGGACTATTTGGGTTTTCTGTTTCTTTTTTTTTTATTATTTCAAAAATCAACTTTGGCAATAGCACATTTCAAGCATGAACACCATATTTTGGAAAACGATAGATTTGAGGCATATTTGTTACCTCATTTTTTCACAGCAGAAGGCTAGAACAAAATTTGACTTGCTTTCCACAACTTTTAGAAATTTTTAACCAAGAATATCACTAGACAGCACGAAAGACATTTTCTGAGTGAGGCACTACACTGACAACCTTTTCTCACTCCTATTTCTCTTCCTTTCCGTGTTTTTTTCTTGTCTTTTCTTACTATTTTTGCTTGGTTTTTAGTACTTCAGCCTAGTTTAGTACTTTACTTTAGTACTTCAGACCTCCCAGTGATACCCTTAGGTGTTGCTTCATTTAAAGTGTACTCAAAGCCAAACACATTATGGCGGGGCACAGTGGCTCATGCCTGTCATCCCAGCACTTTGGGAGGCCAAATAGGGAAGATCACTTGAGGTCAGGAGTTTAAGACCAGCCTGACCAACATGGTGAAACCCCATCTCTACTAAAAATACAAAAATTAGCTAAGTGTGGTGTCACACGCCTGTAATCCCAGCTATTCGGGATGCTGAGGCAGGATAATTGCTTGAACCCAGGAAGTAGAGGTTGCAGTGAGCCAAGATTACACCACTGTGCTCCAGCCTGGGCAACAGAGTGAAACCCTGTCAAAACAAAACAAAACAAAAACAAACAAACAAAAAAACCTGGCATGGTGGCTCACACCTGTAATCCCAGCACTTTGGGGGAGGCTAAGGTGGACAGATCACTTGAGGTTGGGAGTTTGAGACCAGCCTGGCCAATATGGCGAAATCCTGTCTCTACTAAAAATACAAAAATTGCTGGGTGTGGTGTTACATGCCTGTAATCCCAGCTACTTGGGAGGCTGAGTCAGGAGAATAGATTGAACTGGCAAGGTGAAGGCTGCAGTGAACTCAGATTGCGCCACTGCACTCCAGCCTGAGTGACAGAGCTAGACTCTGTCTCGGGAAAAAAAAAAAAAAAAAAAAAGCCAGCACATTTTATTTTTTTTAGATTTTAGTGCTGATGACAGTTTTGTTGGTTTTGATACATATATGCTAACATGAAATAGCATATACACTGACATAATAAAATTTTAACTGCTGGTTTCTCAAGCTGAAAAAGTAATTTTTTCCCTCTTTTTTTAAACTTGTATTTTAGGTTTGGGTACATATGAAGGTTTGTTACATAGGTAAACAGGTATTGGGTATTTGTTGTACAGATTACTTTATCACTCAGGTATTAAGCCCAGTATCCAATAGTTATCTTTTCTGCTTCTCTGTTTCTTCTTGAGAACTTTGCTGGTTTGTGTCTTTCAAGAAATGTATCCATCTAATTTGTCAAATTTAAGGTCATAAGTTGGGCACGATATTCCCTGGTTATCTTTTTAATGTTCATAGGATATGCAGGGATGCCCTTCTTTTTCTTTTCCTTCTTTATTTTTTTTGGAGACAGGGTCTTGCTCTGTCACCCAGGCTGGAGTGTAGTGGTGCTATCTCATAGCCCACTGCAGCCTCTCCCTCCCGGACTCAAGAGATTCTCCCACCTGTCTCCCAAGTAGCTAAGACTACAAACATGAGCCACCACACCCAGCGAATTTTTTAATTTTTGTAGAGACAGCATCTCGCTGGGTTGCCCAGGCTGGTTTTGAATTCCTGGCTTCAAGTGATCCTCTTGCCTGAGACTCTCAAAGTGTTGGGATTAGAGGCAGAGCCGCTACACCCAGCCTTTCATTTTTCTTGTTGGTAATTTGTGTCTTTCTTCTTTTTTTTTACTGATTAAAGATGAGGTTTATCGATTTTGTTGATGTTTTCAACACAATCAGCCTGCTTGTGGTTTCCTTTTTTTTCTCTCATTTTTCTGTTTTTTAGTCATTGATTTCCAGTCTTTATTATTTCTTTCTTTCTACCTGCTTTGGGTTTAATTTGCTCTTCTTTGTCTAGTTTCTTAAGGTAGAAGCTTAGCAAATTTATTTTGGGACTTTTTTCCTTTCGAATAAAGCAATTTAATTTTATAACTTTATCGTACTGCTTTAGCTATATCACACAGGCTTTGATATGTTACATTTTCATTGCTATTCAGCTCAGAATATTTTCTAATTTTGTGATTTATTTCTATATATATATATATATATATATATATATATATATATATATATATTTTTTTTTTTTGAGACTGAGTCTTGCTCTATTGATCAGGCTGGGAATTCAGTGGTACGCCTCCTAGGTTTAAGCAATTCTCATGCCTCAGCCTCCTGAGTTGCTGAGATTACAGGCGTGTGCCACCACACCCAGCTGATTTTTTTTTTTTTTTTTTTTTTTTAGACAGAGTTTCGCTCATGTTACCCAGGCTGGAGTGCAATGGTGTGATCTCAGCTCACCGCAATCTCAGCTCCACCTCCTGGGTTCAGGCAATTCTCCTGCCTCAGCCTCCTGAGTAGCTGGGATTACAGGTACGCGCCACCATGCCCAGCTAATTTTTTGTATTTTTGGTAGAGACAGGGTTTCACCAGGTTGGCCAGGGTGATCTTGAACTCCTGACATCAAGTGATCTGCCTGCCTCAGCCTCCCAAATTGCTGGGATTACAGGTACAGGTATTGATCGACTTAACGACCTATGCGACTTACGACCATTCGACTTTACGACCACAATCGCTAGCCATGACTGCTCCGCGTCTGGCAGCGCAAACGTTGCCCAGCTGGGCGTACGACAGTGCGGACCAGCTTCTGGCAGCACTACCACCTCCGCGTGCACCATTTCAACTGTTATCCCAGACTCGGTACAGCAATTTGTGTTTTGCGTCTTGGATATTTTTCATCAAACCCCTCCCAAGATGTCTACCAAGAGGAAATTGTCTTTGTCTACGCCTCAGCCTGCCAAGAAGGAAAGAAAGGCCGTCGATCTCCACACGAAAATGAAGGTAATTAAGCAGTACGAAGGAGGAAAGATAGTGAATGTGATCGCACGTGATACGAAGTTATCACACTCGACTGTGTCGACGATTTTGAAAGATAAAGAAAGAATTCATGAAGCTGTGAAAGGTTCTGCACCCATACGATCAACAGTTATAACAAAGCAACGAAGTGGGCCCATCCACGAAATGGAGAAATTGCTATATATTTGGATGGAAGATCAATTTCAAAAACGGACATCATTGTCTTTTTACTGTGCAGATGAAGGCGAGAATTCTTTTTCAGACTCTGAAGGAGCATGCTGGAGAAGATTACAGGCAAGAATTTGTAGCAAGCACTGGCTGGTTCCAGAGATTCAAGAAAAGATTCCAAATGCATAGTGTTCAAGTGACTGGAGAAGCAGTGAGTGCGGATGAGGAAGGAGCACGTGAGTTTGTTGATAGTCTGGATGAATTCATTACAGATGAGGGATATCTAGCAGAACAGATTTTCAATGTTGACGAACTTACAAATGAAGAGCTGCCGGGCGCCGTGGCTCACGCCTGTAATCCCAGCACTTTGGGAGGCCGAGGCGGGTGGATCACGAGGTCAGGAGATCGAGACCATCCTGGTCAACATGGTGAAACCCCGTCTCTACTAAAAATGCAAAAAATGAGCTGGGCATGGTGGCGCGTGCCTGTAATCCCAGCTACTCGGGAGGCTGAGGCAGGAGAATTGCCTGAACCCAGGAGGCGGAGGTTGCGGTGAGCCGAGATCGCGCCATTGCACTCCAGCCTGGGTAACAAGAGCGAAACTCCGTCTCAAAAAAAAAAAAAAAAAACAACAAAAACAAATGAAGAGCTAATTGAACTGGAAGAAGAAAGAGTGGCAGAAGAAGAAAGAAGAGAAGCAGAGAAAGAAGAGGAGGAGCCAGAAAGAAAGTTCACCACTAAGGGATTATCAGATGGTTTATCTTTACTGAATAAACTTCTTATACATTTTGAAGCAATGGACCCAAACATCGAACGATTTGCAAGGATTGAACGGATGGCACACGATGTGTTTCATCTGTATCGTGAAATTTATGAAGAAAAAAAGAAACATACAATTCAGCAAAGCTCACCATGTTTATGAAAAAAACAACTCCGGTAACCCCAACTGCTGCCTCAGATGACGACATCAACGATCCGCAGCCAAGCACCAGCGGCCAATAAAATGTTTCGTACATGTTTATATATTTTGGTATGTTTTGCAATTGGGAAAATGTTTCCTATGGTATTTTTTACGCCTGTATTTTGTAATTTTGTATGTTTTGCAAATATTAAACCAGTTGTACTGGTAATGCAGTGTTTTACTTAAACCTGATGAATGTAAAAATAAGAAACAAAATTGTGTAGAGATGGTACAAATGGCATAAAATGAATAAAGAAAATTATGATATATAATAATGAAAGAAAATTATGATAAAATATGACTTAAAGATTTTTATAACATCATTTCACAGTACTGTACTGTACATATAGCCTACACAACTTACGACCAAATCGTGTTACGACCGGTCTGTCGGAACCAATCGTGGTCGTAAGTCGAGCACTGGCTGTATAAGCACCGTGCCTGGCAGATTTCTTTCTATATATTCTTTATTGATATATACAGGCACGCTAAAAAATTTTTTAAATCCACAGGTGAAAAGGACATACAACTACTTCTAGATGGGTCTTATTCCTGGGAGTGAAGGGTAGATAAAAGTGGGATAAGAAAAGTGATAGATAATAACGATGCTCACCACCATTTCAGGTCTTTTCTGAGCACGAGAGGATTTTACTTCACTTCCCGTTTGAAGTTGGACATGGACAGATGACTTGCTTTAGCCAATGAAACGCGAGGAGAACTGACGTATGCCACTTTCAAATGGAAACATCTAAGAGCCAGCGCCTGAGTCTTTCTGCTCCCTTCCTTACCTGGTGAAACTTGAAGACTTTTGCTGCGATCACAGCATCATAAAATAGTGGAGCGTCCCTCAGTCGGGGTTCCTAAGAGACTGCAATGAATATAGCCCAATCTAGCCTACCCTCACAGGATTGAGAATGCAATAGAAACAGATCTTTGTTGTTTAAAGCTATTGAGATTTGGGGTTTGCTACTACAGCATACCCTAGTCTTTCCTGGCTAACACGGGGGCCTTTGACGATATTTGTATGTTTTTGTTTCTGTAAAAACCTAATGTTTCATTTTTTAACATGGGTAGCAGGTCCATGAGTATTTGCCATATAATTTTCTACCCCTTCTGTATGTTTTAAGTAATTTTTAAAAAATGTATTTTTATTTTTATTTTATTTTTATTTTTATTTTTATTTTTTTGAGACGGAGTTTCGCTCTTGTTACCCAGGCTGGAGTGCAATGGCGCGATCTCGGCTCACCGCAACCTCTGCCTCCTGGGTTCAGGCAATTCTCCTGCCTCAGCCTCCTGAGTAGCTGGGATTACAGGCACGCGCCACCATGCCCAGCTAATTTTTTGTATTTTTTAGTAGAGACGGGGTTTCACCATGTTGACCGGGATGGTCTCGATCTCTTGACCTCGTGATCCACCCGCCTCGGCCTCCCAAAGTGCTGGGATTACAGGCGTGAGCCACCGCGCCCGGCTTTTTATATTTTTTTGAGACAAAATCTCACTCTGTCACCTAGGCTGGAGTGCAGTGGCCTGATCTCAGCTCACTGCAACCTCCACCTCCTGGGATCAAGCGATTCTTGAGCCTCAGCCTCCGAAGCAGCCAGGATTACAGGTGCACATCTCTGCCTGGCTAATTTTTGTATATTTAGTACAGATGGGTTTTCACCACGTTGCCCAGGCTGGTCTCAAACTTCTGGCCTCAAGTGATCCTCCCAGCTTGGCCTCCCAAAGTGCTGGGATTAGATGTGAGCCACTGCACCTGGTCTAAGTAACTTTTAAAGGAAAAACCCACAGCTCAGGGAGAGGCCTGGCAGTCGGCTTTCTCCAGGAGACGTGGGGAACCCTTCCGCAGCCTCTTACCCACTTCTTGGCTGCAGAAGTTCCCTGGCTATCTGGGCACAGAGACGCTCTGGCTCCACCAGCCCACACAGAAGCCTGAACTCATGTACTCAGAGGAGAGGGAGTAGAAGAGGCGGTGGCGGTGGCAGCACCTGGGGTGATGGGTCCTTTTTTCTGTTCCCCAAGTTGTTTCTCCATGTATCCTCTGGGTTTGGGAAGTCAGTGGGGAAAGGTTGGACTATTTCTTCAGCCAGATCATCATCCCTGAGCAGTGGCCCCTCGCCCTCAGTCTGCTTGTCATTACCTGGTACATTACATATTTAGTGTATGGTTATAGTCTCTCTCTCCTTGAAAACAGGGACTTTATTTATAACCCCAGTGCCTAGCACACGGAAGTCACTCAATACTCAGGATTTATTATTATTATTATTTTGGTTTTTTTAGACAGTCTCCCTCTGCCGCCCAGGCTGGAGTGCAATGGTGCGATCTTGGCTCACTGCAACCTCCGCCTCCTGGGGTCAAGTAATTCTCTGCCTCAGCCTCCCGAGTAGCTGGGATTACAGGTGCCCACCACCATGCCCGGCTAAGTTTTGTATTTTTAGTAGAGATGGGGTTTCACCATCTTGGCCAGGCTGGTCTTGAACTCCTGACCTTGTGATTTACCTGCCTTAGGCTCCTAAAGTGCTGGGATTACAGGCATGAGCTGCCGCACTGGCCAATACCTGCTTATAAAATGAGCATGTGCAAATATTGCCTCCCTCACCCATGTCTACCTAGGAAGGACAGAGATCACACTTTTCTGTCCCTGTTCTGCTTTCCTTCTCACTTGCCCTTCCCCTAAAGTGAACACCCAGTGGAACTGATGAGTAAAGAGTGTAAGCAGGTCTTTACTCAAAGGTCCAGATATTTAGCTGGGTACTGTGGCTCCTGCCTGTACTCCCAGCACTTTGAGAGGCCAAGGTGGTCAGATCACCTGAGGTCAGAGTTGGAGAAAAGCCTGGCCAACATGGTGAAACCCCATCTCTAGGCCAGGCACGGTCGCTCAAGCCTGTAATCCCAGCACTTTGGGAGGCCGAGGTGGGTGGACCACCTGAGGTCAGGGGTTTGAGACCAGCCTGACCAACATGGAGAAACTCTGTCTCTAAAAAAATAATAATAACAATAAAAAGAAACCCATCTCTAAAATAATAATAATTAAAAGAAACTCCATCTCTACTAAAAATACAAAAGTTAGCCGGGCATGGCGGCATGCACCTGTAATCCCAGCTACTTGGTAGGCTGAGGCAGGAGAATCGCTTGAACTCAGGGGGATGGAGGTTACAGTGAGCCAAGATCATGCCATTGCACTCCAGCCTGGGTGACAGAGCAAGACTCCATCTAAAAAAAAAAAAAAAAAAGAAAAAAGAAAAAAGAAAAAAGTCTAGATATTTCTTCCAACACCATGTTACTGTTTCGTGTGTGTGTATGCTTGTGAGTGTGTCTGTCTGTCTGGGGCTGGATGAGGGGACGGTGATCCTTGTGCAGCCATTTCCTTCTACTCTAGTCCTCACCCCGGTGGGAGTCTGGTTAAGTGCGCCCAGAGAAGCACGTTGAGATGGCAACTCCCCATCGGGGCCAACCCACAGCTCAGGGAGAGGCCTGGCAGTCGGCTTTCTCCAGGAGACGTGGGGAACCCTTCCGCAGCCTCTTACCCACTTCTTGGCTGCAGAAGTTCCCTGGCTATCTGGGCACGGAGACGCTCTGGCTCCACCAGCCCACACAGAAGCCTGAACTCATGTAATCAGACATAATGACCCATGGCAGGAGCTCCCAGAATCCCACGCTCTAATGACACACCTGCCTCCCAACCCACCTCAGGGGCCAGCAGAGCACCCAATTCGGTCTGGGGTCAGCAGGTGGGAGATGCAAGGGGAGAGGGAGCAAGGAGAGAAGCCTGGCCTTGGAGTTTGTCAACCTGTGTGCCAAATCCAGTTTGGTTGCTTTTTGATTATGAGGCATTGGGCAAGTCAATTCATTGCTTCAAGCCTCCATTTTCTCATCTGCAAAATGGGGTTATGTATTTACACTACAAAGGGCTGTTGTGAGGAGTGTGAGTCCCCTGCTGCTGGGAGGCTGCCAAGTGGGGTTGGGATGGGTCTGGGGGAGACTGGCTGGCCATGCCCAAGGCCAGGGCCTGTGTCCTGGGGTGGGACCTCCTTCAGGTGTAGGGAAAGCTGCCACAGCTTCAAAGCCCAACTGGACAAAAGGCAGTTCTCCAAAAGCTCATTGAAGGACCCCTGCCCGCCACCATGCTGGTTTCTGCCACCTTGCTGAGCTAATTTTTGTATTTGTAGTAGACACAGGGTTTTGCCATGTTGGCCAGGCTAGTCTCGAACTCCTGACCTCAGGTGATCCGCATGCCTTGGCCTCCCAAAGTGCTGAGATGACAGGCATGAGCCACCACACCCAGCCGGTCCCCTCCTTTCTGGATCTGTGTCCCCCTGCCTCATCAGGAGAAACCTGAATCCTCTCGTCCATGCTAAGCTATACTTCGGCTCCACCCCTGTGTAAACTTATTTTTTATTTTAGCAGGCTGCCGCCTAGGCCTAGCTTCACAAGGTCCACAGTCACTGTCATCTTCGGGCCTCATGATTTTGACCAGATGCCCTGAGAAAGGCAGGCAGGTAGGAGGAGGAAGGGAAAGAAGGGAAAGATGGAGGGAGGTAGTGAAAGGGAGAGAGAAAAGGCAGGTAGGCACAGGATGGGTTTGTAAAGCTTTAGGCGGCTTTGCGGGAATGTTCAGTTTGTCTCTGGCCCACATCCCTGATGCTGCCACTGGAGGGGGACAGAATTGAGATCTAAGCCTAGTCTGGGCTGCAGGTCCCAGAGGTGGGAGGGATCTGGAGGCCCCAGGTCCTGACTCCCCATAGCCATATTGGCCTTGCGAATTCATTTCACACACACACTGCAAAAATTTTCAAATTAAAACAAAATGAAAAAAAAAAAAAAAAAAGCCCAGTGTGGTCACTCACGCCTGTAGTCCTACCACTTTGGAAGGATACAGTGAGCAGATTACTTGAGGCGAAAGTCTGAGACTAACCTGGGCAACATGGCAAAACCCCATTTCTACAAAAAATACAAAACTTAGCCAGGCGTGGTGGTGCATGCCTGTGGTCCCAGCTACTTGGCAGACTGAGGCAGGTGGATGGGTTGAGTCTGGGAAGTCGAGGCTGCAGTGAGCTGAGATCTCACCACTGCACTCCAGCCTGGGTGACAAGAACAAGACCCTGTCTCAAAATAAATAAAATGTTTTAAGTCGGTATAGGTTTGTTAAGCTCAATGATCTGGTGATATGGGGTCCCTTCCTTTTGTATCCAGAGTAGCTCTGCTTATTTACATTAGGACTCTCTGGCTTTGGATAATATTTCTTTTGAGAAAAAGTTCGAAAGAAAATTGAGCTGGGTATGGTGGCTCACACCTGTAATCCCAGCACTTTGTGGGGCTGAGGTGGACGGATCACCTAGGTAGGAGTTCAAGACCAGCCTGACTAACATGGTGAAACCCTGTCTCTACTAAAAATATAAAAAATTAGCTGGGTGTGGTGGCGCGTGCCTGTAATCCCAGCTACTCAGGAAGCTGAGGCAGGAGAATCGTTTGAAACCAGGAGGTGGAGGTTGCGGTGAGCCGAGATCGCGCCATTGCACTCCAGCCTGTGTGACAGGGTGAGACTCTATCTCAGGAAAAAAAAAAAGAAAAGACAAGAAAGGAAATTGAGCCCGAGTGCCAGTCCTGCTGGGCCTTCTGCTTGCTGGCTGACCCTGGGCACACCTTTCCTTCCCTGAGCGTCAGTTTCCCATCGGGAAAGGACAGGTGGGATCCTGAGTTCTGTGCCTCTCAGTGTCAGGTGTGTTGCATACATAGCTGGGCACCGGCGGAGTCCTCTTGGGCCACCAGTTCCCCAGGCAGGGGAGGGAGGAACCACCTTCCTCACCCTCCTCCAGAGAAACAGGTCACTGGCTGAGCCTGGGCCTGCAGCCAAGGGGAACTCGGAGACAGTAAACCTGAGCCATCCGGCTGGCAGGTTGTGCAACTTTCACCAGCGCCCACAAACAAGATATTGGCCCCTGGACTTTGAACTCTGGGTAGCCTTCTCTCCACTAAGCCACCCAGTTTAGGGGACAAGGCTGGGGGTGGGCAGGGCGGGCAGAGTGCTCGCCTAGTTCCAAGGATAGCCAGGTGGCTCTGGGCCCCTTGAAGAGAGAGGGTTCCACCAAGGAGGCTGTCCGAGCACCTGGCTGTCGGGGGTCGGTGGAGGAAGGTGGCCAAGGGGGAGGGGTGTGTGTGTGCAGGCGAGCCTGTGTGTCTGTGTCTGCACGTGGACATGTGGCACCTGTGAGCTGAGTTGCCTCTGCCTGTGCATGGAGCCACGGTTACTCTCAGGGGAGTGATGCCAGCAGGCTGTCAGATGCTGGATGCTGCTTTGTGCCTGTGGGGTGGTACACGCACGAGTCTCTGGCGGTCTAATGTGTGTCCTCATGTGTGAGGCATCCTGGTGACTGATGTGTGTATGTTTGCATGCATGTATGTAATGGGGCCCGTGGCAGAGTGTGGATTTGTGAGACCCCATGCAGGTGTGTGGCTCTGATTGTGTGCCGATGAAGGTGCATGTGGGTGTAAATACACGTCTGTGTGCACAATGGCGGGTGGGCGTGTTTACCATTAGAGATACACATGTATGTGCATGTGCATGCATGTGTTAGCCCCAGCAGTGGGTCCTGTGGTCTCTAGGGTGGTCCTATGGTTTGTAAACATGCATGACCTCTTTACTACAAATGAGTACAGGTGACGTGGATGTCCATGCAAGGGCCAGTGTTGGACCCATGTCCCTGGAGGCTTGGCCCAGCTCGTCACATGCTTCACTCCCTAGTCCCTACTAACCTGTCAATGAATTTCATGCTTCCAGCAAGTTTCTATTCTGAACCTCAGTTTCCCCATCTGAACCGCAGAGGAGGGGGTCGGACTGGATGAGTTCTCTGGCTCTTCCTACCTCTGCAGCAGGTTGGATACCACGTTGCCAAGAACATGCAAATATGAGGACACTGAGAACTCAGAATGCCTAGAATTTACCTCGGTCCCTGGCTGAGGGGCAGGAAGCTTTGAAGTGACAGGTGAAGCCAGGGACCCAGATCCTGGGATAGGGCAGGCCCAGCAAGGGCCTGAGGGACCACTGCCTTCCATCTGGCCAGCCACCAGCATGGGCTGGAGGGAGGGGACTGACTGGTGTGCCTCTGCCCAGGAACCTGGAAGGGCAGATGGGAATGGGGAGGCCAAGGTGGGAGGACCTCTGAGCAGCCTCCAAAAGGAGTCCCAGTGACACTGGGTGGGAGGCAGTACCACCCCACTACTCACAGAAAGGAGTCTGTCCCCACTCCTTTGCTCCTTAAGGAATGGAACCCTGGGGCAGCTGTCTTGGCATGGAATGAGCCTTCATTCCCCTTAGGGCTGGCTCCAATATTTGAGGCTCCAGCCTGAGTCTCAGTGGATGCTGAAGGCGGGGGAATGGATACCCTGCTGAATGCCTGCACTGTACCAGGCACTTTGCTAGTGTGGCAGGAGTGGGTTCTTGGCCCCCTTCACCACTTTCTTCTCTCCCCTGACTCTCAATAGCTCCACCTACACTTTGTGCAGTGAGTCTTTAGGAAGGAAACGAGATAACACAATAGCGCAATGCCACTCCACCTTTGCCACAAGAGACAGTCAGTGGTAGCATGAGAAAGCTTTGCTGTCTCGTGAGGTTTACTGGGAAGAGCTAGAAGGAGCTAGAGCCTCTTCCATCAGCCCCGCCTATGACATGACCTCAGGGGTCTGACGCTGCCCATCTAGGATAAAAACTCTGGCACTGGAAAAGAGGGAGGCAATTCTTGGGCAGATGATGCCCATTGTAAAAGTCCGGGCCAGCCAGAAAAACAGAAACCACTTTAGGTATTTCCAAAGGAGGAAATTTAATACAGGGAATTGGTTGCCTGGAAGAGGGAAGAATCAAAAAGCCAAACAGCAAATGGTGAGGCAACTGCTTGTCCCACAATGGCAAAAGGTACAGCCACTTAGGGCTGGAGAGACAAAAGGAACAGGCAGTGACACTGCCCAGGGGCAATTTGAACCCTCAGAGCCACCTGGGGATTTGGAACTGCAGATGAGTGGGTGTTCTCTAGAAGCAATGGCACAGACGAGAGCAGCCTGTGCTTGGGAAACGAGACCCCCACTCCCTCCCTAAGCAGAGGGAGGGAGAAATACCCAGATTGTCCCCTCCCCCGCTCCCATCTCCTGCCAGTGCTTCCCCTTGGCCCAACCTAGCAGGAAGCCAGTTGGCAACGGAAACTGGGAAAAGCAGTTTGCAGGAGAGGGGCAAGCACGCAGGACTGCCCAGCACACTTGCCCAGGATGCACACCGCAGGGGCTGAGAACGTGCTGGGAAAAGCAGAGAAATACTTGGCAGCCTCCCCAGGACTCTGTGGATATGATTAACTGTTGATCAGTTTCATGGACTGAACATACATACACTTCCAGGGAGCACACTGAACACAGATGCTACTAGTGCAATGCACTCCCTGAGCGTGGCTTCAAGTTGCCCCTGCCACAGCCCAACCACAGGGACAACTCGAAGCCACCCTCCCCAGGCCACCGTTGAGGAAATGGAAGCTTTAGGAAGGGAAGTGGCTTCTACAAGCTCCACGGCTGGAAGACGGGCAGTCAGGGCTCAAACCCTGGTGACTGCAGAGCCCCAGGCCTGGGAAAAAGGTGAGAAGTTAGGTGTCAGGTGTTACCCTTGGGAGCAGATGCTGGTTATTAAACTCAGTGGGAGACCCTGGGTAAAATTCTGAGAAGGAGAGAGGCGTTGAGTTTGGGTGAGGCGGGCTGGAGAGAGAGCTGTTGATGGTAAAACAGGAAGGGTGTAATGGATAAGGGTGGAACCGGAGCCCAACAGTTTGGTTCAGATCAGCTCTGCCACTTACTAGTCCCATGACTTGATCTCACCATGCCTCCGTTCTCTCTTCTGTCAAATGGGAGTAATAGTGATCACAGTACTTGCTTCATAGAACTGTCATGAGAACTAGGGTGTGGTGGAAGCAATTGCTAGGATCATTGAGTCCTCACACTGAGCCAGAACTCTACCACTTTCCCTACAGTATCCTATTTCATTCTTAAAAACAAAATATGGGCTGGGTGTGGTGGCTCACGCCTGTAATCTCAGCACTTTGGGAGGCCGAGATGGGTGGATCGCCTGAGGTCAGAAGTTCAAGACCAGCCTGGCCAACATGCCACAACCCTGTCTCTACTGACAGTACAAAAAATTAGTTGTGCATGGTGGTGCATGCCTGTAATCTCAGCTACTCAGGAGGTCGAGGCAGGAGAATTGCTTGAACACAGGAGGCAGGGGTTGCAATGAGCTGAGATTGTGCCATTGCACTCCAGCCCAGGCAGAAATTTGAGACTCTGTCTCAAAAAATAATTTAAAAAAAATATGGGCTGGGTGCAGTGGCTCATACCTGTAATCCCAGGACTTTGGGAGGCTGAAACAGGTGAACCACCTGAGGTCAGAAGTTCAAGACCAGCCTGGCTAACATGCCTGTCTCTACTAAAAATACAAAAATTAGCCAGGTGTGGTAGCATGCCTGTAATCTCAACTACTAGGGAGGCTTTTTTACACGTGAAAATATTGAGGCCCTGAGAACTAAAGCAACTAGATTGAGGATGGCATCAGTCGGAAGTAGAATCTGACTGCAAAGTCCTATCCCAGGGAGGCTGCAGCACTTCCTGTTTTCTCAGTCCTTCCCTTGGCAGACAAGCCCCTGTATTCAATTCCTTCTGTTCAAACCCAGGGCATTTCAGTTTTCCTGATAAGACACTGAATAAACGGTGATACGATAGTCATCGTTTATCATGGGTTTCCTGGGAACAGACACTCTTCTATGCACTTCACGTACGTTCATGTATCCAGACGTGTCCTGCTCATTCTACCCATTAAGTACTATGATCCCGCTCTACAGCAGAGGAAGGAGATGGTGTGAAGAGAAGCCACTTGCCTGGGATCCTGCAGCTAGTGAGGAGCACAGCCGGGGTTTGAGGACATGAGGTTCAAATCCAGAATTCATACCCTGACCACAGCAGGGGACCAACCTACTTGCTGTGGGCCATCATTACTGCCAGGCAGTGGCCAGCATACCAGAGCCCTGCCCTAGTGGCAACTAGTTAGCCTCTGTGACCTCCCCATCTGGCTCCATCTGTCCCCTCTGCAGTGGACCGTGTCTAATTTCTACCCCTTTCAGAGACTAGCACAGAGATGGTGTGTCCAAAGCAATCTCTTCTCTAAGCTGAAGACCCCAGTGTCTGGGAGGGGCCAGGAGGTGAGGTGGGGCCTTCCCAGAGGACACTGAAAGGGCTCCTAACCCTGGTGTCTCATCCCACTCAGCCTGTCCCCATTATGCCACTCATGGCACCAGTCCTTCCTGGGGGACCCTCCGATGACTCACCCACCACAGCTTTCACTTCCTTCTTCTCCAGAGGCAGCGTCTGACCGGCTGCAGCTGCACTCAAGAGCCTCTTCCTCAGGGGCTTCCAAGGTGATGGGGTGCAGCCATGGGCCCTGCTGCAGGCGTGAGGTCCAGGCCTGGGGGCTGGAGTGCTGCCTCTGTAAGGAGCAGGTGGTCAGAGGGGCTCTGGGCCTCCTTGCTAGAGACTGGCTTCAGCTGAGCCCTGTGCATAGTCACTTGCCATCCACAGCCACGCAGGGGTGGCACACAGGGAGATGGACCTTGAGTGTGAGACAGAGTCTCACTCTGTCACCCAGGCTAGAGTGCAGTGGTGCAATCTTGGCTCACCGTAACCTCTGCCTCCTGGGTTCAAGTGATTCTCTTGCCTCAGCCTCCCGAGTAGCAGGGAGCGCTGCAGGCCCCCACCACAGCACCCAGCTCATTTTTGTATTTTTAGTAGAGATGGGGTTTTACCTTCTTGGCCAGTCTGGTCTCGAACTCCTGACTTTGTGATCCACTGCCTTGGCTTCCCAAAGTGCTGGGATCACAGGCATGAACCACCGTGCCTGGCCCAGCCTACAGCACCCGGTATCCCTAGGCAGTCTCCAAGGACTAACCAGGCATGACCCTGCTTAGCTTCAGAGATCAGATGGGATCAAGTGTGTTCAGGGTGGTATAGCTGTAGACTTTTTTTTTTTTTTTTTTTTTTGAGACAGGGTCTTACTCTTGCCCAGCCTGGTACGATCACAGCTCACTGCAGTCTTGACTAACGGGGCTTAAGCAATTATCCCACTTCAGCCTCCAGAGTAGCTGGGATTACAGGTGCATGATACCACACCCGACTACTTTTTGTAATTTTTGCAGAGATGTGGTTTTGTCATGTTGCCCAGGCTGGTCTTGAACTCCTAGGCTCAGGCGATCTGCCCACCCCAGCCTCCAAAAGTATTGAGATTAAAAGCATGAGCCACTGTGCCCAGCTGACCTGGAGTTTTAAAGCTGGAGTTATACCTGTCATATTTCCTGATGGCATTGAAGGGACCATATCCATTCATTGACTTATTCATTTATTCGCTTACGTAACAAATCTGTCCTAGGCTTTTATGTACCAAGCTGTCTCTAGGGTACCAAGAAACCAGGGCTTGCCCTCTGCCCACGAGGATCTCACAGGCCATCTATGGGTGGGGGTTGTGGGAGTGGCAGGTAGTGGGGCTGATCCATCAACAGAAAACCCCCGCACAGTGAGAGCGGTCGTGGAGAGAACTGGGTGGGTCCAGGCAGTGCAGTGGTGAAGTTACAGGGCACTGCAGGAGGGACCTTGGATTTGTGGAATCTGAAGCGTTTCCATTTTGGAAGCCCCATCTTTAGAAACAGAATACAAAATTAGATTCAAAAGCATTTATTTAGAAGGAGAAAACAAAACCCAAGACAGCATCGAGGGCTTGGAGATACTTCTGAGATCTCTTCACACGGTTTACCAGAAATATTTACATGAAAATGCTTCCTCATTACAGGCTGGCTTCCCTCTCCCCCTAGAGTACTCTATAGCTCCCAGCTATTTGGGGGGTGCTGGGAAGGGCAAGGCTGAAAATGAAGCTTAGCTAGTGTCACATCGTAGTCTCCTTGGAGCCGGTGTGAGGCACAACACTGTTCCCATCCCAGTCTAAGAGGAGGGCGCCTGGATAAATGACCCAGCTGTGGAGTCAGACCTCAGTCACACTCCCCACTAGGCTGTTTTCTGCCTATGCCACCGTGGGGAAGTTGCTCATCTGAGCCTTGGTTCACTCATCTGTAACACGAGGCTATTGATAGAGCCACATATTGTGTTTTTGTAAACATTCAGTGAGATCATCCATGCAGAGCGGTCAGTAAACACGAAGCACCGGATGAATGCCGCCATCAGAGTGAATGCTGCTATTCATGATGGAGGTCTGTGGCTGTCCTGCCTCTGTGTGTGTGTGTGTGTGTGTGTGTGTGTGTGTGCAGCAGGCGGTCAGGGAAAGCTTCCCAGAAGAGGTGACACTGGCGTTGGATACTAAAGGAAAATGTGGAGGGTCATTCCAGGCAAAGGGAATGGCACCTGAAGTGGCCGCTGCCTTGACGAGGGGAAGAAGCCCAGCCAGGAGAGACCTGGAGGGATTCTCTAGCTTCTGGGTGGCCATATTAAGGCTGGGCCTGAGCTTCCCAGGCCATCCTGGTTTGCAGCCCCAAGGCTGCAGCTTGGCTGAGGCCAAATGTTGTGTCTGGGTGGGAGGGGGGTGCCCGGCTTGGTCTCTGCTCTAAGTTTCAGCCTCAGCCCGCTGCCCCCTCCCGTTTCCGGGCCTCCACTTCCTTCCCCTCCACAGACCACAGAGGCGTTTAGGAGGAAGCCGCTACTAACTTTAGCAGCTAGCCCTGGACGCCCCCACCCACAGCTGCCCCAGCCCCCTTGCGAGGCACCACATCACTCTGAGCCCCAGCCCACGGCACTCATAAGTGAAGAGGAGGCCCTGGCCCCTGGCCAGCGCTGTGCACCCCTTACCCACAGCAGAATAGGGAGCCCTGGCCTTGAAGCTGGGAGACCGGCTGTGATACTAACTTACCGTATGGTGTCCTGAAGTCCCTGCACCCTGCCAGGCCCCTGCGTCCCCATCTGTGGTAGGAGAACGGACACTGGGCAGGCCCCGACCTCTGGGCAGAGTACGGGAGTGGGGTGAACGCGGATGCTCTGCCACCTGCCCCTGCTCTTCCGTCCCAGCTGGAAGGATCTGAGAGTCAGTCCTGGGACAGACTGAAGTGGGGAAGCCTGAGGATAAAAGAATGGCGTTCAAACTTACCTGTGAAAGTGAATTTGTATTCCAAATGGGCCTGTGCAAGCAAGGAGCCCCAAAGCTGAAGCTTTTGGAGTGTTACGGCGAACCTGCCCAGTTAGTACAGAGTCCAGCTCGGCCTTAGAGACCCCCACCCGGGTGGCGCTGAAGGCGTGACGAAGCAGACACCCAGATAGAACGGCAAAGTGGGACTCTCCGAGGGCCAGCAGCCGTCCGAGCTGACAGCCTCAAGGGCCTGACAGCATTCTGGGCGAAGGGCCTCGAGCAGACTCTGACCACGCAGTTATTCTCTGAACAGGTGATTTTTATTCACAAACAGGTGTTCTGTGTCCTCTCATAGAACCCAGATAAACTAAGGAGACAGCTGCTGCCTGCCTACCATTGATCAAAAACAAACCAGAAAGTGTTCTCCACGAGGGAGTCCCGGGGGCACGGGCACACATCCTGTGCTTAGAGAATTATTTTAACCGGTGCATGATAAACATATACAATTTTGCTACTTTAGAATGCCCCAGGTAGTTTTCCACTGGGGGCGGGGGGTGCGGCCAGGTTTGCCTCGCCACTGTTGGTAGCAAACAATACACTTTAACATACACTCAGCATTTCTCAACAAGTGTCCCCAAAGTCCCCAGGAGATGGTGGGGAAACTGAGGCTCAGGGAACGATGCCACAGGCCCAGCACAGTCACAGAGCTGGCAAATGGCAGACCGGGATTTGAACCCACGTTTGTTAAAAATCAGTGTCCCCATTTCATCCACTACCTGCGTCGGCCTCTGGAGAGCTGCACCTGGCTGGAGAACATTAGGCGGAAAGAGAGACCGAGAGAGACAGAGAGACAGAGAAAGAGACAGAGAGACAGAGAGACAGAGAAAGAGAGACAGAGAGACAGAGAGACAGAGTAAGAGACAGAGAGACAGAGAAAGGCCCACAGTAGCACGGTGCAGGAGAGGATGCAGGCACTGTGGCCACAGACCTGGATGCAGGTCCTGGCTCTGCCCCATCTAGCTGTGTGATCCTTCCTGGGCCTCAGTATCCTCATCTGTAAAGTGGGCTGACAGGGCAGTTGTAGGTGCCCACAGAAGCCAGCACTGCTTTCTAAGTCCATTTGGAACCACCTTGATGAAAATAACACGTGTCCGACGCTTCCCTAGTGCCAAGCATTGCTCCAGGTATAAGTTTGGGGAAGGAGGGAAGATAAGGGGAGGTGGTTTAATGCAGAAGAAAAGGTTCGAATGCACACACAAGTCCACAAGAAGGTAGATCAGCCCAGAAAACCCTGCCTGAACACATCCATCCACGCTGGCGTGCTCTGACCTGCGCAAATCCATGCACGTATGCATAGTGCGCGCACAGGTCTACGCAAAAATGCGTTTAGTTGATGCACCTATATCCATGTAAATGTGTTCATACATGCACGCCCAATAGAGCCAGGGATCTGTTCATACTCCCACGCACCCACGTGTGGCTCCTCTCTGGCTGTCGCCTACACTTGCACATGTAAACATGCATGCCTATCACAGACATGCTCACACACACATGCACATTACACAGGTTTGCAATCACGCATGTCTCACCGCCCAAGGGCACACACACAGAGACTCACATACGTATGTCTTCCCAGGCACTGGCACACACAAATACAAATTAGTGCCTGGTTCGAATTCTTTGCTTAAAGAAAACTTGTGACTGTATTAAAAATGTAGGACGCATCGGCCAAATAATTAAAGCGAGGAGCGAGGCAGTGGGACTTCTCGCCGCTCTCTCGGGGCTGCCTGTGCTGGGCTGTGCGCAACGCGGCTTCCTCCTATATATTTGAGGAAGAGGCACTTTATTACAGTAATTTATCACCTCCATAAATGTGACTCCTCGGTAACGCAGAATAATTTGGGAAGAAATATGTTTTAAAAATTAAAAATGCAGTCGGCATGCGCCCCATCAGGTCTGCAGGGAGACATCGCCGCAACCCCGGTAACTGCCCGTGTAGCTCTAATACCTACAACTTCCATTATTTAAAGTGTGATTATATTTTTCCTGCTTGGAGCTTTGTCAGCTATAAATAAAAGATAAGGGTGAATTGTTGCAGGGCCTGGTAAGCACTTCCATTATTGGTACTTAAGGGGGCTTGGAGATGGAGGGAATGGGCCGGGGTGGGGAAGGAAGGGGAGGCCACTGGGGGCTGCTGGCTGGGCCTGGCTGAGCTGTTGGCATGGGTGGGCCCAGTCTTTTTTTCTGGTTGTGTTTTCCTCCGGGTCCAGGGTGATGTGACCTCGCGAACTTCACCTCTATTACTCACGCACACTGTGGACCATAAAGAAAACCACCATGGAGGTTGCTGCCGTCAACACCTCCCTACTTGCCTGCCCCGCTCCTGGTCCCCAGGGACCCCACAATCACAGGACACACACGGAAGAAGGTCTCATAAGAGAAAGGGATTTACCCACTTGAAGATGTTCGGTTTTCCACAACCAGGAGTTGTTTCCAAGCGAGTCCAGGGATGCCGCTGGGTGGGGAAGGGGATTCAGAAGACAGCGTTTGTGGAGGTGGAGAGGTCCCTTCCTTACCAAAAATGGGTCATTCGTAAGTCAGAGGACAGCTCCAATTAAACCGAGAGTAACCGAGAAGGAAAGGACATTCCTTTGAGAACAATCAGATCCGAAAACGAACTTGTTTGTTTTGTCAAAAGGAGAAAAGAAACAGATTAGAAAAGAAAGCTGGAAATAATCACTCTGCCCCCAACTCAGTCATGCACGGGTCTCCAAATCTGAAAGCTTGGATTGGTGTCCTGGCCATGCCAGTTCACAGATATGTGAACACGGGCAAGTGTTTTTCACTTCCTCAAGCCTCAGTTTGCTCCTCGGTAATTTGGGGATGACGGCATCTGTTTTCAGGGTTATTGTGGGTTTGGTTTTTTTTTCTTTTCTTTTTTTCACGAGTCTTGCTCTGTCACCCAGGCTGGAGTGCAGTGGCACCACCTCGGCTCCCTGGAACCTCCATCTCCTGGGTTCAAGAGATTCTCCTGCCTCAGCCTCTGGAGTAGCTGGGGCTGCAAGCTTGTGCCACCATGCCTGGCTAATTTTTTGAATTTTTAGTAGAGATGGGGGGGGTTTCAGCATGTTGGTCAGGCTGGTCTCGAACTCCTGACCTCAGGTGATCCACCCGCCTCAGCCTCTCAAAGTGCTGGAATTACAAGTGTGAGCCACCGCACACAGCTGTATTGTGGGTTGTTATTAAACAAGGTAACACACATAGAGTATTGGGCCTGGCTCCTGCCGCACTCCAGGTGCTCAATATGGTTGATGAAATAAAGTCAGCCAGAGGCCCAGCAATCACACTCCTTTGTGTCTACCCAAATGACTTGAAAACTTATGTGCACACAAAAACCTGCACACAAATACTTATAGCAGCTTTATTTATAATTGGCAAGATGTGGGAAGAACCAAGATGTCCTTCAATAGGTGAGTGGATAAACAAACTGTGGCCCATCCAGACCGTGGAATATTATCCCGTAATGAAAAGAAACGGGCTGTAGGAATGAGGAGTGACCATTTAGAGCAGGCGTCCCCAAACTTTTTACACAGGGGGCCAGTTCACTGTTCCTCAGACCGTTGGAGGGCCGCCACATACTGTGCTCCTTTCACTGACCACCAATGAAACAGGTGCCCCTTCCTGAAGTGCGGGGTGGAGGGGGGCGGATAAATGGCCTCAGGGGGCCGCATGCGGCCCGCGGGCTGTCGTTTGGGGACGCCTGATTTAGAGGGTAATGGATTTCGATTTGGGAGATGGATTGCGGTGATGGTGGCATGAAAATTTGAATGTACTTAATGCCACTTAAAAATTGTTAAAATGGACCAGGTGCAGTGGCTCACGCTTATAATCCTAGCATTTTGGGAAGCCAAGGCGAATGGATCATAAGGTCAGGAGTTTGAGATCAGCCTGGCCAATATGGTGAAACCCCATCTTTACTAAAAAAAAATTTTAAAAAGCCCAGGCCCAGTGGCTCAAGCCTGTAATCCCAGCACTTTGGGAGGCCGAGGTGGGCGGATCACGAGGTCGTGAGTTCGAGACCAGCCTGACTGACGGTAAAACCCTGTCTCTGCTAAAAATACAAAAAAATTAGTGTGATGTGGTGGCAACACCTGTAATCCCAGCTACTCAGGAGGCTGAGGCAGGAGAATCGCTTGAACCTGGGAGGTGAATGTTGCAGTGAGCCGAGATCATGCCACTGCACTCCAGCCTGGGTAACAGAGCAAAATTCTGTCTAAAAAATAAACAAAACAAAAGAATTAGCTAAGCGTAGTAGCTCATGCCTGTAGTTCCAGCTACTTGGGAGGCTGAGGCAGAAGAATCGCTCGAACTTGGGAGGTGGAGGTTGCAGTGAGCTGAGATCGTGCCACTGCACTCCAGCCTGGGTGACAGAGTGAGAATCTGTCTCAAAAAAAAAAAAAAAAAAAAAAAAAAAAAGTTAAAATGAGGCTGGGCATGGTGGCTCACGCCTGTAATCCCAGCATTTTGGGAGGCCGAGGCAAGTGGATCACTTGAGGTCAGGAGTTTGAGATCAGTCTGGCCAACACAGTGAAACCCTGTCTCTACTAAAAATACAAAAATTAGCTGGGTGTGATGGCAGGTGCCTGTAATCCCAGCTACTTGGCAGGAGAATCACTCGAACCTGGGAGGCAGAGGTTGCAGTGAGCTGAGATCACGCCATTCCACTCCAGCCTGGGCCACAGAGCCAGACACCATCTCAAAAAAAAAATGGTTAAAATGAAAAATTTTATGTTATATATATATTTTACCACAATTTAAAAAAAGAAATGAACTATTAGGTCATGAGAAGGCACGGAGGAGCCTTAAATGCATATTACCGGGTGAAAGAAGCCAGTCTGAAAAGGCAACGTATTATATGATTTCAACAATAAGACACTCTGGAAAAGGCAAAACTGTTAAAACAGTTTAAAAAAAAATTGGTAATTGCCAGAAGTTAGGGATGGCGGTAGGGGAGGTGACAAGGAGGAGCACAGGGGATTTTTGGGGCAGTGAATCTATTTTGCATGACGCTGTCACAGTGGGTGCTTGTCATTATATGTGAGTCATTGTACATTACATTGGTATACATGAGTCATCATGTATTATACATTTGTGTCACACGTTCTACAGTGAATCTCAGTGTGAACTATGGATTTTAGTTAATGATAATGTGCTAATATTGCTCATCAATTCTAACAAATATACCACAGTAATTCAAGATGTTTGTAATGGGGAAGTAGTGGGGTTGGAGATGGTGGGGTATATGGGAATTATCTGTACTTTCTGCTTCTTTACCTGTAAACATAAAACTGTTCTAAAAAGTGAAGTGTTAAAAAAATAAAAATTAAAGTGAAAAATGAAAAATGAACGCTCTCAAAATTAATAGTACAAAAATTAAATGGGCCAAAGCACAGTGGCTCACGTCTGGAATCCCAGAACTTTGGGAGGCCAAGGCAGGCGGATCACCTGAGGTCAGGAGTCTGAGACTAGCCTGGCCAACATGGTGAAACACTGTCTCTACTAAAAATTCAAAAATTAGCCGGGTGTGGTGGTGTGCACCTGTAATCCTAGCTACTCGGGAAGCTGAGGCAGGAGAATCACTTGAACCTGGGAGGTGGAGTTGCAGTGAGCCAGGGTTGCACCACCACACTCCAGCCTGGGTGACAGTGATTCAAGCCCTTGAAAAGGTGAGAAGGGGGACCAGACGCAATGCCTCACGCCTGTAATCCCAGCAGGTTAGGAAGCCAAGGTAGGTGGATCGCTTCAGGTCAGGACTTTGAGACCAGTCTGGCCAATATGGTGAATCTCTGTCTCTACTGAAAATATAAAAATTGGCCAGATGTGGTGGCATGTGCCTGTGGACCCAGCTACTTGGGAGGTTGACGCCGGAGAATCGCTTGAACCCAGAAGGCAGAGGCTGAAGTGAGCTGAGATCATGCCACTGCATGACAGAGGTGTGGGTGACAGAGTGATTCTGTCTCAAACAAAACCAAACCAAAAATGGTGGGAAGGAATGGGATTCAGAGCACAAGTCATGGCATTGGCCTCTGGGAAGAGAAGGGACATGGCCTCTGGGTGCCAGGAGAGAGGACTCGAAGACCAAGGATTTGAGAGGTTCACAGGGACGGGGCGAGACTGAGAAGGCAGCCACGCCTCTTGGGTATCTGTTCCGTCGGTGGTGTCTGGGGCATGGTTACCTATTGGGAGAGATGAGGTGGCAAGGGCGTGAGACATTTGAAAAGTGAAAAGATAGGACATACCTGCTCCAGAAAAGAGAAACACAGAAGGCTCGGGGGGGCAGCTTGAGGTGCCCATTTGAGGTCTGTGGTCATGAATTTAGAGTGAAACCCGACGGCTTAGTTGTGTGATTTTCTCCAATGGCACAGGCACACAGAGTCAGGAAGTCACTGGGTGTGGTACATTGAATGGTGCCTCAGAGAGATATGTCCATAGCCAACCCCCTCAGAACCTGGGAATGTAGCCTTAATCAGAAAAAGGGTCTTTGGGCCGGGCATGTTGGCTCATGACTGTAGTCCCAGCACTTTGGGAGGCCAAGGCGGGTGGATCACTTGAGGTCAGGAGTTCGAGACCTGCCTGGCCAACATGGTGAAACCCTGTCTCTACTAAAAACACACAAAAAAATGACCCCAGCGTGGTGGTGTGCATCTGTAAACCCAGCTACTCAGGAGTCCGAGGCAGGAGAATCACTTGAACCTGGGAGGCGAAGTTGCAGTGAGCTGGGATTGCACCATCACACTCCAGCCTGGGTGACAAAGCAAGACTCTGTCTCAGAATAAAAAGGGTGGGGGCAGTCTTTGGAGATGTAATTAAATTATGGGGATGTAATTAAAGATCTCAGGATGAGATAATCCTGGATTATTCCAGTAGACTCTGAATCCAATAACAGATTGGATTATAAAAGCCAGAAGACAAGACACACACAGGAAGCAAAGGTCGTGTAAAGATGGAAGAGAGACTGGAGTTACGCAGCCCCAAGCCAAGGTACACCTGGGGCAAGACGTTGGAAGAGATGAAGAAGGCTCTCTAGAGATTTCAGAGGGAGTTCGGCCCCGCTGCCACCTTGATTTCAGACTTCTGGCCTCAAGAGCAGGAAGAGAATAGACTTTTGCTTCAAGCCATCCAGTTTCTGGTAATTTGTTACATCTGCCCTAGGAAACCCACACACCGAGGGAAGATGTTGAGGTGAAATTGAGTCAATCAAGTAGACGAAGGAAGCCAGGAGGGGACCAATGGATAGTGAGAAGAGGCAGGGCCAGTGGACTGGCAGCCCCCATGAGCACTGAAGAAGTATGGCAGTGGTGGTACTTGAGCAAGGGTCTGCAAGGCTAGGAGGCCAGTGTTGGTGTGGGGTGTTTCTAGAATGGGGAACTGAAGCCAAGCCAGGGAGGTGGCTTAGCCAAGCTCCCACAGTTATTTGTGGCAGAGGAAGACACTTCCAGTTCTTAGCCTCTTCCTACGTCATTCACTCATCTATTCAATAAATTCTCATTGAGTGCTTGGTGCGCTGAATACCAAGACCGAAAGATCCAGTTCCAGTCCTCGAGGAACTCACTGCACATCCATACGACATTGTCTCATTCATTTAATCCATTAAATATACATTGTAAACATACATTTTACATGGCAAAGATACATCAAATGTCTGTTAAATAGACATTGGTGAACAGTCAACAGCCCTCATGGAGCTTGAAGAATAGTGATTTACTTACCGTGGGATGTTGGGCAAGTATCTCTGCCTTAGTATCTCCATGTCTGAGTTTCCTCATCCGTAAAATGGGGATCCTAACATTAGAAAACTAACAGGGTTACTATGAAGATGAAAGAAGTTAACAGCATGTAAAATGCTTACACATAGTAAGCTTTCAGTAACCTCGCTATTTTTATTCTTTTTTTTTTTTGAGACGGAGTCTCACTGTGTCACCTAGGCTGGAGTGCAGTGACTTGATCTCAGCTCACTGCAACCTCCGCCTCCCGGGTTCAAGTGATTCTGCTGCCTCAGCCTCCCGAGTAGCTGGGATTATAGGCACGTGCCACCACGCCCCGCTAATTTTTTATATTTTTAGTAGAGATGGGGTTTCCCCATGTTGACCAGGTTGCTCTCAAACTCCTGACCTCAAGTGATCCACCTGCCTTGGCCTCCCAAAGTGCTGGAATTACAGGCATGAGCCACCGAGCCCGGTCTATTTTTATTCTTTAATAATTTCAATGCGTGTATATCTTGTACACTCAACAGACCTGTTGCTGCCGTCAGTGCCCCACCCAGATCCCCTGGGTACTTGATTTTCCGGTACATGCAGATGGTGTCCTGCATAAGCACCTGTGATTGATTTTCTGCCTGAGTGCTTCCTCCTCACCATATTGCAGAGTTGGTTGGCTGAGGCCAGAAGTTTGGGGTTGTTAACACCCTCAGGGATAGCATTCAGCCAAGGGTGCATAGGAGCGAGAGGATAAATATACCTGCTTCCTTCCCCCTTGAATAGGACAGCTCGAGGACATGTTCCACTCCGTCAGTTCCCCAGTGAGATTGAGCCTCAGTTGCCCGTAGCGGGAGCCTAGTAATTAACGCATGCTTTCCTTCTTTGTGTTGCTTCCCCGTTTCCCTATTACATCTCAGAAGCCCTTCTTGAGAATCTACTTCCTAGGACCATTTGCAACACCAACTGTCCGAGGTTATATTCCCCTAGAAGCAGATCCTGAGATGAGGATTAAGTGTAAGCAGCTAGTTTATTTTAAAGCTGATCTCAGGATCTGCCTTTAGGAGAACATAACCTAAGACCGTTTGTATTGCAAATGGTCTTAGGAAGTAGGTTCACAAGATGGGCTTCTGAGATGCAATCACTCACAATCAAGTGGCAATAAAAACCACATTGCTGGTAGTAAGCGGAGTGGCGGTAACCCCTGATGTGCTGTAGCTTCGCCCTTGCTAAGGCTCTCAACTGATCGGATTGGAAAGATCTGTAGGTGGAAGAAAGCACAGTGGCATATCTCTAGCGTTTGAGGAATGGGGGTGGGGGCGATGGTAACTCTAAGGATTGCAGAGTTGTGAGTTGTTTGTCTGAAGTTAACTGCAATGAAGGCCCTAAATAAAGAAAATGACAGCTCAGGTTAGCCAACTATCAATTTATATCCCGGTGCAAAAACCAGAAGGCTTACAGGGTGCTGCTCAAAGGGACTGCTGAAATAGACGATTAACTCCTGAAGCCAGAGGGCAGAGTGTGCTGAAAATTAGACCTAAGATCTGATTGAAAGAGTAGTGGCAGGACACAGGGGGCTCAATGCACAACCCCAGAAAGACTTCTGTGCTCAAATCAGAGAGCCCACAGGGAAAGACTAGAACCCTGAGACCTAGAAGGGGAACATTTGTGGGGGGTATTCCTATTAAACCAGACCTTCAGATTCTCCTGAAAGTCTACACTGGTAGAAGTGGACCGCCATCCCCTTTGCTAGAGAAGAGCAGCCTCCGCTTGGTGGGGGCGAAGCAAAGCCTCACCTGAGGTGAATCCTTTGCTTCTCAAGATAATGTGGATTCTTCCATAACAGCCTCAATTTTTCCCAACTGCCATTCAGACCAACAACTAGGGTCAGGTCTTAGCGTAATCTAGACTTTCTTTAGTAGGAAGAGATGAATTATGCAGGAGCAGGCTCATGTGTACTGGTAGGAACTAGGAGAACACCCCTGGTGTTCTTGATTTGATATTAGCTGTTGTTGATTTGATATTAGTGGACAGAGCATATAAGGTGATTCGGATGTGAGGCTATACGGGACACTCTCCTGTGACTCTGGAGCCCTGTTCCCATTCTATAATGCTGCTGGGACTACGGCTTGAGGCTTGGACATGAAGTGAGCCTACAGCAAATGAGATGGAGCTGCCAGAACTGCCATGGCAAAGTTTCAAGGAAAGAATAAACAAGCTGGCCAGGCACAGTGGCACACGCCTGCCATCCCAGCGCATTGGGAGGCTGAAGTGAGAGGATTGCTTGAGTCCAGGAGCTCAAGACCATCTGGACAACATAGTGAGACCTCATCTCTACAAAAAAAAAAGAGAAAAGTTAGCCAGGTGTGGTGGTGCACACCTGTAGTCCCAACTACTCAGAAGGCTGACGTGGGAGGATTGCTTGAGCTCAGGAGGTTGAGGCTGCAGTGAACCGTGACTGTGCCACTATACTCCAGACTGGGTAACAGAGTGAGACCTTGTCAAAAAAAAATGGGGGGCGGTTCATAGAGGTGGGCATGTTAGAATGAACTGCTCCAGCCTTGCTAAGATAGTAAATCAGAAGCGATACAGCATATTAGAAGCAATTGCAGAGATGAGAGCCATCCTCAGACTTAAAGGATGCAGGAGTGGGGGTTCCTATCATACCCCGATTTAGGTCACCAAGAGAGCCTTTTAAACACCTGGGGGATCATGGCAGAAGAGGGTGAATCACTGCAAATATAACTACGTGGTAGGACCCATCACAGCTGCTATGCCAGATGCGGCATCTTAACTGAACAGAGTGTCATCACCTCTGGCACTTAGTATGTGGCTATTGATCTGGAGAGTGTATTCTTTTCTATACCCATCAGAAAGATGGGTCAGAGAAGCGCATATTCACATGGGGCAGACATCAGTCCACATTCACCGTCTAAACCCCAGGTGATGCTAAACCCTCCTGTTCTCTGCCACAGTACAGTCTGAAGTCATCTTGATAATCTGAACTGAGGTGGCTTTGTATTGTTGACAACTTGACTAAACTGAAGCTATATTTCCTAGATTCCCTTCCCTCCATAGTTCTGGGGTAGTGTGGCTCATAAGACATTTTGAGGCTGGATGCGGTGGCTCATGCCTGTAATCCCAGCACTTTGGGAGGCCATGGTGGGCGGATCAGCCTGGCCAACATGGTGAAACCCTATCTCTACCAAAAATACAAAAATTAGCCAGAGGTAGTGGCAGGCACTTGTAATCCTAGCTACCTCAGAATCGCTTGAAACCCGGAGGTAAACGTTGCAGTGAGCCGAGATTGTGCCACTGCACTACAGCCTGGGTAACAGAGCAGGACTCCATCTCAAACTAAAAAAAAAAAAAAGGCATTTGGGGCCAGGCGTGGTGGCTCACACCTGTAATTCCAGCACTTTGGGAGGCCGAGGCTGGTGGATCACCTAAGGTCAGGAGTTTGAGACCAGCCTGACCAACATGGAGAAACTCCATCTCTGCTAAAAATACAAAATTAGCTGGGTATGGTGGCACATGCCTGTAATCCCAGCTACTCGGGAGGCTGAGGCAGGAGAATCGCTTGAACCTGGGAGACGGAGGTTGCAGTGAGCCGAGATCAGGCCATTGCACTCCAGTCTGGGCAACAAGAGCAAAACTCTGTCTCAAAAACAAAAAAAAAGGCATTTTGAGTGAGATTTAGAAGACGGAAGTGAAGCAGCAGACACGTGCCTTTTGTGCTAGAAACTGGGTGCGTGGTACCAGCTGCTGTTGTCCGGTACCTGCTGGCTTGCCTTGGAGTCAAGGGGCAGCAGCCAGCTCTCCAGGCCTCCTGCCATTCCTCTGTCCAAGTGCCTGTGTGCCAGGCACAAGACCAGGTGCTGGGGGTATCTTGCTGAGCAAGACAGGCAGAGCTCCTGCTCTTGTTGGGTTTATGTTCTCTTGGAGTTCAGTGAAGGAGACAGGAAATTCTTCAAAGCCAAGTTCTTCAGAGTGGAGCCTGCACTCTTCCCCTTGTCCTGAACCACCTTCCAGCGCAGTGTACCCCAGCGTTGTGCGTGGAGTCAGCAGCTCTCTGCCCGTCTTACCTACTTTCCATCTCAATTCCCATCTCCGACTCTATCTCTTCTGGATCGGTAACTGCAACCCTGAACCATTAGCGGTGGTTATTTCTGAGAAGTGAAATTGGGAAGAAGGGATCTCCTGCATATTTCATGTACAACTGAGGCCAAGAGAGATGATGGAACGTGTCCAAGGTCACACAGCTGATAAGTGGCGAGCTGAGATCTTGCTCACCCCCGTGCCCCCAGCTGTACACATCATGGTTCCAACCATGAGGAGGACAGTCCTCTGCCTCCCTCCCCCCTTCCAGCACTGCCTGGCCTCCACACATCAAATCCAGACTTTCCCCTGAAAGCCCCTTGGGTCTTCACTGCCTTCCTCCTGACTGCGGTTGAAGGACAGAATTAGAACTCGCCTTGCAGTGGGAGGTGGTGGCAATGGCGGAAGAGAACTGACTTCTCTTCAACTTCTAGGAATTGACTGTAACAATCAGATAGGGCCAGGGGCTGAGTCACTGGCGGGGGCCCACTCTGGCTGGGTTTCAATCAGTTCAGAAGGTGGCAGCGTTTGAGGGCGGAGAGGGGATGGAAGAAGGCACAGGCCTTCAGTTTCACTTCCTCTCTGGGAGGCCCAGGCCCTTCAATGCTGTTCCTGCCTCCTCGTGGTGGGAGGGCTTCCCTAGCAGCTCTCAATCCAGGCCAACTGGGGTGGGCTACATTTAGGTCATGGGATGTCACAGATGTAAAGACCCAACATCTCATTTTGCAGATAAGGAAACCAAGAATGAAAGAGGTGAAGAGTCTTGCCCAAGGCCATGCAGCAAGTTATACTCACTGCTGGAGCTCAAACCCAGGCCTCTCCAGAATCACTCACCACACGGCTCCACAGTGGGCGCTGTTTCCAAAACGCCCAGGCTGGGGACCGTCCCAAGACCAGCCCTCAGCTTGGGTGGGGGTCACTGCTCTGTGACTGAGACCAAAGCTGGATTTTGGAGGTAGACATCTGGTTTCTAATCCTGGCTCTACTGCTATGTAGGGCTTCAGACAATGATTCATTTCTTCTTAAAATGAGCATAAAGGATATTATCTGAGCCAATCTGTGCCCAGTTGCCTAGAATGTCATAGATACTTAGTAAATGTGAGCTCTGTTTCTGCTTTCCAATAGTTTCCTGACTTTGACAGAATCCTGGGTTTTTTGACCATGTCTCAGGGGTCCTGAGTAAGAAAGAGTGAAGAAGAAGGCAGAGAAAATTGGGCTTCTCCTCCCCCATCTTCCCTAGCATCCCCTAGGAACCAGAGTGTCTCTGACTTTATCCATTTTATATGTTGTTTTTCAAAATGGTCCCGTGAGGCCGGGCACAGTGGCTCACGCCTGTAATCCTAGTTCTTTGGGAGGCTGAGGCGGTGGATCACCTGAGGTCGGGAGTTCAAGACAAGCCTGGCCAACATGGTGAAACCCGGTCTCTACTAATAATACAAAAATTAGCCAGGCATGGGGGCAGGCGCTTGTAATCCCAGCTACTTGGGAGGCTGAGGCAGGAGAACTGCTTGAACCTGGGAGGTGGAGGTTACAGTGAGCCAAGATCGTGCCACTGCACTCCAGCCTGGATGAAAGAGTGAGACTCTGTCTCAAAAAATAAAATAAAAACAGTCCCGTGAAGGACAACTGGCAGTCCCCCACCGCCTTCGAGATGCAGATGCAGGGAGGACCTACTGGAACTGCAGGAAAACGAGAACCACAGTGCGGTTTTCCCACTCACGCATCTGACGCGTGCTTCACATGTCTGACATTTGATCATCAGTTTCGTGGGGCAGCAGGAGTCTGTGGCCAGCCCTGTGGGTTCCCACTCAATTGCCCTGCTCCACTTGCATCCTAACGGACGGAAATCTGATTCGGGTTGACCACTGGCTGCCCCTGTGATTTGTGGGCCCCCTTTCTGGCCACAAGGCGCGAGGAAATGGGCACCAGGGTGAACCGATTGCCATGATTCCATCCCTCTTGCCCGTGATCCAGCAGGGCCTGGGCTACACGCCCGGGACAGGATTCTGCTCCTTAGACAGGAGGTGATCTCCATTAGAAAGAGGGAAACATTCCCTTTGATCAAAAAATAAAAGATAGGACTGAATTTAAGGAAGATAAGGGCTGGGCATGGTGGCTCATGCCATATTCCCAACACTTTGGGAGGCTGAGATGGGTGGATCACTTGAGGTCACGAGTCCAGGCTGGCCAACATGGTGAAACCCCGTCGCTACTAAAACCTACAAAAAAATTAGCTGGGTGGCAGTGGCACATACCTGTGATCCCAGCTACATGGGAGGCTGAGGCAGGAGAACCGCCTGAGCCTGGGAGGCTGAGGTTGTAAGCCAAGATCACGCTACTGCTCTCCAGCACTCCAGTCTAGCAAACAAACAAACGAAAACATACAGGGCAAGAGGAAAAGCTGCCCCCTTCTCTTGCCTCTCTGTGTGACTGCAGACATAACTCTTGGCCCTGCAGCAGCCCCCACCTTTGGGGACGGTCCTGAGGACAAAGTGAACTTGTCATAAACATATGGACTAGTCAGCTATTATTACCATAATGCTGCAAACAACCCTCCCGCAAACCCAGTGACTGATGCAGTCTTGTCTCAGGCTCCCAGGTCACAGGCGAGCAAGTTGATGTGGCTTAGCTAACCTAGAATGGGCTGGGCCACCGTGTGTCAGGCTGCTGGCTGGGCTTCGGTCTTCCCCACAATGTGTTTATTTTGGGAACCGGGCTGAACTCTCTCTCTCTTTTTTTTTTTTTTTTTTTTTGTGGTGGAGGAGTCTCGATCTATTGCCCAGGCTGGAGTGCGGTGGCACAATCTTGGCTCACTGCAACCTCCACCTCCCAGGTTCAAGCGATTGTCCTGCCTCAGCCTCCCAACTAGCTCTAGCTGGGACTACAGGTGCATACCCCCATGCCCAGATAATTTTTGCATTTTTAGTAGAGACAGGGTTTCACTATATCGGCTAGAATGGTCTCAATCTCTTGACCTCATGATCCTCCTGCCTTGGCCTCCCAAAGTGCTAGGATTATAGGCATGAGCCACCGTGCCAGGCTGGGATGAATTCTTCTCATGCAGTTCTCAGGAGTGCCAGGGGCTGAGCCAATACTCACATGAGCACATTTAAGCCTTTGGATGACCAGGCATGGTGGCTCATGCCTTTAATCCCAGCACTTTGGGAGGCCTAGGCAGGTGGACTGCTTGAGCCCAAGAGTTTAGGACCAGCCCAGGCAACATAGTGAGACCCCATCTCTACAAAAAATTTTAAAAATTGCTGGGCATGGTGGTGGGCACCTGTATTTTCAGCTACTTGGGAGGCTGAGGTGGGAGGATCACTTGAGCCCAGGAGTTTGAGGCTACAGTGAACTATGATTGTCCTACTGCACACCACCCTAGTCAACAGAGCAAGACCCTTTCTCAAAAAAGCAAAAAAAAAAAAACTTGGCTCACGTTCCAGTGGCTGAGAGTCACATGACCAAGCCCAGTGCACGGTTCAGGATGTATACTCACCCAGGGCTCAGGGAGGCCTGTGAATATTTGCAGACCAATACCCCAACCTATCATGCAGCCACAGACATAACTGACCCAGGAGCGGCCCTGCTGGCCTTCAGTTTTCTCCTCTGTGAGACAGGAATAGCTATCAGTCAAGTTAGGGTTTTGCTACCTGCCGCCGAGATGGCAGTGGAGTTGTGGGTTGGGGTGGGTGGCTGCAGGACCTCCTAGGGAGAAGGTACCATGAGAAAATATGGACTCTGGAGTAAGTAATAGGGCCTGAACAAAAAGGAGAGTTCCAGACTTGAGGTGGTGGCTGGGATTCGAACCCCCAACCCCACTCTCCTGCTGAGATGTGTGCTGTACCCAAGGGAAAAGCTAGTTGTGGGTTTTTGAACTTAGAAAGCAGCTTCATCAACTTCTGTGTCACTTTGGGACTTAAGCCCCTCCAGGTAGGAACCTCCTGAGTGAGCCTAAAGCATTCTGTCACAGGAGCTGCCAGCTTCTTAATGGCTGGAGCTGTCAGGAAGCGTTTGGTGCTGGGTCAAGGCACAGGCAAGGTCTGTGTGGAACGCAGGCTGGTGCAGCAAAGGTTCAGAGCCCAGGGGCCGGGCATGGTGGCTCATGCCTGTAATCCCAGCACTTTGGGAGACCAAGGCAGGAGGATCAGCCTGGTCAACAGTGTGAACTACCCCAGCTCTACTAAAAATACAAAAATTAGCCAGGTGTGGCAGTGGGCACGTGTAAGTCCGGCTACTCGGGCGGCTGAGGTGGGAGAATCGCTTGGGCCTGGGAGGCAGTGGCTACAGTGAGCCAAGATTATGCCACTGCACTCCAGCCTGGGTGACAGAGCAAGACTCCATCTCAAAAAAAAAGAAAGAAAAAAGAAGGTTCAGAAGGCAGCTGAGGTGCCCAGCAGGGCTTGGAGAGGCCCACAGCACAACCAGGGCGTCGGAGGCCGACAGGCCTGTGCAATCTCGGCTCACATGGTCCGTGTGAATCCATCTCGGATTCACAGGTGCATAGAAGACTCCACTTGGGAACACCCCAAACTCTCATGTGAGGACAGAAGGCGAAAGGTTTGTGGTGGACTAGGGTTCTGGGACAAGGAGGTAGGCCTTGGGGCTGGGTGCTGGATGTGCCTCTCCATGTGATCTTTCTGCACCCACAGGATGGTGAGGCCTGTTAAGCCTTACATCATGGCCTGAGGTTTTCGAGTTCAACACCCTCATCTTCTGTAGATACTGAAGTCCCCAGTGCCCCGCCTCCAGTAAGAAGAGAGTAGGCAGCGGGCAACACTGGCTCAATAAATAAGAAAACAACAAAATAAGAAGAACCATGCCGGGCGTGGTGGCTCGTGCCTGTAATCTCAGCGATTTGGGAGGCTGACGCAGCTGGATCACTTGAGGTCAGGAGTTCGAGACCAGCCTCGTCAACATAGTGAAACCCCATCTCTACCAAAAACACAAAAATTAGCTGGGAGTGGTGGCACACACCTATAGTCTTAGCTTCTCAGGAGACTGAGGCAGGAGAATCACTTGAACCTGGGAAGTGGAGGTTGCAGTGAGCTGAGATCGCACCACTGTACTCCAGCCTTGGTGACAGAGCAAGACTCCGTCTCAAATTTAAAAAAAAAGAAAGGACATTAGCAGCTGCGTCTGTCCACAGTGTGTAGGGCAGCATTCCAGGACAGCGCTGGGGTGTCTGTGGTGTCTGATATCCTATAGGCACTGGGGTTTCCTTCCCTCTGCTGCCTGGTGTCCCCTACCTGATTTTAGACCTGGGACTGCAGAACAACGTCTGACCCACAAAGAGCTCAGGCAGGCTGAGCAGGGAGGCTCGGTAGACTGAGAGAATGGTCAGAATGTGTGGTTCAACAGCTAAATCCAGGCACCCTGGTGTGTGTCCCAAATTAGTAATATGTGGGTGGTGGTGGAGGGAGGTGGATGTCAGCGGGTGTAACCACAAGCATCCTGGGGCCGTACTGGCAGTGGGGGAAGATGGTGGGGACAGAAGGGAGGAGTGAGGCAGGCAGGAGAGGACCAGGGGTACTGCAGGGCTTTAGGAAATTCAGACGTGTCACGGTCACTGTGGCCGGCAGGGCCTTGGGCCCTCTGCCCACAGGACCTCATGTGGGATTTGCAACCACCCCACTGGGAGGGGCTGTTACTATCATTTCACAAATGAGGAAGCAGAGGCTCAGAGAAGGGAAGTACCCACCGGCAGAGATGAAGGGAACGGAGCTCAGCTAGCAGTCTACAAGACCGTGGCCAAGGGGCCTAGAGGATCAAAGCTCGATTCGGGTCAAAACCCATCTGTGAGAGGGTCCAACTGGGCAGGCAGGTGTGGTGGGCATCTGTGCTCCCGGGCAGTCCTTGGACTCCCTTTTCCTAGACCCTCCTCTGCCCCAGGTAGAGCCTCAGGGGCCATATTTATACCTCTCTGCTCCCCTGGCGACAGCTGATTGGACCAGAGGAGGAGGTTGATTCAAGAGGAGCCAATCAGCTTCTTTCTGCTGTGACTTTGGCCTTGAGAATCAGAGCTACTGGGTTGCCTTCTTGGCTGGTTATTTGAAAGGAGTCCTAAAGCTGGGCTGGGCTGGCTGTATTTGGCCAAAAGCTCATAGAATGGCAGAGAAGACTTGATCATGGAAAGGTTGAAGTACAGTTATGGGAGAGAGTGACAGAGACAGGCAGAGATAAGACAGAAAAAGGCAATCATGCAGGAGAGG
Organism: Saimiri boliviensis; assembly: GCF_048565385.1. Classification (NCBI taxonomy): domain Eukaryota; kingdom Metazoa; phylum Chordata; class Mammalia; order Primates; family Cebidae; genus Saimiri; species Saimiri boliviensis. The sequence continues at coordinate 216,892,685 of NC_133450.1, read as the reverse complement.
TAGTGAGATAAGGCGGTGAGGGGGAGAAGGAGAGAGAGGAAGGAAAATAAGGAGAGAGACCGAGATAAAAAGAGAAACAGTCACAAGGAGCCTAAGATGCTACCTCCAGGTCTCCTGACAACTTTCTGGGTCCCTACTCCTATCTTCCTGAGGCTGCTACATGCCCAGGCTTGGAGCTCTGGGATCCTCCTGTTTTAGTAAACCCCCTTCTCTTTTTGAGCTATTTCGAAGACTTGTTGTTGTTTTTTTAAACTTATAATTTTCCTGCCTCAGCCTTCCGAGTCGCTGGGACTATAGGCATGTGCCACCACACCTGGCCAATTTTTTGTATTTTTAGTGGAGATGGAGTTTCACCATGCTATCCAGGAGGGTCTTGACCTCCTGACCTCACGATTCACCCACCTCAGCCTCCCAAAGTGCTGGGATTACAGGTGTGCCTGTTGGAAGATTTTAAATTACTTTTTGACATAGTTTGGATGTTTTCCCACCCAAATCTCATGTTGAAATGTAATCCCCAGTGTTGGAGGTGTGGCCTGGTGGGAGGTGATTGGATCATAAGGATGGATTTTTTATGAATGGCTTAGTACCATCCCTTTGATGCTGCCCTTGGTAAAGTAAGTGAGTTCTCCTGAGATCTGGTCATTTTAAAGTCTGTGGCCTTTCTCCCCAACCCCTCTTGCTCCTGCTCCCACCATGTGAGCAGCCTGTCTCCCCCTTCACCTTCACCATGATTTAAGTTTCCTGAGGTCTCCCCGGAAGATATGCCAACATTATGCTTCCTGTAAAGCCTGCAGAGCCATGAGCCAATGGAACCTCTGTTCTTATAAATTACCCAGTCTCAGATATTTCTTCATAGCAATGCGAAAATGGCTTAATACGCTTGTTCAATCCCTTTATTTGTTATTAGTCTGTTCAAGCTTCCTATTTCCTCCAATTCAATCTTGGTCGGTTATATTTTTTCTAGGAATTTATCCATTTCCTCTAGGTTATCCAAAATGTCCATACCCAAATCTCTATCAAAATTCCAATGGCATTTTCACAGAAATAGAAGAAAGAATCTTAAAATTCATATGAAACTACAAAAACCTCTAAATAACCAAAGAAATATTGAGAAAGAAAACCAAAGTTAGAAGCACCATACTCTTGATTTTTTTTGACATGGAGTTTTTACTCTTGTCTGTCACCCTCCTCCCGCCTTCCCACCAAGGTCATTCTGGCTGCTCTGGAGGCAGGAGGAGGCAAGGGAACCAGGTACAAATGGCCCAGCATGAGACAAGGGGGGCTTAAGCTGGAGAGGAGGGGACAGGGTCAAAATGTATTTCAGAGGTTCATGGATACATGTGGAGTTGAGCAAACAGTGATCAAGGATTATTGGCTTGAAAAGTGGAATATTGGGGGTGCCATTTGCCAAAAAGGGGAAACCTGAAAGAGAAATAAGTTGGGGTGGGGGAAGCTCATCATGAGGATGCTGTGCCTTCTTGACTCCAAACTTCTTGGCTCCTTCAGGGAGCTCCCCATCCCAGGAGTCTTGGTAGAGCAGAGGTCAGGACAAGCGACATCATTTGCAGGGCAAATTATGCAAATTGCAAATGCAAATCCCCTGCAAAATGGAAATACACAGCCCCTTGTTCAAAAACACTTGCAAATTTCAAGATGGTTTCCAATGCAAGACACCCGGGGGGAAAAAAAAAGAAAAAAAATTTCAAGACGGTGACCACAGAGCATTGAACCAAATGAGAGGCTACACAGGCCACCTGTCTCTGAAGTTGGCCCTGATACAGGCATTTACTGTCCCAACACTCTCAGCTCAGAGCCACAGAATGACACTGAAATACATGGTATCTAAAACTATGGATTCAAGTGGGGATACCCAAGGATAGAAGGTGACAGCGAAGGAGAGGACCCAATACCAACCTTGGGCATTCAAGCCTTTAGAGGTCAATAGATGAGAGGAGTCAAGGAAAAAAATCCAAAGGAGCTAGAAATGAGTCAACGCAGAAAGGTGTGGTGTCCTGGAAGCTGAGAGGGGAAAATGATTGCAAAATTGCTCGGCACCCAGCACGGTTGCTCACGCCTGTAATCCTAGCACTTTGGGAGACTGAGGCAGGCAGATCACAAGATCAGGAGATTTGAGAGCATCCTGGCTAACATGGTGAAACCCTGTCTCTACTAAGAACACAAAAAATTAGCCGGTCATGGCACGTGCCCATAGTCCCAGCTACTCGAGAGGCTGAGGCAGGAAAATCGCTTGAACCTGGGACGTGAAGGTGGTAGTGAGCTGAGATCTCGCCACTGCACTCCAGCCTAAGCGACAGAGTGAGACTCCATCTCAAAAAAAAAAAAAAAAAAAAAAAAAAGAAAAAGAAAGAAAGAAAAAAGAAAAAGAAAAAGAAAAACTGCTCAGCGTGGCGAGCTGCCGAGAGGCTGAGGAACACGACCACTGGACAGGGGCCATGGTGGGCTGGGGGTGGGTGATGACATGCCTGTGGCAGTGCTGCTCAGATGTTGTGATAATTATACTATTATTATTTAGGAGAGTCTCACTCTGTTGCCCAGCCTGGAGTGCAGTGGTGGGATTACAGCTCACTGCAGCCTCAAACTCCTCAGTTCAAGCAATCCTCCTGCCTCAGCCTCCAGAGTAGCTTTGACTACAGGCATGTGCCACCATGCCTGGCTCATTTTATTTTTATTTTTGTAGATATGGGGTCTCCCAATGTTGCACAGCCTGGTCTCAAACTCCTGAGCTCAAACAATCCTCCCACCTCAGCTTCCCGAGTAGCTGGGTCTATAGGTGCGTACCACCACCCCGTGGCTTTTTTGTGTGTGTGTTTTTTTTTTTTTTTTTGTAGAGACAGGGTTTCACCACGTTGCCCCAGACTCATGCAATCCATCCACCTTGTCTTCCCAAAGTGCTGGGATTACAGGCTTGAGCCACCACACGTGGCCATTGCTCAGATTGTAATGTGCACAAAATCACCTAGGGGTCTTTTGAAACTGTAAATTCTAATTCCTTAGGTCCAAGGCCTGAGGCTACTCATTTCTTTTTTCTTTTCTTTATTTCTTTTTTTTTTTTTTTTGAGACAGAGTCTTGCTCTGTTGCCAGGCTGGAGTCCATTAGCACGATCTCAGCTCACTGCAACCTCCACCTCCTGGGTTCAAGCGATTCTCCTTCCTCAGCCTCCTGAGTAGCTGAGACTACAGGCTTGAACCACCATGCCCAGGTAATTTTTGTATTTTTAGTAGAGATGGGGTTTCACTACGTTGGGCAGGATGGTCTTGATCTCATGACCTCATGATTCACCCACCTTGGTTTACCAAAGTGCTGGGATAACCCAGCTGAGACGGCACATTTCTGACAAGCTCCCAGGCTCTGCTGCTGCAGCTGGTGGGAGGCTCATACCTTGAGTAGCAAGCTCCAAGGCCATGAGTTTCAAATTTGGCTGCATAGAAGAAACACCTAGAGTACATGGCCAGCATGGACCGTATCCCAGACTAATTAACTCGGAATCCCCAGGGGTGGGGCTAAGACACTGGGAATTTCTTAAGTTCCACAGGTAATTCCAATGCATAGCCAAGGTTAAGGACTATGACTAAGGTATTCAGAGCTTAAATTAGTGTGTGTTAGTTGCTGCAGATAGCTCTTCCTGTTTAATCCTTACGTGGATATTATTATGTATTTCTATTATGCATTTTATTCTGATCATTTTCATAATGGAACACAATTGTTCTTAGAGTTTATCATTTATTGCAATGCATTGAGCTGGGTACTTTATATTCATTATCACCACTGCTATCGTTACTTTAAAAATAGGGAGAGCTCTTGGAAGGATGGGTAGGTGGAGCACAGAGGATTTTTAGGGCAGTGGAAACACTCTGTACAGTACTATAACGGTGGGAAATGTCATTATACATTTGTCCAAAGCCATGGAATGTACAACCCCAAGAATGAACCCTGAGCTAAACTATGGACTCAGTGATAATGATGTCTCAATACAGGTTCGTCAATTGTAACAAAAGGACCACTCTTGTGGGGATGTGGCTGGTGGGGGAGGCTGTGACTATTTGGGGGCAGAGGGCATATGGGAACTCTTTATACTTTTCCTCTCATTTTTCCTGTTAACCTAAAGCAGCTCTCAAAAAATAAGATCTTAAAAAAAAATAAGAAGAGCTAATGTTTACGGAGGGCTTGCCTTGTACCAGACACTGTGCTATGTGCTTTGCTTGCATTATCTTATTCCACAAATGAAGAAACTGAGAATCGGAGATTTAAAAAGCTGTCTCATGATTACATAGCTAATATGTGGTAGAGACAGTTTGCAATCTCAGATCTATTTCAAAGCCCACGTGCCTATCCACTATTCTCTAAAACTGTGTTTTTCAAATGTTTCTAATGATAAAGATGATCTGGCCGGGCACGGTGGCTCATGCCTGTAATCCTAGCAGTTTGGGAGGCTGAGGTGGGTGGATCACCTGAGGTCAGGAGTTCGAGACCAGCCTGGTCAACATGGTGAAACTGTCTCTATTAAAAATACAAAAAATAGCCAGGCAGGCAGGTGGTGGGCGCCTATAATCCTAGCTATTTTGGAGGCTGAGGTGGGAGACTTGCTTGAACCTGGGAGGCAACAGAGAGAGATTCTGTCTCAAAAAGAAAAAAAAGAAAGAAAAAGAAAAACAGATATTCTGATACTTGTTTAAAAATACAGATTCCTAGGACCCTCCCCTGAGGAACCTGACTTAGTAGCCCTGAGGTGGGAGCCAGTCTCTATATTCTTCCTCCTCCCTCCTCGGCCCCTCCCCCCGAGATCCTTATCATCAGGCCAGCTTAGGAACACTGCTATAATACCTAATGATAGGATTGTGGTACATGGTTTTATTGTTGACAATAAAGTTCATTCCCTTCTTTGTAAGAAGATTATCCAGCCCCACCCTTGCCCTGCCTCCTGGTAGGCGGGAGTGCAGCTCTCTGCCCCTTTGCCAGGCTTGGCAGTGAGTTCCTCTGACCATTGGCAAGGGAGCAACATGACCTGTGCATGTCTAGTACAAGCTTTAAGTGCAGTTGCATGGTTCACCTTCCTCACCTGCACTTCTACTCTCTATCCTGAGAGTGACGTGTCCCAGAGCAGGGCTGTGCTTTCAGCCTGGGTCCAAGAACAAGAAAACACATGGGGTAGAGCTAACCTGCAGACCTTGTGAGAAATAAAGATTTGTTGCTGTAAGCCATTGAGATTTAGTGGGGAAGATGTTTGTTACACGGCACAGCTGACTAATACAACATTTAGTTATAATATTATTAACCATCGTGACAGCTCTTGAGTACTTTTTACGTATGAAGCACTTTATACATATATATGTATAGAGTCTCTAATCTTAGCAAAAATAAACTGCAAGCTCGGGATTCCTATTGCCACTTTGGAGATGAGGAAACTGAGGCTCAAAGAGAGCTTTCCCAAAGTCACCCTGCCAGGAGCTGCACAGCCACCATCTGATCCCAAAGCTCTTCACCTCACAACTGAGCTTTCTTGTTCCCTCCCCTTTCCTCTTTTTCCCACCTGCCCCCTCCGTTTTCTGCTAATATCAGTCTCAAGTGCAACCTGTTGGCAGAAACAGACATATGCAATATTTAATTCACTTTAATTAAAATATATTTTAGTGGATTTTTTTTTCTGGGACATAACTCATTTTGATGGGAACCCATTGGATTTTAATGGGAAACCTATTAGAGGAACATATTGTGATCTTTAATGAAGCTGGGCTGCGTGGAGAACCACCTACAGGTAATTAGAAGCCCTCCAGGCCCTTGGGGAATAAGGTGAAATGAACTTCGGTTTGTTTAAGACAATTAGTGCAGACAATGATCTGGGAACGAATTAAATGGTCCTTGATTAGGAGCAGCTGTGCAGGTGGCGTCCTCAGGAAATGGGACATACAAGTGGGGCTCTTAAGAAAGAGTGATTATTAGTGCTTATCTGTTTATATTGGCAGCTGGTACTTCCGCAGGCTGGAAGTTTGATCAGGTGGCTCCTCCCTGCCCCACCCCTCCCTGCTGCCCTTCCTCATTGATTCCTAACTCTTCCTGGGTGTGCCAGGTGTCTCAAGGGGCCTTTCGGGCTCTGATAGCAGATGGGTGCATCTATAATGGCAGAGCTGGAAGCTTCTATACTCCCACTAGTAAATGGCTCCATATTGCTGGACACTTCTACGCTGGTGGGATTGGCAGCCTCTATGTTCTTAAGGATGGTGGATTTGTTGTTGGTGGTGGTTTTTTTTTTTTTTTTTTTTTTTTTTTGAGACAGAGTTTCACTCTTGTTGCCCAGGCAGTGCAATGGTGCTGTCTCGGCTCACTGCAGCCTCCACCTCCCGAGTTCAAGCGATTCTCCTGCCTCAGCTTCCCAAGGCTGGGATTACAGGCATCCATCACCACCTCCGGCTAATTTTTGTATTTTTAGTAAAGATAGGGTTTCACCATGTTGGCCAGGCTAGTCTCAAACTCCTGACCTCAGGTGATCTGCCCACCTTGGCCTCCCAAAGTGCTGGGATTACAGGTGTGAGCCACTGAGCCCAGCCAAGGATGGGTGTTTCTATACTAGTTAGAATGATGATGTCTATGCTTACACACATGCACGTGCTTACATTTGCTGCTCTAGGAGCCACTGTACTCCTAAAAGAGGCATTGCCCCTGTTCTGGCATGGGCTTATTCTATTCGTGCTGGACCACTGGGCACATTCCCAGCAGAAGGAATACTAAATAGTGCACCAAGCATGTCAGGCGCTTCTATACAGTAGAAATAAGCATGCTTCTCCTTTGCCCTGAATGATGGGAGGGAGGAGGAATCTTCCCCAGAAGAATGGGAAGGCTGCCTGGGAGAAGGGACGTCTAGGGAGAATCCTGGTGGGAATCAGCAAGAGGGCAACTTCTACAGTGATAGAAATAGAGCTCGGCCAGGCGCGGTGGCTCATGCCTGTAAGTGATCCTAGCACTTTGGGAGGCCAAGGTGGGCAGATCACCTGAGGTCCAGAGTTCGAGACCAACATGGAGAAACCCGGTCTCTACTAAAAATACAAAAATTATCCGGGCTTGGTGGCGCATGCCTGTAATCCCAGCTACTCAGTGGGCTGAGGCAGGAGAATCGCTTGAACCCGGGAGGTGGAGGTTGCGGTGAGCCAAAATTACCCCATTGCACTCCAGCCTGGGCAACAAGAGCAAGACTCCATCTCAAAAAAAAAAAGAAGAAAGAGCTAGAGCTCACAGGTGTGGCTGCTTCTATACTGATGGGAACAAAGGCATCTACAGTGGTTGAGCTGGGAGTGTCCACAGGGACAGTAATGAGTTGATTCTTCTGAAGGAACTGGTGAGTCTACACCAGCAGGGAAGCGTGTTCTATACAGGTATAGATGGGCACTTTCCTACACTCGCATAAATGGAAATCTTGACATTTGCTAGAATTCATGTTTCTGTAGATGGGCATGCCCACGCTGGCAAGGATGGGCACATCTGTACTGGCAGGGGTTAAGTCCTAGAAAAATACGGAATTTTGCGCTGAAAGGGATGGGCATTTCTTCATCAGTGGGGATGTGTGCTTCTACACCGGTATCTGCCATTTCCTAACTGTTTCTGAGACAGAGTCTTGCTCTGTCACCCAGGCTGGAGTGCAGTGGCATGATCTTGGCTCACTGCAACCTCTGCCTCCTGGGTTCAAGCAATTCTCATGCCTCAGCCTCCCAAGTAGCTGGGATTACAGGCGTGCGCCACCACGCCTGCCTAATTTTGTATTTTTAGTAGAGACAGGGTTTCACCATGTTGGCCAGGCTGGTCTTGAACTCCCAACCTCAGGTGATCTGCCTGCTTGGCCTCCCAAAGTGCTGGGATTACAGGCATGAGCCACCACACCTGCCTGGCACATTTCTTAACTCTTGACCAGTAAACCAGAGTGATCCCACTGATGTGTCCTCTGTTTCAGAACATTCCTTGTATGTAGGGCTGCTTGGCTCCGAGCATAGGGCCACCTGCCTATAGATGGAAGAGGCAGCTACACTGTGGGGGCAGGGAGACACAATGACGAAAGAAGCAGGACCACTGGTGACCTGTACCTGTCCAGGAGGGGACTATGAGGGAAACCCCCATCCTGGGGAGAGCCCAGAGAAACTCAGATCAGCCAAGACCCCAGAGTGGATTCCAGGAAAACTTTCTGGTACCCAGAACCAGGGAGGCCGAGGAGGGTGCCAGCCAGGACCCCCATCACCACCCAGCCGCCCAGAGCCCCTTCCCTAATCCCCTATCAGCTCCAGCTCCTGGCAGGGGCTGCTGCGAGATTCCCCATGCAACCCTGACACAGGGCTGTAGCTAAAACATTGGTCTGGCAGTTTTCCCTCTTTAAGTTGAAGTGTGATGTTGGCAGGCAGCGAGCTGTGGTGGCAGGCTGCCAGGGGGAGCATGTGTTGGAAATCCTTGTCCCATGTTGCAGCAATCTGGGGCTCCCCCACCCACAAACTGCTCCAGAGCCAGCCAGCCCTGGGGACCAGAGCCTCGCGCTGATGGGGAGCAGCCACCGAGATAAGGGACCTGATGAGGCAGAGGGGCTCAGAGGACCAGGAAGAGGGAGACAAGCATGAGTAGAGATCATCAGAACTGAGATGGAGCCACAGAGAGAGACATGGAAACAGAACAGCCAGTAACAGAGACTTAAAGAGACACACACAACCAGAGAGAAACCCAGAGACATGTGGTCAGAGAGATCCAATGAAGACTGAGAGAAAACTGAATTTAAAACAGATAACGACTGGGCGTGGTGGCTCACGCCTGTAATCCCAGCATCTTGGGAGGCCGAGGAGGGTGGATCACTTGAGGTCAGGAGTTTGAGACCAGCCTGGCCAACATGATGAAACCCTGTCTCTACTAAAAATACAAAACTAAGCTGGGCGTGGTGGCGCATGCCTGTAGTCCCAGCTACTCAGCAGGCGGAGGCAGGAAAATTACTTGAAACTGGAAGGCAGAGGTTGCAGTGAGCCAAGATGGTGCCACTGCACTCCAGCCCAGGTGACAGGAGCAAGCCACCTTCTCAAAATAAATAAATAAAAATAAGGAAGAGAAGAAGTACAGGAGAGTGAGCAAAAGGGACAGACTGGGCACAAGTTCTGTCTCTAAATGGTCAGTTGTCAGAAATATATACATGTATATATTCAAATACATGTATACTATCTGTAACAAGAAAGAGAATCCTCAGTGGACCAGAAACTCTGGAGCTCCGGAAAGATGGACAGTAGATAGGCTTGGATTGACAGAGGGGTTCACAGCGTCTCTGCCACAGGAGGAGAGACCTGCTGAGCAAGGCGGGGCCGGCTCCAGGAGTGCTCCAAGCTCAACGCTGGCAGAACCGAGGAATACTCGGACCGGCGGGAGAGCCTGGGGCAGTCATGAGAGTTAGTGATTGAGGGCATTTAGAGGCAGCCAGGCTGGCCAGCCCTCACTGCCCGACTGCCCCCAGCAACCCCATTCCACCTGTCACTCATGCTAAGCAGCCAGCAGCAGAGGAATGTGCCCGCTAGCCAGAGCTGCGCAAGGGAATATTTAGATCTGAGAGTCAGAACATGCCCTCAAGCAGCGGCCCCCAAACTTTTTGGCATCAGGGACCAGTTTGATGGGAGGCAACCTTTCCATGGAGGGGGTGTGGGGGAAGAATGGTTTTGGGGTGAAACTGATCCACCTCAGATCATCAGGCATTAGATTCTCATAAGGAAAGCACAACCTACATCCTTGCACCCTCTGTTCACAGTAGGGTTTGTGCTCTAACGCAGCCGCTGACCTAACACGGGGTGGAGCTCAGGTGGTAATGCTTGCTGCCTGCCACTCACCTCCTGCTGTGCAGCTCAGTTCCTGACAGGCCACAAACCAACTCAGGTCCCTCGGCCTGGGGGTTGGGGACCCCTGCCCTGGAGTATCTAATGGCATACTGGGAAATGAGAAACACATCAACTTCCGTCGCAGACCGCTAGTAGCACTCCTTCACGGTGAGTATCAGAGGCAAGCCCTTGAGGTCAACACCACGCTTCAGCGGCAGGCAGGCAGGAATTCCCAAAGCAAAGGTGAGGGGAAAACCAAGAATCCCCAAGGATGCGAGCAAAGTCGACCCCGAAAGAGAGGCATCAGGCTTCACAAAGAGGAGAGCTGAGACCCAGGCAAACAGCCTGAAAGAGCAAACACAAGCCAAAGAACACCTTAAAGTGTGCAATTACGATCCCGAGGGAGAGGGGAGAAGATCACATATTCATGAACTGAGGACAGGTTGTTCCTAAAATGAATCACTAAAAGATCTTGGAAATTTAAAATAATTGTTCAAATACGAAACTCAGTAGGTTGGCTGAATAGTAGCATAAATACAGCTAAAGAGAAAATTGGAATCAACTTAAAGACATGCAGCCCCTATGCCTCGTCTAGGTGTTCACTTAGAGAAGCCCTCATGTGCGTACGGAAATATGTACAAAAGTGTTCACTGCAGAACTGTTTGAAATAGAAAAAGTTGGAAGCAACCTATCATTCAACAGAGAACGGATAAGAATGGATAAATAAATCATGTTCTGATCCCATCACGGAATCCTGCACAACAGGGAAAAGGAATGACCCGGAGCAACATGTATCCACACGAATACATTTTAAAAATATGATGCCTGGTGGGGGGAGATGGGCAATTGCAAAATGACAGATTTTACTATATGCCTTCTTCTTTTTTTTTTTTTTTTTTTAAGAGATGGAGTTTTGCTCTGTTGTCTTTTATCCAGGCTGGAGTGTAATGGTGTGCTTTCGGCTCACTGCAACCTCCGCCTCCTGAGTTCAAGCAGTTCTCCTGCTTCAGCCTCCCTAGTAGCTGGGACTACAGGCACATGCCATCACACCCAGCTAATTTGTGTACTTTTAGTAGAGACGGGGTTTCACCATGTTGGCCAGGCTGGTATCGAACTCCAGACCTCAGGTGATCCACCTCTGTTGGCCTCCCAAAGTGCTGGGATTACAGGCATGAGCCACCACACCCAGCCCACTATATACCTTTTTTGATGCTGTCAGTATAACATGGATGATTATACTCCAGTAAAATTTAAATTAAAAAACATACACGGAGCCAGGACTAGTGATACACCTCTAGTCCCAGCTACACAGGAGGCTGAGGCAGGAGGATCACTTAAGCCCAGAACGTCAAAACCAGCCTGGGCAACATAGCAAGACCTGTCTCAAAACAAAAACAAAAGTTGGCTCATACCTGTAATCCTTGCACTTTGGGAAGCCAAGGTGAGCAGATCACCTGAGGTGAGGAGTTTGAGACCCGCCTGGCTAATGTGGTGAAACCCCATCTCTACTAAAATACAAAAATTAGCCAGGTAGGGTGGTGCAGGCCTGTAATCCCAGTTACTTGGGAGGCTGAGGTGGAAGAAATGCTTGAACTGGGGAGGCAGAGGTTGTAGTGAGCCGAGATCGCACCACTGCAATCCAGCCTGGGTGATAAAGTGAGACTCCCTCTCAAAACAAAGACAAAAACATATATGGAGAGTTTAAAATACATAAAGCATTCTTACAATGTGGTAAGGCAAAGATGGAGAAAGATTTGAACAGAAATTTCACAAAAGAAGATACATGAATGAGAATAATTACATGAAAAGATACTCCTCTAGTCCTTAGAAAAATGAAACTAAAATAATAACAAAGTACCACTACACACTAAACTTAAAAAAAAAACAACTGGCATTACCAAGTGTTGGTAAGGATATGGGCAACTGGGACTCTCATGGATTGCTGGTGGAAATGCAAAAGGGCACATTCACTTTGGAAAACAGTATGTTATCATCCTCTAAAGTTAAACATAACTTTACTTTAAAGTTAAGCTTATAAAGTTAAACATAAACTTATCCTATAACACAGCAATTCTACTTCCAAGTATTTACCAAAGATAAATTAAAATATATGTTCATACAAAGATTAATACACAGATATTTGGCCAAGCATGGTGGCTTACACCAGTAATCCCACACTTTGGGAGGCCAAGGGGGACAGATCACTTGAGGTCAGGAGTTCAAGACCAGCCTGGCCAACATGGCGAAACTCCATCTCTACTAAAAATACAAAAAAATTAGCTGGGCATGGTGGCATGAGCCTGTAATCCCAGCTGCTTTGGAGGCTGAGCCAGCGGAATTGCTTGAGCCCCAGAGGCGAAGGTTGCAGTGAGCGAAGATCATACCACTGCACTCCAGCCTGGGAGACAGAGCAAGACTCCATCTCAGAAAAAAAAAATGCACACAGATATTCATAATTGTATTATTCAGAATAGCCCTAAACTGGAAGCAACTCAAATGTTTGTCAACTAGTAAATGGATAAATGAATTGTATTATCCATACTTGGGAATACTACTCAGCAATAAAAAGTATGAACCATTTATAACACATGCAAAGACATGGCTGAATCTCACAAATATTATGCTAAGTAAAAGAAATCAAACACAAAAGACTGTACTGCATGATTTCATTTACAGGAAATGCCAGAAAAGGCAAAACGATATTGACAGAAAGTGGTTGTTGTCTAGGGCCAGGGCGGGGCTAGGGGCTTGATTGCAAAGAGATAGTAGGAAACTTTTTTGGGTGGCAGAATTGTTTTATATCTTGATTGTGCTTGTGGTTACAGAATTTCACACAATGATCAAAGTCACCATATGGTACTAAAAAATAAGTGAGGTCTATTGTATACAAGTAATCCCTTAATTTGTAGTGAGTGAGTCCTGTCCTATACAATGATAGGACTCACTTATTTTAAGTGTACCATTTGACGAAAAAGGTAATTGGAAATTGCAAAGACCAGGCTGGGCGTAATGGCTCATGCCTGTAATCCCAGACCTTTGGGAGGCTGAGGCAGGCGGATCACTTGAGGTCAGGAGTTCCAGACCAGCCTGGCCAACATGGTGAAACCCCACCTCTAATAAAAAATATAAACATTAGCTGGGCATGGTGGCAGGTGCCTGTAATCCCAGCTACTCAGGAGGCTGAGGCAGGAGAATCGCTTGAACCCGGGAGGTTGAGGTTGCAGTGAGCCGAGATTGCACCACTGCACTCCAGCCTGGATGACAGAGTGAGACCTTGTCTCTAAATAAATAAATATCACAAAGACCAAATTCAACGTAGTTGTTACCTGTGGAGAAGGAAGAAGGGGGATAGAACAGGGAGGAAAACAGAGCTGTAGCTGTCGTGATAATATTTTGTTTCTTAAAAATAAAGATCAGAATCAAATATGGGGAAATGTTACAATCTGACAAGGTTGGGTGATATGTACTAGTGTGTTTAGTATATTACTTATTCTTTATATTTTTCTGAATTGTGGAAATATTTCAAAACTGCTCTTGAAAGAACGAATTAGTTTAAAATAAGCCAAGGGATTCTCTCAGACTGTAGTGCAAAAACCCCAGACAATTAAATGGCATGGAGACTACACATAGAAGTTTCCATACTTATCCAGTACTTAGTAGAAGTTCCCGCAAGGAGAAAATGGAGAAAAGATCATCAATCAATCAATCAATTGAGGACATTCCCTCCAAGTGAAAAAAAGAGCAAGAATCTTTAGATTGAGAGGATCAATCAGGTGCTAAGTAAGAGAACTTGTTGAGGCAGGGGTCTGGGGTACAGGGATTCCTGGACACAGGTAAAATTTTAGTGAGAAAAATCTTGAGAGAGAGACAGAATGAAACTGCTTATTCTCCGAGAAATAAGAAGCAGATTGGCAAATGACTTTTCTTTAACAATATTGGAAGACAATGGAAAAAGAGATTCAAATTTCTTTGGAAATTATTTTGATCCTAAGATTATATACCTAACCTAACTAGACTTCAAAAGTAAGAGGAGTCCAGGCAGATGGCTTACAGCTGTAATCTCAGCACTTTGGGAGGCTGAGGCAGGCAAATCACCTGAGGTTCGAGGAATTCGAGATCAGCCTGGCCAATATGGCAAAATCCTGTGTCCAGTAAAAATACAAAAAAAATTAGCCAGGCATGGTGGCACGTGCCTGTAGTCCCAGCTAATGGGAAGGCTGAGGCGTGAGAATTGCTTGAACTCGGGCAGCAGAGGTTTCCCTGAGCTGAGATCACACCACTGCAGTCCAGCCTGGGCAACAGAGACAGACTCTGTCTCAATTTAAAAAAAAAAAAAAAATGGAGAGGGAAATGAAGATGTTTTGGACAGATTCTATCTGAACAAATTCATTACTCACAGATTCTAAAGAAACTGCTGGAGACTGTATTCAAGAAAAAGAAAGTGAATACGAGACCAAAAAAGACATAGAGAACAGGTAATAGTGATTTAAAAAAAAAAAAACAGTAAGATTTTCTAGCTAAGTCTAATATTTGGTGACTAACATAACAGCAACAGCAGCAGCAATGGCAATGGTGATGGTAACCACAGAGGAACTAAAATCCCAGAGAATTTCAACGCGGAATAGATTCAGGAGTAAGGATGAGGAGGGAAAGTGCCATTAACTTCTTCAAGGAAATGACAGAAACACGGAGGAACTCTAGACATACGTAGAAAAACCAAGTTTAAATATGTCTTAAACATTTACTGGAAAGAGATTTCTGTTTCTTGGTAGGATATGGTAGGTTATGGCTGGTCAGTCCTCTCACTTCATTAATTAGGTAAAGCGGAAATAAATTGCAGTCATTAAAGGCATCGCTGAGCTATAGTAATGAGGACAAGGTGAACTAAAATCCAGAGAAGGAAGAATCCTTCCTAGGTGACTTGGTGATCACGAAACTGCCCTTGCAAAATTATGACTGAGACAGTAAAAGAGCTCGATCTTAATCGACTCCATCTTGCTTCTAACCTCCAAGCTGTCCTCGTTCATTCTTGGGTATAGGCTGAACTAACTTTGAGAAAAACTTAGTTTATAGTTTAAAACAAAGTTTTTTCCCAAAGCAGACCTCCTCTTCACCTGGAGACTAGATCACCTTTGTAATACTAACAGTAGCCACAAGATTAGAAATTATGGTTTAGGAGTCATGCAGCTGGAGACTGCAAGATTCTGACCATCCCTAGACTGCTCCTGAGATCAGTGCTTGAGATATTTTGCAGATGCTGCACTTGATGGATCAGCTGGCACCACCTAGATCAATAAACTGGCTCATCTGATCCTGTGGCCCCCACCCAGGAACTGACTCAGCACAAGAAGGCAGCTTCGACTCCCTATTATTTCATCCCTGACCAATCAGCACTCCTGGCTCACTGGCTTCCCCCTACCCACCAAGTTGTCCTTAAAAACTCTGTTTCCCCGAATGCTTGGGGAGACTGATTTGAGTAACAATAAAAATCCAATCTCCCGCACAGCCAGCTCTGCGTGAATTACTCTTTCTCTATTGCAATCTCCCTGTCTTGCTAAATCTGCTCTGTCTAGGCAGCAGGCAAGGTGAACGCCTTGTGGGGTTACAATAACTGTTTTCCTCTCTGGTAGCACTTCCCAATTCTAAGCTTGGACTGAAGATCTTGCTTAGTTCAGGCTGAGAGGTTCTGCTGAAGAAAAGAGAAGCCAAAAAAGCTTTTGGTGGCTTTCTTACAGTGCCCATGTGATGGGTGAAAACTCAAGGCATTCCCAATGTATGTGGCCGGTGTTTCTTGCAAAACATTTTTTCAGTTCTGGGGCTGTGTGAAGGCTGAGTGGCTGAGCCAAAACTTCTGGAAAGTGGAGTGAAATCTCCGGTGATTTCACTGTGCTTAGTCCCACCAGAAGGAAGGAGACTGCCACAAACACAGGGATTCCCCCCCATCAAGAGACTAAACAACTAAGCTCAAACCACCACAGGGAGGATCTGAATCTCTCACCATCATTTAGAGCTGACAAGATAGAGATCTTCCAGTCTCTCAAGCAGAAGCCCAGGGGAACCAGACCCCAAGAACAGGAGTGAATCAGAGACAGGCTGAGACTAAAAGTGCCCCTCTGCCTTGACCTACCTCAATCCCTGATTGTACTGAGGTGATCAGCTCCTCCATCCTATCTACTTAACAGAGGAATGGGGAAATCTTCATCTGGAGCCTCTATGATTCTTTTATGCACAATGTGTGGCATAATATTTTAAATTGTTAGTTACGATGTATAGTGACAGGAAAATGTGACCAATAATCAGTAGAAGAAAAAACAACAGAAGCAAAGCCATAAATAAACTAGATACTGGAGTTATCAGGCAAGGGCTTTAAAATAACTACAATTACTGTGTTAAATAAAATTGTGGAAAAGATGGACTGAAAGAATGCAAAGATGGAGAATATCAACAGATATTTGAAATGTACAAACATAATCAAGGGAACATTCTAAAATAAGAATATCAAAACTAAAAAACTCATTAAATGAGCTTAACTGTAGTTTAGATACAGCTGAAAAGTTAATTAGTGAAGAGGGAAATAGGTCCAAAGAAAATATTTCGATAGATCAGAAACATGGAAAAAGGCAAATGAATGGAAAATACAGAAAAAAGACAAAGACATAGGTGATACAGTGAAAAAAAAAAAAAGCCTTCCTCTCTTTCCTCTATTATCATTGTATAATTGTGGTTCCAGAAATAGAGAAGAAAGAAAAGGGAGTAGAAAAACATTTGAAGAGATAATGACTGAGAATTTTTCAAAACTGCAAAAAGGGAGTAACCAAAAAATACAGGAAGTTCAGCAAACCCAGGAGGTTAAAAATAGGGAAAACCACATCTAAGGGCATTATAGATAAATTATTGAAAACAAAAGAGAGAGAGAGATTATCTTAAAACAGAAAGAGACACAGAGAGGAAAAAGACGTATTACCACATCTTCAAAGACAGTAAGATGTAAAGCTGACTTTTCAATGGAAATCACAGAAGTCAGGACACAGCGTTAACAAAATTGGGAAGATTTTGTACAGAAGGGAAAATTCTGGCAACTTAGAATGCTACACACAACAAAATACCTTCAAAACTGAAGGTGATGTCCTCTTAATGTTTCTCCAAAAATAAAAAAAAAATACTGAAGGTGAAACAATAATATTTCAAATAAACAAAGTTGAAAAATTTATTGTCAGAAGCTTCACAGACTAAAGAAGACTTCTTCAGATCCGGAAAATGAGTCCAGCTGGATGTACGGAACTTCAGGAAAGAATGAGGAATATAGACAAATACCAGGGTAAATATTTTAAAACTGTTTGTAACAATGATAAAAACGTATTGTGAGGTTTATAACGTATATGAAAGTAAAGTGATATGATAACAATATTACAAAGATCACAAAGAGGTAAATGGAGTTAAATTATTCACTTCAGGAAACTGCATCATTTAGGAAATGGTAAAAGGACCAGGTTAATACCTACAGATGTGGGATAACAGCAAATGGTCTAATATACCTGCAATTGGAATCCCACAAGTAGAAGAGAGAGAGAAGAAACAGGTCAGAATAAATATTTGAAGACACGATGACTGACAATTTCCCTAAAATTAATGAAAGACAACAAATAACAAATCACGGCTCCAAGAAGCTCAGAGAATGCCAAGGAGGATAACTTTTTAAAGAGAAAATTATATCATATTCAAACTCCTGAAAATTTAAGAGAAAATCTTGAATCTTACAGGCAGCCAGAAATAAAAGGCACATTACATTCAAAGGCACAAAGATGGGAACTACAGCAGATCTCTCAGTGGAAACTACACCAGTTCAGAAGTTCTTAAAGTAACATCATTAAAGCATTGAAAGATAAAATACTGTCAACCTTGAATTTTCTACCTAGTAAGAATATATTTCAAAGAACTTAGGAGAAATAAGAACTTTTTAGACCAACAAAAGCTGACAATATTTATTACTGGCAGATCCTCACTGAAGACATGTTAAAATAACTTTTTTAGGTAGAAGGAGTAAGATTGGATGTTAGTTCCCTGAAAATCTCATGTTGAAATGTAGTCCCCAGTGTTGGAGCTGGGCCTGCTGAAAGGTGTTTGGATCATGGGGGAGGATCCCTAATGAATGGCTTAGCACCACCCCCTTGGTGATGAGTGAGTTCTCACTCTGGCAGCTCACAGGAGGTCTGGTTGTTTAATAATGTGGCACCTCTCTCTTCTCTCTCTTGTTCCCTATCTCATCATATGATTTGCCTGCTGCCTCTTTGCCTTCTGCCATCATTGCATGCTTGCTGAGGGCCTCCCCAGAAGCAGACTCTGGCACCATGCTTCCTGTACAGCCTGCAGAACTGTGAGCCAATCAAATCTCTTTTCTTTACATGTTACCAGTCTCAGGTATTCCCTTACCAGTCTCAGGTATTCCTTTACAGCAATGCAAAATGGACTAACACAAAACCAGATAGCAGCTTGGATCTGTACTAAGAAATGAAGTGATGGAAATAGCCTAAATTAACTATAAAATTCAATGTATTGTGGGATTATAGTATATGTAAAAGTAAAATGTATGTTAAAATAGCATAAAGGATGGGACAGAGAAATCAGAAGTATACGATTCTGTGATCCTTACACTACACATGAAACAGTATACTATTATTTGAAAGTAGACTGATATCAATCATATATGTACATAATAAACCATAGGACAACTACCAAAATATTTTTGAAGATGTATAAATAATAAGCCACTAGTGAGCATCATAAAAACATCAATCCAAAAGAAGTGGGGGGTGGGGGGAAGAAACAGAACAGATGGAACAAATAAGAGCTAGCAAAATGTTATATTTTCCTTTGGCCATTTCAATGATTTTATTAAGACACATAGTCTAAATACACCAAATAAAGAAAAATATTGTAGGTTGAATTTTTAAAAAATAGCAAGACCCAACTATATTCTGTCTACAAGAAACCCACTTAAATATAAAAGCTTAGACAGGGTAAAAATAAGAGTGAGAAAAGATAGACCTTCCAAACAAAAGGAAATGAAAATTAGAGTGACTGTATTAATATCAGACAGACTAGACATCAGAACAAGGAATATTACTGTGGATAAAGAAGGAAATTACCTAACAATAAAAGAGTCAATTCACCAAGAAGACATAATAACATATAACAACAGAGATTCAAAAATACATAAAGCAAAATCTGGTAGAAGTGAAAGAAGAAATGGACAAATCCACAATTATAGTTGGAGATTTCAACATTTTCCTCTAGTAATAAAAATAATAAGTAGATAAAAAACAGAAAAATTATAGACAAAATCTCATGAAGCTTCACCTTTTTAAATTTTAAAGAATATCCTGTTCAGCAATAGAAGAATATATGTTCTGTTTGGGTGCACATGAAACATTCATCAAGATGGACTATATTCTGAGCCAAAAAAATAACAAATGGAAAATAACTGAATTTACACAAAGTTTGTTATCATATGTAATGGAATTGAACTGAAGATCAGTAATAGGCTAGGAAAAAATAAAATACAAAAAAGAAAAGATCGATAACAGAAAGATAACTGGAAATGGTTGGAAATGAAACCATACATTTATAGATGACCCCTGGGTCAAAAAATAAGTCACAAGGGAAATAAGAAAATATTCTAAATTGAATAAAATGAAAATACAACATAACAAAATAAAAATGAAAATACAGTATATCAGAATTTATTGGATGCAGCTAAAGCAGTATTTAGAGAAAATGTATAGCATCAAATATTTGTATCAGTAAAGAAGAAAGTTTCAGATCAATTATCTAAACTCCTAAGTCAATAAATCAGAAAAAGCAGATCAAATTAAACACAAATCAAATAGAAGAAAATCAATCATAAGGGTATGAGCAGAAATGAATTAAATTGAGAGTAGAAAAGTGATCAAATTAAACAATTAGCTTGTCATTAAAAATATTACTAGCATTCATAAATCTCTAATCAACCTGGCCAAGAATAAAGGAAGAGAAGACATGTTACAAATATTAGAAATGAAAGCTAGAGTATGACTTTAGATGCTACAGACATTATAGAAATAATAAAATAATTTGACAGGCCGGGTGCGGTGCCTCATGCCTGTAATCCTAGCACTTTGGGAGGCCGAGGCAGGCAGATCACGAGGTCAGGAGTTTGAGACCAGCCTGACCAACATGGTGAAACCCCGTCTCTACTAAAAATACAAAAATTAGCCAGGTGTGGTGGCACACCCCTGTAATCCCAGCTACTCAGGAGGCTGAGGCAGGAGAATCACTTGAACCCAGGAGGTGGAAGTTGCAGTGAGCTGAGATTGTGCCATTGCACTCTAGCCTGGGAGACAGAGTCTTGCTCTGTCAAAAAAAAAAAAAAAAAAAAAAGAAAAGAAAGAAAGAAAGAAAAGAAAAGAAAAGAAAAGAAAAGAAAAAATTTGACAAACAATGCTATCTTCATAAATTCAACCACTTAGATGAAATAGACAAATTCCTTGAAAAGTATCAACTATCAAAGCCCACTAAAGAAGAAATAAACGGATTAGTCCTATATCTATTAAGGAAATTGAGTTCATAGTTACAGTGTTAAAACTTACAGCAAAGATAACTTCAAGCCCAGTTAGCTTTATTGGAGAATTATGCCTAATACTTAAGGAAGAACTAACACCAATTACATACAAACTGTTCCATAATATATAAGAATAGGGACCTAGACAATACCATCTTGGACATAGAAGGGGACAAAGATTTCATGACAAAGATGCCAAAAGCAATCACAACAAAAGCAAACCTTGACAAATGGGATCTAATGAAATGTAAAACCTTCTGCACATCAAAATAAACTATCGACAGAGTAAACAGACAACATTCAGAATAGGAGAAAATATTTGCAAACTAAGCATCTGACAAAGTTCTAATATCCAGCATCTGTAAGGAACTTAAACAAATTTACAAGAAAAAAAAAAACATTAAAAAGTGGGCAAAGAACATGAATAGACACATGCAGCCGACAAGAATATGAAAAAAAGCTCAATATCACTGATCACTTGAGAAATGCAAATCAAAATCACAGTGAGACACCATCTCACACAAGTCAGAGTGGCTATTATAATAGTGTTTGTTTGCTTGTTTCTTTTTTTGAAATGGAGTCTCATTCTGTCACCAGACTGGAGTGCCAGGCGTGATCTCAGCTCACTGCAACCTCTGACTCCCTGGTTCAAGTGATTCTCCTGCCTCAGCCTCCCAATGGGATTACAGGCATGTGCCACCACACCCCACTAATTTTTGTATTTTTAATAGAGATGGAGTTTCACCATGTTGACTAGGATGGTCTCGAACTCCTGACCTTGTGATCCGCCCGCCTTGGTCTCTCAAAGTGCTGGGGTAACAGGCATGAGCCACCATGCCTGGCCTAGAGTGGCTATTACTAAAAAGTCAAGAAGTAACATGCCGATGAAGTTGTGGAGAAAAGGGGACCCTTATACACTGTTGGTGGGAGTATAAATTAGTTCAACCATTGCATATCCGTATGGAAAAAAATGAACCTCAACCATACTTTTCACCATACTCAAAACGAGTCATAGACCTAAGTGTAAAACCTGATACGGTAACACTTCTAGAAGAAAACATATGTAGAAATCTTTGTTACCTTGGATGAACAAAGATTTCTCAAACATGACACCAAAAGCATGAGAGAAACAAAAAACAATAAATTGGATTTCACGAAAATTAAGAACTCCTCCTTTTTAAAAGACACTATTGTTTTTTGGTTTTGTTTGTTTGTTTGTTTGTTTGTTTTTTGAGACAAGGTCTCACTCTGTAGCCTAGGCTGGAGTGCAGTGGCAAGATCTTGGCTCACTGCAACCTCAGCCAGGTTCAAGCAGTTCTCCTGCCTCAGCCTCCCCAGTAGCTGGGACTACAGGTGTGTACCACCAAGCCTGGCTAATTTTTATAGTTTTAGTAGAGACAGGGTTTCACCGTGTTGGCCAGGATGGTTTTGAACTCCTGACCTCAGGTAATTCACCCACCTTAGCCTCTCAAAGTACTGGGATTAGAGGTGTGAGCCACCGTGCCCAGCCTAAAGACACTATTGAAAGAATGAGAAGACAAACCACAGACTGAAAGAAAATATTTTCAACTTGTATATCCAATAAAGGATTTGCATCCAGGATAAGAAGAAACTCCCAAAATTTAACAATGAGAAAACACACAACCTAATAAAAATATGGGCTCAAGATTTGAATAGATGGGAGAAAATATACCAAACGAATTGTTTCAGCTCTTTATCGCTGAGTACCAAATGGCTCCCAAACATGCAGGAATGCAAAACAGTAATGACTTATTACTTCTCAGTATTGTATGGGTCAAGATTTCTGTCAGGGCTGGGCTAGGCGGTCCTTCTGCTCCATGTGGTCTCATCTGGGGACCCTCACTTGGTTGTATTAAGTACGTGGCTGGGCTGGAAGCTCCAAGAAGCTTTGCTTACATCTGACACCTGCTCAAAGGCTTTCTCCACACCACGTCCCATTATTCAGTCTTGTGTGAATGTCTATACTTCATGGCGGTAGAGTTGCCAGAGCACAACGTTGAAAGCTGCTGGAACTGCTTAAGGGCCAGGCAAGGAATTGGCACTATGTCACTTCTGCCACATTCTGTCAGCCAAAGCAAGTCACAAGGCCAGCCTGGATTTCAGGTCAAGGGAATTAGACTCCACCACATGCACTCACAGGGACAGGAAGAATTGTTGGCAACCATATTTGGAAACTCTACCACATCAATGATAACAATTAGGAGATAGTATTTGCACAAATGTAGAAAATCAATTTAGGTAAAACATATTAAAAGAAAAAATATGACAAACCACCAGAAAAATAAAACTTCTATGTAATTTCAGCATGGCTTAAAAATATACAAAGCAAATACTGATTGAGTAGAAATGAGAAATAAATAAATCCACAAAGGTGATGGTAAGCTTTAGTATCCACCTCTCTCAGAAAATGACATCAAAAATAAAATAAATTTAAAATAAGCAAATATAAAGTAAATAAGGATACAGGGAGTTGAATGGCACAATAAATGAGTGTAATTTATTAGATAGATGATAGATATCATTTTCTCCCCATCAAAAAGAAAATAGATATACTTTTCAACTATCCATGAAACACAAAATGCTGACTGTATTATCCCTTAAAATAAATCTTAACACATTTCATAAATTATATAGGTCACTTCCTCTGAGTTTGATGAGATGGAAGTAGAAATAAACAACATCAAAATTAACTCTTAGTGCAGAATTTTTTTAAAAATGAAACTGTTTACAAAATAGCAATATTTAGAAGTGAGTGCTAGCATTCCACATCCAGCAAAGTCTGAATAGCTTGTTTTGGATCAGCCCTCCCACTGAGAAAAAACAACCCAAAAATCTGGATTAAAAACTACATTTGAAGGCATTGGAGAGCTACCAAGACAGTGTAAGTTTGGGGCCAAGATCTGGAGTGGGAGGAAACATAAGATAGGTGAGCCCAGTATTTGGCAGCAAATTTCCACTCAAGGGACTTGCTAATTTAAAAACTGAAGTAACAGTTTGGAGGCCAAGAAGCTGAGCAGAAATTTCAGCAGTCTCAGAGGCTAGGGGACAAAAATTGGAGTTGAGGGTGTGTGGAAGGTGGGGAACCAGGTAAACATTCCCAGCCTTCTTTGAATGAACCCTGGAAATAGATCAACCCTCACAAGGATGAAGTCCAACTTTGAATCATCTCAATTTCTCCCCAATTGGAATAAGATGAGCTGCCTCGAGCTTATCCATCTGCCAAAAGCAAAAGAACATCCTCTCTGGAGAAAGATCACATCATCCAGAGCTTCAAATTATCTCTATAATTTTTTCATACACAATGCCCAGCACTCAATCAATAAAAACCAGGTCCACAGAAGATATGCTTTGATTGAAAACCAAGAGAATAAAAATTAGGTAAAATGGGTTCGACTTTTGCCAACAGCCGAGTAGTTTGAATCTCTATCAAACCAATTCTGCCTCAGATGACAACCATAGACTCTTGCAAAATATGATAAACAACTATCTGAAATCCATAGCACGCAACCAACAAGCAGGCAGAAACTGTAGGAAAATGACATTTGAAAGAAGGCAAAGGCACTGGGTGATCTGCACATTTCGACAGTTCTTTGCACAAGAGATAAGAAAAGCATAAAAGCACAGTCTGGCCTCTGTGGAGTTACTAGAACTTGGAGAGAAAATCCAGTCTTGGCTGGGCGTGATGACTCACGCCTGTAATCCCAGCACTTTGGGAGGCCAAGGTGGGCGGATCACTTGAGATCAGGAGTTCGAGATCAGCCTGTCCAACATGGTGAAATCCTGTCTCTAATAAAAATACAAAAAATTAGCTGGGCATGGTGGCACAGCTACTCAGCTACTCAGCTGAGTGCTAACCTGAATCCTAGCTACTCAGGAGGCTAAGGTAGGAGAATTGCTTGTACCTGGGGGCAGAGGTTGCAATGAGCTGACATCTTGTCATTGTACTCTAGCCTGGGTGACAGAAAGAGACTCTGTGTCAAGAAGAGAAAGGAAAGAAAAGAAAATCTAGTCTTACATAAGAATCAAAAGACAGAGTTTCTACTTCAGCTGGAAATTGAGGGAATAACTCCCAGAAAGAAGAGAACTAGGTAGGGGGAGCCCTAAATTCTATGTGTAAACTATGCCCAAGTCTCTGGATGACCCCTGAACCAGCATCCATTGGCCTGGTTCCAAGCAACACATCCAAGACTCAAGGAACTGAACTGGCATTTCAGCTGCCACCCACCACAGAGGAGACAGAATTTACAGTTTGGGTTCAGCCAAGGCAATTGTTTAAAAAAAATACGAAACAATGAAAACAGCGCTTTTAAGAGGAGCATACCAGAATCCAAAGTTTCTACAGTTTATCACTCACAATGTCCAGGATATAATCCAAAGCTACTTGACGTATAAGAAACAGGAAAACATGAACCATTTTTAGGAGAAAAAATAATTCATGGAGAATGCCCTTAAGATGACTCGGATGTTAGAATCAGCAGACAAGTGTTTTAAGATAGCTATTTTAAACTGTGCTCCAGAATATAAGGGAAAATACACTTAATTAAGAAAATATAGGAAATAGGCTAGGTGTGGTGGCTCATACCTATAATCCCGACACTCTGGGAGTCTGAGGTACCTGAATCACTTGAGACCAGGGGCTTGAGACCCTCCTGGCCAACATGGGGAAATACAAAATTTAGCTGGGCATGATGGTGCATGCTGGTAGCCCAGCTACTTGGGAGGGTGAGGCATGAGGATCACTTGAACCAGGGTGGCGGAGGGCTGAGATCACACCACTGCACTCCAGCCTAGGTGACACAGTGAGATTCTGTCTCAAAAAAAAAAAAAAAAAAAAAAAAAGAACAAAATAGAAGTTGGATAACTGAAAAACACAATATCTGAAGTAGAAAATGTGCTGTGGACTTATTGAAGATGAGAGAAAAGTCAGTGAATCTGAAGATAAATCAATGGGAATTATCCAGGCTGAAGAACAGAGCCTCAGGTACCCAAGAGATCATATCAGAAAGGTTAACATCCATGTAAATGGAATACTAGAAGGAGAGAGGTAGGATGAGGGCAGAAAACATATTTGAAGAAAAAATGGTGCTGGGTGCAGTGGTTCATGCCTATAAACCCAACACTTTGGGAGGCCAAGAAAGGAGGATCACTTGAGCCCTGGAATTTAAGACCAGCCTGGGCAACATGGAAAGACCCCATCTCAATCAATCAACCAATCAATCAATCAAAGCTGTGTGTGGTGGTGCATACCTGTGGTCCCAGCTACTCAGGAGGCTGAGGCAGGAGGATTGTGTGAGCTCGGGAGGTCAAGGTTGCAATGAGCCTTGCTTTCACCAGTGCATTCCATCCTGGGCAACTGAGCAAGACCCTGTCTCAAAGAAAGAAAGAAAGAAAGATGGTTTAAAAGCTACCAAATTTAGAAGCCGGGCGCGGTGGCTCAAGCCTGTAATCCCAGCACTTTGGGAGGCCGAGGCAGGTGGATCACGAGGTCGAGAGATCGAGACCATCCTGGTCAACATGGTGAAACCCCGTCTCTACTAAAAGTGCAAAAAATTAGCTGGGCATGGTGGCACGTGCCTGTAATCCCAGCTACTCAGGAGGCTGAGGCAGAAGAATTGCCTGAGCCCAGGAGGCGGAGGTTGCGGTGAGCCGAGATCGCGCCATTGCACTCCAGCCTGGGTAACAAGGGCGAAACTCCGTCTCAAAAAAAAAAAAAAAAAAAAAAAAAAAAAAAGCTACCTAATTTTTTTAAAAACCAAATTTATGAATTCAAGGACCTCAGTAAATACCAAGCAAAATGAATACGATAAACCACTCTCAAGCATATCGTTATCAACCTGCTAAGAACCAAAAATAAAGAAAAAAATCTTAAAAGGAGCAAGAAAAACGAATATATTACATATAAGGGAACAATTGTTTTAATGACCAGTGAATTCTTCTTCTTTTTTTTTTTTTTTTTTTGAGACAGAGTTTTGCTCTTGCTGCCCAGGCTGGAGTATAATGGTGTGGTCTCTGCTCACTGCAACTTCTACCTTTTGGGTTCAAGTGATTCTCCTACCTCAGCCTCCTGAGCAGCTGGGATTACAAATGCACACTATCACACCAGGCTACTTTTTGTATTTTTAGTAGAGACAGGGTTTCATCATGTTGGCCAGGCTGGTCTTGGACTCCTGACCTCATGATCTGCCTGCCTCAGCCTCCCAAAGTGCTGGGATTACAGGTGTGAGCCACTGCACTTGGCCACTGAATTCTTTTATTAGCGACTACAGAAGTCAAAAATGCTTTAAAATTTTGCTTAAAGAAAAAATGCTTTAGGCCAGGCGCAGTGGCTCATGCCTGTAATTCCAACACTTTTGGGGGCCAAGGTAGGCAGATCACCTGAGGCCAGGAGTTCAAAACCAGCCTGGCCAACATGGTGAAACGCTGTTTCTATTCAAAATACAAAAATTAGCTGGGGTTGGCGGCAGGTGCCTGTAATCCCAGCTACTTGGGAGACTGAGGAAGGAGAATCACTTGAACCTGGGAGGCGGAGGTGTCAGTGAGCCAAGATCAAGCCACTGTACTCCAGCCAGGTTGATTGAAGGAGACTCCGTCTCAAAAAAAAAAAAAAGAACGAAAGAAAAGAAAAAATGCTTTAAAAAATTCTAGCAACCTAGAATATTTACATAGTGAAAATATCCTTTGACAGTAAATATAAAATAAAGGTAGATTCATATTTTTTTAAAGGAGAGAAAATATCACAAATAGGTTTTGTACTGCATGAAAGGAAACTCTTCAAACAACAAAAAAAATCAAGGCATAAAATGCTATTCCCAAGTCTAACCATATCAATATTTACATTAGTGTTAACACACTAAACACTATAATTAAAAGTCATATTGCCCTAATGGATTAAAAAGCCCATAATATGCCATCTACAAGAGACCCACTTTAAATATAGGTTGAAAGTAAATAGAAGAAAAAGTTATACCATGTGAAAATTATGTATAAGAAAGCTGGAGCGGTTACATTAATGTCAAGTAGACCTCAAGAAAAAGAATATTTCCAGAGATAAAGGAATCATTTCATTATTACATGGGGGTAAAAATCATATATATGTATGTTTCTAAGAATAAAGCTCTGAGGTACATCAAGCAAAAATTCATAAAATTCAAGGAAAAAGGAGACAATATCATAATCATATTTGAAGATTTTTACACCCCTCTTTCAGCACTTAATAGAACAATTAGACCAAAAATAAACCAATAAAAATGTAATATTTATGTACTACATCTAATAATTACAGAATAGACATAGAACTTTTCAAATGCTCATAACATATTCACCAGTACATATCATATGCCAGACCATAAAGCAAGTCTCCGTGCATTTTAAAGAATTAAAGTTACACAGAATATGTTTTCTGACCACAATAGAAATTTTATTGAGAATCAATAAAAATAAGATATTCAGCAATTAAACAATATACTTTTTTTTTTTTTCCCCCGAGACGGAGTTTTGCTCTTGTTGCCCAGGCTGGAGCGCAATGGTAAGATCTGGGCTCACTGCAACCTCCGCCTCCCAAGTTCAAGAGATTCTCCTGCCTCAGCCTCCCGAGTAGCTGGGATTACAGACCCCTGTCACCACGCCCAGCTCATTTTTGTATTTTTAGTAGAAACAGGCTTTCACCATATTGGCCAGACTGATCTTGAACTCCTGACCTCAGGTGATCCACCCACCTCAGCCTCCCAAAGTGTTGGGATTACAGGCATGAACCACTGCACCCGGCCCAAACAATATACTTCTAAATAGTCCATGAGTCAGAGAATAAAACCCAAAATAAATTATATAATATTATCCAGAATCTACAAAGAACTAAAACAGATTTACAAGAAAAAAACAAGCCCATTCAAAAGTGGGTGAAGGATATGAACAGACACTTTACAAAAGAAGACATTCATGAGGCTAGCAAACATACGAAAAAATGCTCATCATCACTGGTCATTAGAGAAATGCAAATCAAAACTACATTGAGATACCATCTCATGCCAGTTAGAATGGCGATCATTAAAAAATCTGGAGACAACAGATGCTGGAGAGGGTGTGGAGAAATAGGAACATTTTACACTGTTGGTGGGAGTATAAATTAGTTCAACCATTGTGGAAGACAGTGTGGCGATTCCTCAAGGACCTAGAAATAGAAATTCCATTTGACCCAGCAATCCCATTACTGGGTATATATCCAAAGGATTATAAATCATTCTACTATAAGGGCACATGCACACGAATGTTCATTGCAGCACAGTTTACAATAGCAAAGACCTGGAACCAACCCAAATGCCCATCGATGATAGACTGGACAGGGAAAATGTAGCACATATACACCATGGAATACTATGCAGCCATCAAAAATGATGAGTTCATGTCCTTTGTAGGGACATGGATGAACCTGGAAACCATCATTCTCAGCAAACTGACACAAGAACAGAAAATCAAACGCCGCATGTTCTCACTCATAGGTGGGTGTTGAACAATGAGAACACATGGACACAGGGAGGGGAGCACTACACACTGGGGTCTGTCAGGGGGAAATAGGGGAGGGACAGCTGGGGTGGGGAGTTGGGGATGATATAGGTGATGGGGAGGAAGGCAGCAAATCACACTGCCACGTGTGTACCTATGCAACAATCTTGCATGTTCTTCACATGTACCCCCAAACCCAAAATGCAATTAAAAAATTAATTAAATTTTTAAAAATTATATAATATTTTATATTGAATAATTAAAAATGTACCATATAAGGATCTGTGAGATGCAGCCAAAGCAGTCCTTAGGGGCAAAATTGTAGTTTAAACACTTATATTAGAAAAGAAGAAAGTTTGAATGTGTATAATAGAAAAAAAGAAAGATTTAAAATTAATTACTTATGGTTTAACATTAAGAAGCTAAGAAAAGAGGCCAGGCATGGTGGCTCATGCCTGTAATCCCAGCACTTTGAGAGGCCAAGGCAGGCAGATCACTTGAGGCCAGGAGTTCAATACCAGCCTGGCCAACACGGTGAAACTCCCATCTCTGCTAAACATACAAAAATTAGCCAGGCATGATGGTGGGTGCCTGTAATCCTAGCTACTTAGGAGGCCGAGGCACAAGAATCGCTTGAACCCAAGAGATAGAGGTAGCAGTGAGCTGAGATCACGTCACTACATTCCAGCCTAGGTGACACAGTAAGATTCCGTCTCAAACAAACAAACAAAGAATCTAAGGAAAGCAAACCAAATTAATTAGAGGAAGGAAATAATAAAACTAAAAGTGGAAATCAATGCTGCAGAAAACATACAACAGAGAAAATGAGCAAAGTAAAGAGTTAAATCTTATAAAATATTTTCTTTTTTAGAGACAGAGTCTTACTGTCATTTAGGCTGGAGTACAGTGGTACAATCATAACTCAATACAGCCTCAAATTCCTGGGCTTAAGTGACCCTCCTGCCTCAGCCTTCTGAGTAGCTAAGACTATAGTGCACATCACCACACCTGAGTAATTTTTAAATTTTCATAGCGATGAGATCTTCCCATCTTGTGAGGTCTCAAACTCCTGGGCTCAAACTATCCCCTGTGATTGGCTTCCCAAAGTGCTGGAAACATAGGCATGAGCCATTGTGCCGGCCTTAAGAGATTTTAAAAAATTGATAACCCTCTAGTCAGATATCAAGGAAAAAAGAGAAAAACCCCGTAAATTATCAAATATCAGCAATGAAAGGGGAGTTAGCACTACAAATGCCACAAACATTGAAGAAAAAAGAGTGAGAATATTAAGAATAACTTTGTCAATCAGTTCAACAATTTAAATAAAATGTATGAATTCCTTGAAAGTCTAATTATCAAAAATGACCCAAAGTGAGACAGAAAGTATAAATATCCTTATACATATTAAAGACATTGAATTTGTTATTGAAAACCTTTCCACAAGGAAAGTTCCGGGCCCAAATAATTTCATGAGTGACTCCTAGCTTTCTTTAAGGAAAAGATAATACCAACCTCATGCAACTTTTGCAGAAAACAAGGGAGGTGAGAAAACTTGCCAAATTATTTTATAAGGCCATCACAATCCGATTACCAAAACCTGACCCATTATGAGAAAAAAGAGAAAATTGCAGAGCCACATCTCCCGTGAACACAAACCAAAAAACTACAAAACATTAGCACATAAAATTCAGTTATATGTTTGAGAAGAGCCATGCATCATGACCAATTGTGGTTTATCTCAGGAATACAAGGTTGGTTTAGCATTCGAAAATCAGTCGGTATAATTCACTAATTCACAGACTAGAAAGAAAAATAAAAAACCCATACGATCATTTTCAACAGATGCAGAAAAAGCATTTGACAAAACCCAGCACCCATTCAGGATTTTTAAAAAGAACACTCAGGGCCAGGTGCAGTGGCTTCACACCTGTAATGCCAGCACTTTGAGAGGCCAAGGAGGGCGGATCATGAGGTAAGGAGTTCAAGACCAGCCTGGCCAACATGGTGAAACCCAGTCTCTACTAAAAATACAAAAATCAGCCAGGCGTGGTGGCGTGTGCCTGTAATCTCAGCTACTTGGGAGGCTGAGGCAGGAGAATCACTTGAAATTGGAAGGCAGAGGTTGCAGTGAACGGAGATTGTGCCACTGCCCTCCAGCCTGGGCAAAAGAGCGAAACTGCCTCCAAAAAAAAAAACAACAACAACAACAACAACAACAACGCTCACGCTGGGCATGGTGGCTCAGGCCTGTAATCCTAGCACTCTGGGTGGTTGAGTTGGGAGGATTGCTTGAGGGCAAGAGTTCAAGACCAGCCTGAGCAACATGGTGAAACCCTGCCTCAAAAATAAAAATAAAAGACCACTCAAACTACAAATAGAAGTCAACTTTCTTCATCTTATAAAGGGCATCTAAGACAATCATACTGCTAACATAATACTTAGTGAGGAAAATTAAACACGTTCCCTCCAACATCAGAAACAATGCAAGGATGCAGCTATTAACTGAATGTGGATCCTCAACATTCTGTGGTAAAGACTAACCCCCAGTTCCATGGTACTTAGAGATGGGGCCTCCAGTAGGTACATAGGTCCTAAGGGCAGAGCCCTCATGAGTTAGATAAATGCATCTTAAAGGAAAAACCCAAGAGAACTTGCTTGCTTTCTCCTCCATGTAAGGACATAAGAAGACATCCAGAGGCCAGGTGCAGTGGCTCATTCCTGTAATCCCAGCACTTTGGGAGGCTGAGGCAGGAGGACTGCTTGAGCCCAGGAGTCTGAGACCAGCCTGGGCAACATAGTAAAACCTCGTCTCTACAAAAAAAATCTAAAAAGAAAAAATTAGCCAGGCATGGTGACATGTTCCTGTAGTCCCAGTTACTCAGGAGGCTGAGGTGAGAGGCTCACTTGAGCCTGGGAAGTTGAGGCTGCAGTGAGCCGTGAGCCTGCCTCTTCTCTCCAGCCTGGACAAATGCAGTGAGGGTCTGTCTTAGAAAAAAGAAGGGCTGGGAGCTGTGGTTCATGCCTGTAATCCCAGCACTTTGGGAGGCCAAGGTGGGCAGATAACTGGAGGTCAGGAGTTTGAGACCAGTCTGGCCAACATGGTGAAACCGTCTCTACTAAAAATACAAAAAAATTAGCTGGGCATGGTGGCAGATGCCTGTAATCCCAGCTATGTCGTAGGCGGAGGCAGGAGAATTGCTTGAACCTTGGGGGCAGAGGTTGCAGTGAGCCAAGATCTCACCATTGCACTCCAGCCCTGGGCAACAGAGTGAAACCCCATCTCAAAAAATTAAAAGACAAAAAGAGAGAAGTAGAAGAAGGAGGGGGAGGAGGAGGGGGTGGAAGAGGGGGAGGAGGAGGAAGAGGAGGAAGAGGAGGAAGAGGAGGAAGAGGAGGAGGAGGAGGAAGAGGAGGAGGAGGAGGAAGGGGGAGGAGGAAGGGGGGAGGAGGAGGAGGAAGAGGAGGAAAAGAAGGAGAAGGAGACAAGTGGTCTTTCATCGCACGTGGGATCTGCTGGCACCTGATCTCGGGCCTACCATCCTTCAGAACTGTGAGAAATAAATGCTTTTTATTTGAGCCATCCTGTCTATGATATATTTGCTATATTTATCCAAACCGACCAAGATAAGGGCACACTCACCCAGTTCTAATCAATAGGGTCCCAAAGATCCTAAGCTTTGAAATAAGGCAATAAAAATAAATAAAATATTCTCTATTTGCGGATTAATAACATAATTAGGGAGAAAATTTCAGGGAAGCTATAAAACAACTACGGGAACTAACACATGAAATTAGTGAGGTCACATACACAAGGGTAATAAACAAAATTAATTCGATATTTATATACTGGTATAAAACAATTGGAAAATGAAGTCTAAAAAACAAATTGAATTACAAAAGAATTAAAATACATATAATCATAGGAATAAATTTAACAAAAATCATACAAGATAT
Source organism: Saimiri boliviensis (assembly GCF_048565385.1). Taxonomy (NCBI): domain Eukaryota; kingdom Metazoa; phylum Chordata; class Mammalia; order Primates; family Cebidae; genus Saimiri; species Saimiri boliviensis. The sequence continues at coordinate 216,859,777 of NC_133450.1, read as the reverse complement.
TTATATTCAAAACTATAAAACATTTCTGAATGAAATTGAAGTCCTAAATAAATGGAAATAGATAAGATGTTCACGAATTGAAAGATACATAAATATTAAACTATCAATTCTCTCCAAATTGATCTATAAATTTAACTTAATCTCAGTTATAATCCCACAAAGATTATTTGGTAGCAATTTATCAACAAAAAAGAAAGTTATCTGGAGGCGAGTCGTGGTTGCTCATGCCTGTAATCCCAGCACTTTGAGGCAGATCACCTGAGGTCAGGAGTTTGAGACCAGCCTGGCCAACATAACGAAACCCCGTCTCTACTAAAAATATAAATAATTAGCTGGATGTGATGTTGCATGCCTGTAGTCCCAGCTACTTGGAAGGCTGAGGCACGAGAATCGCTTGAACTCAGGAGGTGGAGGTTGTGGTGAGCCAAAATTGCACCATTGTACCGTAGCCTGGCCAATAGAGTGAGACTTTGTCTCAAAAAAGAAAAAAAAAAAGAAGAAAGACAGTTATTTAGAAATGCAAATGACTTAGAATATGCAAAGAAGTCCAGAAGATAAATTTGGAAGGTTTTCTTACCTAACCTCAAGTAATTATAAGGGCAACAATGTATCAATGGAACAAAATAGAGAGCTCAGATACTTAATTTTAAATGAGCCCAAAGTAATCCAATGGGGAAAGGTAAGTCTTGTCAACAAATGGAACTAGGACAACTGAATATCCATGTGGAAAAATAAACCTTTACCCATTTCACATTATACACAAAAATTGACCTGAAACATATATTTTTAAAAACCTAAGCATAGCTGGGTACAGTGATTCATACCTGCGATCCCAGCTACTCAGGAGGCTGATGTGGGAAGATTGCTTAAACCTGGGCATTGAGCACTGGAGTGACCTATGGTGGTATCACTGCACTCTAGTCTCGGCAACGGAGCAAGATCCCGTCTCTAAAACAAAAACAAAAAACCCTAAACATGAAAGTTAAAACTATAAAGCTTGCAGAGGAAAATACGTAGAGCAACTGAAACTCTCATATGTTGGTGGTGGTAGTGTAAAATGTCAAATTACTTTAAAACTATGGAGGCCGTAAAAAGATCAGAGTTAGAGGTGGGAATGGAGGAATAGGCAGAACACAGAGTATTTTGGGGCAGTGAAAATACGCTATATGATACTATAATGGTGGATATATGCCATTACACACTTGTCCAAACCCATGGAATGTACAACACCAAGAATGAATCCTGAGCTGAACTATGGACTGAGTGAGAATGATGTCTCAGTATAGGGTTTGTTGGTCGTAACAAATGGACCACTCTGGTATGAGATGTTGATGGTGGGGGTTGCTGTGTATGTGGAGGGCAGGGGATATATGGGAAATCTCTGTACCTTCCTCTCAATTTTGCTGTGAACTTAAAACAGCTCTAAAAAAATTAAGTCTTGGCCAGACACAGTGGCTCACACCTGTAATCCTAGCACTTTGGGAAGCTGAGGTGGGTGGATCGCCTAAGGTCAGGAGTTCGAGACCAGCTTGGGGTGAAATAGCATAGCTACTAAAAATACAAAATTAGCCAGGTGTGGTGGCAGATGCCTGTAGTCCCAGCTACTTGGGAGGCTGAGGCAGGAGAATTGCTTGAACCCGGAAGGCAGAAACTGCAGTAAGCCGAGATTCACACCATTGCACTCAAGCCTGGGCCAGACAGAGTAAGACTTTCTACAAAAAAAAAAAAAAAAAGTATTTAAAAATCATTTAAGAAAAGTTCTGACAGTTTCTTATAAAACTTATCATACACCTGCCTTATGACTCAGCAGTTTCACTTCTGGGTATTTATGGAAGAAAGAAAATGCAAATCCACAAAAAATAAATCTACAAAAATGTTCATAGAAAATTTATTCCTAATAGTCAAAAACTGGAAAGGTGTTCATCAATAAGTCCATAAAGCATCATTTATTCAGAAAACAAAGTACTATTTAGTAATAAAAAGGAACAAATTAAGGTAACATGAGTGAATTTTTTTAAAAAACATGATTTTAAGTGAAAGAAGCCAATATACAAGAGTACATCCTATTCACATATTCCAATTATGTGAAATCCCAGAATAAGTAAGGTAGTCTATTGTGAAAAAGTCAGAGCTCTGCCACTGAAAGGGGTAAAAGCAGGGGATTGACTGGGAAGGGCCGTAAGAAGACTTTCTTGGATGTTAGTAACATTCTCTATCTTGCTAGGGGTTTAGGTTTCACAGATACGTGCAATGATCAAAATTCATGGCAAGTTGTACTTAAGATTTCTATTTTGAGGTATACTATGTTTCTTTTTTCAGAAGAAAAAAGAATAAACAAGTATAGAACAATAGATAAGGATATCAAGCTGAAGTGCTTAAGGGTGAAGTGTGTACTGATGCCTGAAATTTACTTTGAAACCATAAAACATAAGATAGATTGAGGATTGAATATTAATTTTGACAATGGAATACCAGCCTTCACTCTTTGAAGACAATAAAGATTAGAAAATCCAAGAGGAAACAAATGAGAGAATTCAGTAAAGAGGCTGGATCTAAGATCAACATACAAAATTCAATTCCCAACCATTAGTACTAACCCATTATACCTTTTTGCAGTGAATTCCCACTCACAATAGTATCAAAACATAAAAATGTTGAGAAACAAACTTAACTAGAAATGTATAAGGCCTATAAAAGAAAAATATACAACTGTATTAATACAAATAAAGAATGGCTCCAGGAAAGACTCTACATTCCTGAAGGAGACTTTATTTGTAAAATAAATAAATAAATAAATCTTTAAATTAATTTATTAATTCAATGCAATCCCAATTAAAATTATAGTGGAACATGTCAAGCTGATTCTAGAGTTTTTAAAAATTTATTTTAAATAGATTTATTTTAAATAGATTTAAAATAAAAATTTATTTTATATAGGTACAGGTGTTGCTACATGGATATATTGCATAGTAATGAAGTCTGGGCGTTTAGCATATGCATCACTTGCGTAGTGTACATTATACCCAATAGCTAACTTTTCATCTTTCCCTCCTTGCCCACCTTCCCATCTTTTGGAGTCTCCAGTGTTTATTATTCTACTTTATATGTCTACATGTACACATTGTTTAGGGCCCATTTATAAGTGAGAACATGTGATATTTGACTTTCTGCTTCTGAGTAATTTCACTTAGAATAATGACCTCCAGTTCCATCCCTGTTGCTGCAAAAGACACAATTTCATTTTTTTTTTCACATTTTCTTTATCCAATCACCTGTCGATGGATACTTAGATTAATTCCATGACTTTGCCATTGTGAATAGTACTATGATAAACATACGAGTGCATGTGTCTTTTGATATAATGAGTTCTTTTCCTTTAGGTAGATAGCCAGTAGTGGAATTGCTAGATCAAATGGTAGTTATATTTTTAGCTCTTTCAGAAATATCCATACTGTTTTCCATAGAAATTGTGCTCATTTACATTCCCACCAACAGTGTATGAGTGTATTTCCTTTTCTCCGCATCCTTGCTAACATCTGTTTTCTGACTTTTTAGTAACAGCCATTCCGACTGGTGTAAGATGTCCCTCACTGTGTTTTGTTTTGCTTTTGTTTTTATTTATTTATTTATTTATTTATTTATTTTTCTGAAACAGAGTCTCACTCTGTCACCCAGGCTGGAGTGCAGTGCATGGTCTCAACTTACTCCAACCTCCGCCTCCCAGGTTCAAGCTATTCTCATGTCCTAGCCTCTCAAACAGCTAGGATTACAAACATGCACCAACATGCCTGACTAATTTTTATATTATAAGTAAAGATAGGGTTTCACCATGCTGGCCAGGCTGGTCTCGAACTCATGGCCTCAAGTGATCCACCCACCCTGACCTCCCAAAGTGTTGGGATTATAGGCATAAGCCACAACATCTGTCCCTCACCGCACCTGGCCCTCATTGTGGTTTTAATGTGCATTTCTCTGACAATGCATGACGTTGAACATTTTTTCACATGTTTATTGGCCACTTGTATGACTTCTTTCAAGAACGTCTGTTCATGGTCTTTTTGCCTACTTTTTAATGGGGTTATTTGGTTTTTTCTTGCAGAGTTGAGTTCCTTGTAGATTCGGGATATTGGTCCTTTGTTGGATGCAGAGTTTGAAAACATTTTCACCCATTCTTTAGGTTGTCTGTTTACTCTCTTGATTATTTGTTTTGCTGTGCAAGGAGCTTTTTAGTTTAATTGAGTCCCATTTGTTTATTTTTGTTTTTGTTGTTTGTGCTTTTGAGGTCTTAGTCATAAATTATTTGCCTAGGCCAATGTCCAAAAGACTTCTTCCTAGGTATTCTTCTAGGATTTTTATAGTTTCAGGTGTTACATTTAGGTCTTTAATTAATCTTGAGTTACTTTTTGTATATGGTGAGAGATATGGGTCCAATTTTATTCTTCTGCATGCTACTAGCCAATTTTTCCAGCACTCTTTATTGAATAGGGTATCCTTTCTCAAGTTATATTTTTGTTGGCTTTGCCGAAAATCAGTTGGTTGTAGGTATTTGGCTTTATTTCTGGGTGCTCTCTTCTGTTCCATTGAGCTATGTGACTATTTTTATACCAGTACCATGCTGTTTTAGTTAATATACCCTTGTCATATAATTTGAGGTCAGGTAACGTGATGTCTCCAACTTTGTTCTTTTTGCTTAGGACTGCTTTGGCTATTTTTGGTTCCATATGAAATTATTTTATTTTTTGAAACAGAGTCTTGTTCTGTCTCCCAAGCTGGAGTGCAGTGGTGTGATCTCAGCTCACTGCAAACTCTGCCTCCTGGGTTCAAACAATCCTCCTGCCTCAGTCTCCCCAGTAGCTGAGACTACAAGGGTACATTACCATACCTGGCTAATTTTTGTGTTTTTAGTAAAGATGGGATTTCACCATGTTGGCCAGGCTGATCTCAAACTCCTGACCTCAAGTGTTCCACCTGGCTCAGCCTCCCAAAGTGCTGCGATTATAGGCGTGAGCCACTGACCTAGCCTCATATGAATTTTAGAATTGTTTTTTCTTCTGTGAAAAATGACATTGGCAATTTGATAGGAAGGGCATTGAATCTGTAGATTGTGTTGGGCAATATCATCATTTATGATATTGATTCTTCCAATCCATAAGTATGCGATGTTTTGCCATTTGTTTATATCATCTATGATTTCTTTCATTAGTATTTTGTAGAGATCCTCACCTCTTTGGTTAAATGTATTACTACGTGTTTTTTAAAAACTATTATAAATGGGATTGAGCTTTTGATTTGGCTCTTAACTTGGTATTGGTGTATAGAAATGCTACTGATCTTTCTGATCTTTGTATGTTGTTTTTGCATCCTGAAAATGTTTATTAAATCTAGGAATCCTTTGGAGGAATCTTTAGGGTTTTCTGGGTATAAGATCATACAATCATTGAACAGAGATAATTTGATTTCTTCTTTTCCAATTTGGATGCTTTTAATTTTATTTATTTATTTATTTATTTATTTATTTTTAGACAGAGTCTCACTCTGTTGCCCAGGCTGGAGTGCAGTGGCGTGATCTTGGCTCATTACAACCTCTGCCTCCTTGGTTCAAGCCATTCTCATGCCTCAGCCTCCCGAGTAGCTGGGATTATAGGTACCATCATGCTCAGCTAAATTTCCTATTTTTAGTAGAGTCAGGGTTCCTCCACATTGACCAGGCTGGTCTCAAACTCCTGACCTCAAGTGATCCTCCTGCCTGGGCCACCCAAAGTGCTGGGATTACAAGCATGAGCCACCATACCTGGCAGATGCCTTTTATTCTTTCTCTTGCCTGATTGCTCTAGCTAGGACTTCCAGTACTACATTGAATGGGAGTCATGAAAGTGGGCATCTTTGTCTTATTCCAGTTCTTTAAGGGAAATGCTTTTAACTTTTTCCCATTCAGGATGCCATTGGCTATGGGTTTGTCATATGTGGCTTTTACTATTTTGAGGTATATTTATTCTATGCCTACTTTGTTGAGGATTTTTATTATGAAGGAATGCTGAATTTTACTGAGTGTTTTTTCTGCATCTGTTGAGATGATCATTTTTTTGTTTTGTTTTTAATTCTATTTATGTGGTGAGTCACATTTATTGATTTGCATATGTTAAACCATCCTTGCATCCCTGGAATAAAGCCCGCTTGATCATCGTATATTATCTTTTTGATTTGTTGAGGATTTTTGCAGCTGTGTTCATCAGGGATATTGGACTGTAGTTTTCTTTTTTGCTGTGTTCTTGCCTAGCCTTGGTATCAGGGTGATACTGGCTTTGTAGAATGCATTAGGGAAGATTCCTTCCGCCTTGATCTTTTCAAACAGTTTCAATAGGCTTGGTACCAGTTCTTTGTACATCTGGTAGAATCTGGCTGTGAAGATAGCTGTCATGGCCTTTTGTGTGTGTGTTGGGACATTTTTTTATTACTGATTCATGATTCTAAACTTTTTGCAGGAGGAAATGAATAAGAATATCCAAGAAAGTTTAAAAAGAGAACAATAATGAAGACTTTCACTATGAGCTACCAAAGTACAATATTACAGTTATTAACACTTTCTGGTATTGATGAGAGAAGATATGAGTGGACCAATGAAACATATGGAATTTTAAAAATAAATATAAAAATTTAAGAAGAAAAAACAGAAGAATATTTTTACAGTCTTTTGGCAGAAAAACTTCCATGAGAAATATTTTCATAATTTCATGGTAGGAAAATCTCCATTAAAAAGACAATAAGCTTATATGAAAAAGATAATCAGATATGACAAAACATATAAAACTTCTGCATAATGAAATATCACATAAATAATATTAAGAGAAAACCAATAGAATAAGAAATATGTGTAATATACATAACAGATAAAAGATCAATACTCAGTATATATGAAGAACTACTACAAATCTGTCAGAAACAATAAAAAATGGGCAAAAATACTGAAGAGTAGGCTGGGCGCGGTGGCTCAAGCCTGTAATCCCAGCACTTTGGGAGGCCGAGACGGGTGGATCACAAGGTCAAGAGATCGAGACCATCCTGGTCAACGTGGTGAAACCCCGTCTCTACTAAAAACACAAAAAATTAGCTGGGCATGGTGGCGCGTGCCTGTAATCCCAGCTACTCAGGAGGCTGAGGAAGGAGAATTGCCAGAACCCAGGAGGTGGAGGTTGCGGTGAGCCGAGATCACAATAAAAAAAAAAAAAAAAAAAAAAAAAAAAAAAAAAATACTGAAGAGTAAATTCAAAAGGAAGAAATACAAATAATGAACAAATGTAAAATTTGCCTAAACTTTAAATAATCATAGAAACTAGAAATCAAAATAATATTCAATGACATCTTACCTCCAAATTAATAAACCTCCAAATTTCCTCCAAATTAATTTATTAATAAATAAAATAATGATATTCAGGGATGGAGATAATATGAGGAAAAGGCCTTTTATGTATGGTTGGCAGATCTGTAAATTTATAAAGCATTTTTGGATGACAATGTGACAGTATCGATCCAAAATTTAAACATACATACTCTTTGAGCAAACTTTTTTCAGGAATCTATTCTGTGGGATCATTGCACAAAGTGTCTGCACTTCAATTGTTGTCAATGGAGGAGCTGCTAAATAAATTATAATATAAACGGATGAAATGCTAGATGTCAGTTTAAAAGACTGCGAGAGAACTATGCATTGTGACGTTGAACACGTTCTCAAGGTATATTGAAGGTGAAGAAATGAAGCTGAAAATATATAAATATGATATAATCACATTTATGTCAAAACAAAAAATATACGTTGTGACAGAAAGATGTCACTATTTAGCTGGTGTCATTTTCCTTTCTTCCTTAGTAATAGAAGTACAACGTAACTAGTGAAAAGACCACAGATCCCAGCTGCCTTTGTAGCTAGGGATGGCTATATGACTAAGCCCTCTCCAATAGTATATAAACAGAAGTCACTAGGACAGTCTTCTGGGAAGGCTCGTTAAAAGGAAAACTGACAGCCAAGTCACTCTACCTTTGTCATTCCACCTTTCCTTCTCGCCTCTGTCTTTTTTTTTCTTGAGATAGGGTCTCACTCTGTTGCCCAAGCTGGAGGGCAGTGGTATAATCATGGCTCATTGCAGCCTTGAATTCCTAGGCTCAAACAATCCTCCTGCTTCAGCCTCCCAAGTAGCTAGGACTACAGTGGTGCACACCACCGTGCCCATCTATTTTTATTTATTTATTTTTTTGGGGTGGGTAGAGATGGGGTCTTTCTATGTTGGTTTTGAATTGGTCTTGAATTCCTAGGCTCAAGCAATCCTCTTGCCTTGCCCTTCCAAAGTGTAGGAATTACTGGCAGGAGCTACCACACCTGGCCCTTCCTTCTGTCTGAATAAGAATATGATGGCTGGAATTCCTGCAGCCATCTTAGACCATGAGGCCATAGAAGCCAACGTTAAGAATAGAAGAGCAGAAAGTTCAGAGGAGTCCAGCTCCCTGACAACCATGAAGCTGCTGTGGTACCTACCTTCAGACTGCTTTTCCATGAGAAAATAATAAGCTTCTCTGTTTCCATTTCTACTTCAGTCTCTTTCAAGAGGCTAAACACAATTTCTAATTAATATGTAAACATGTAAAACTTAAGTACCCAGAATATATACAACCCAAAAGATTGTAGTAGTTACCTCTGAGGAGTTGAAGTTGGAGGAGTATAAAGGGAACACTTCAATTTTACTGTCCACATTTCTATTGTTTAAATATTTGACAACCAAGATGGGACCGTTTATTGTTGTGTATAATAAACAAATTGGAAATCATTCTGTTAAAAAAAAAAGAAAAGGAAAGGAAAGAGACTAGAAGAATATGGCAGGGTGGTAACAGTGGATGCCTCTGGATGATGGGATTATCACTTATTGATGTTTTATTGTATTTCCAAATAAAAAGATTATTTAAAATAAGAATAAGATTCATTAAAAGTTATTTTCAGGGAAGAACAGCAGAAGAAAACAGAGGGAGGCATAAGAAAAGGAGAAAGGAAAGACATGAAGCCTGGAGTTTTGAGAGAGGCAGAAAAAAGAGAAAGAGTAAAAAGATTGTGGAAGTTGAACCTATGGGCAACAGTGCAACTCTGTGCTCAGATGCTCCCTCAGGATCCTGCTGATCATTGTACCCAGATTCCCACAGGGCCCAAGTCCCTCCATTCTGACCAACAGCCTAGCCTGCCTATTATAATACTGAAGCCAAAACAATGTCAGAGTCTCTGACTATATATGAAAGGAAGATGCTTCCAAGATGGGTAGGAGATACCAGAGACCCATTTCAGCATGCTCTCTTCCTCCTTTCTATAGGGAAGCATCCCTGGTCTTTGATCCTTGAGGGTCTCTCAAGTGAACGGGACTGAGAAGGCTGTCGGGGAGTCCTGAGCATAGATACCCAGGGGGGAACAAGAAATGGTGCTCAGAACCATGAGATCAACGACTTGTGCCAGGCACAGAGGTCTATATTTGTGTTTGCAGTCTGAGCATCCTGTCCGGAGTCCAGATAGGAGATAGGTGAGATGGTGATCGGGGGTTGAAACATGCTCTGAATGTATCTTTTCTAAATTGGAGCTCCTCAGTATTCAGGGAAAATAGAGAATAGTAGGCAGGATGATGCTAGCATTCAGCATGGTCAGGACTGGAAGGACAAATGGAAAAGAAAAGCACAAGGAAAAGAGATCAAATCAAAGAGCCCCATGGTGCCTAGGTGCTTGCTCCTGGCTTTGGATGGAATTGATATTCCCAGGGTTGATCCCTTGATTGACATAAACAGGCATGCAAAGAGGCGTCCCACTTCTGGTGAATGGAATAAAAGTCCATCTGGGTTGAAATAAGACCAGTCTTGGGACATAGATAGTCATAGATAATGGCAGACACCTGGGAGGATATCAAAGCCAAAGTGGAAGTCCAAGATCTCAGCTTGGTGGATTAGGGTTCAGGGAGCCAGAGTACTGAATAGAAAAAGTGAGGCAGACACTCAGTCATCTAGTGGAAGATAAGAGAGAAAACTCTCAATAAAGGAAGCACAAGCTCAAGCCTGCAGCAAGATTTTTGCCAAATAACAAATAAGAAGAATTAGGATTTTTGAAGGATAGGATTACTTTATTCAGCTAAGAATCAGGATACTCTAAGGGTTAGACTAGCATCAGCAAATGCCTAGCAACAATTTCATGGCTTACTCATTTTCCACGTATGGAAATTAATTAATTAGTCATTAATCAATCTTGGAACAATTTCCTGTTAAACATATACAAGATTTTACTGTTCTCCCCAAGAGAGCTCTTTGGGAAGGCACTAACCGTCAATTATAGTTAACATAGGAAGATAAAATCATCTGATACCCTAGGGATACAGTACACAATTCTTCCCTGTGGATATGACCTGCAGGGTATTTATGAGCTCCCTAGGGTAAAAGGATTCTGTCATGAGGAGATCATCTCAGAGACAGCTCCCTCAGAACTCTCCTTGGTGCTGAAAATTGGTCTGCATTTCCCTACAGATCCTGGGATACTGCCACTCCCCACCCTGCCACCATTGTTGATATGGATCAAACTTTCCATAGTAGCCAGAGATGCACCTTGTAAATAAACATAACTCAGACTTCTGAGAGGTGAAAAGGAACCATTTGTGAGTAAATGATCCTGAAAGGCATATGTTGGGAGTTGTTAGGAGGTAGGCTCTAACAAGGTCAGCACCTAGGTAACTGTGGGAGTCCATATCAGAGAAGCTATGGGTGAGCACTAGAACATCCTTCAAATCACGAGTGAAGTTGAGAAGAAAATTCAAGGTTAACAACCTATAGCACAACTAGGACAGAATGAAGATGGGGCAGGTCTCAGAGATAGGAAATCAGAATAAAATTCAGGCACTAGGAAAGGCAAGTTAGACAGAAGCACACGGTGCCAAAGACTTAATGTTTGTGTCCCCCTAAATTCATATGTTGAAATTGTAATCCCCAATGTAATGGCATTAAGAGGTGGGGCCGAGCTCAAGCCTGTAATCCCAGCACTTTGGGAGGCTGAGGCTGGTGGATCACGAGGTCGAGAGATCGAGACCATCCTGGTCAACATGGTGAAACCCCGTCTCTACTAAAAATACAAAAATTAGCTGGGCATGGTGGCACATGCCTGTAATCCCAGCTACTCAGGAGGCTGAGGCAGGAGAATTGCTTGAACCCAGGAGGCGGAGGTTGCGGTGAGCCGAGATCGCGCCATTGCACTCCAGCCTGGGTAACAAGAGCGAAACTCCATCTCAAAAAAAAAAAAAGAGGTGGGGCCTTTGGTAGATGATTAAGTCACGAGGATGGAGCCTCATGAATTAGATTAATGCCTCTATAAAAAGGAGACTCCAGAGAGCCCCCTTGCCCCTTCCACCATGTAAGGGAATAGCTGGAAGATGCCATCTATGGAACAGTAGGCATGTTCTTACCAGACACCAACTCTGCTGGTGCCTTGATCTTGGACTTCCCAGCCCCGAGAACTGTAAGAAATAGGTTTCTGTTATTTATAAGCCACCCAGTCCATGGTATTCTGAAGGAACTAAGATACATGGACATTGATGATTTAGTTTTTACTGGACAGGTTTTTTCCTGGTTCATGGATACTTATTTATTCATGGATACTTTTTAACAGGACATTTTATCTTATTTTAAAAAATAATATACAGTTATTGTAGAAACACTGGGAAGAAAACAAAAGTAGAAATAGGGAGAAAGATCTTGCCCACAATCCAGAGACAATCACTGTTGTCATTCTGGCATATTTAATTCATCTTTTTTCCTTGAATATTGACATAATTGAGATGATACTTTTACAGCCCAATTTTTCACTTAACATTATGTTATTAACATCTTCTTATCTTTAAAAATATATACAAATCATTTGTGGCCAGGTGCAGTGATTTGCCCCTATAATCCCAGCATGTAGGAAGGTCAAGGTGGGAGAAACATTTAAGCCCAGGAGTTTGAGACCAGCTTGAACAACATAAAAAGACTCCATCTCTAAGCAAACATATATTTAAAAATTATTGGGGAGTGGTTGTTGGTGCATGCTTGTAGTTCTATATACTTGGAAGGCTGAGGCAGGAGGATGGCTTGAGCCCAGGGATTCGTGGTTACAGTAAGCTATGATGGTGCCATTGCACTCCAGCCTGAGCTGGCACCTCTTTAGAGAGTGAGATCCTGTCTCTAAAATAAATGAACAAATGGCCAGGCACAGTGGTTCATGCCTGTAATCCCAGTACTTTAGGAGGCTAAGGCAGAGAGATCACCTGAGGTCAGGAGTTCGATACCAGCCTGGCCAACATGGTGAAACCCCACTCCACTAGAAATACAAAAGTTAGCCAGGGGTGGTGGCATGTGCCTGTGGTCCCAGGAGGCTGAAGAAGGAGAATTGCTTGAACTCAGGAGGCAGAGGTTGCAGTGAGCTGACATCACATACTGCACTCCAGCCTGACAGAGCGAGTCTCTGTCTCAAAATAAATAAAATAAAATAAAATAATAAATAAGTATTTGCACTGGTTGTATCGCATGGCATCATGTATGGATGAACCATAATCTATTTTTATTTTTTGAGACAGAGTCTCACTCTGTCACCCAGGCTGGAGTACAGTGACACAATCTCGGCTCATTGCAACCTCTGCTTCCCAGACTCAAGTGATTCTCCTGCCTTAGCCTCCTGAGTAGCTGGGATTATAGGTGTGTGCCACCATGTCTAGCTAATTGGTTTTTTTCTTTTAATTTTAGCAGAGACAGGGTTTTGCCATGTTGGCCAGGCTGGGCCATAGTCTATTAATTGTTCTCTTATTAGTGTATATATTTTTAGGTTGCTTCTATTCTTTAATTTTTAAGAAAATCACATCAATGGTATGTAATTGAATATACCTGTGCCAATATTTCTATTTCCTTTTTTTTTTTTTTTTGAGGCGGAGTTTCACTCTTGTTACCCAGGCTGGAGGGCAATGGCGCGATTTTGGCTCACCGCAACCTCCGCCCCCTGGGTTCAAGCAATTCTCCTGCCTCAGCCTCCCGAGTAGCTGGGACTACAGGCGTGCACCACCATGCCCAGCTAATTTTATATTTTTAGTAGAGATGGGGTTTCACCATGTTGACCCGTATGGTCTCGATTTCTTGACCTCATGATCCACCTGCCTTGGCCTCCCAAAGTGCTGGGATTATAGGCGTGAGCCACTGTGCCTGGCCAATATTTCTATTTTCTTAAACTCCAAGAAATAGAATCATGAACTAAAGGATCTAAACTTTTTAACCTTTTTTACTTTCCATCCAGTAACATGGATCTAAACTTTTGAAGCTCCTGACACACCTTGTTCAATTGTCTTTGAGAGATATTGTACCCATTTACCCTCTCTTCAATATAGCAGAGAGCATGGATTATCACTTCCACACCAACGGCATCAGTTAGGACATAGGCTAAATGGCCATAGCAGAAAGATCAGAAAACAGTTACTCAAGCAAGCTGGACAGTTCTTTCTTCTTCATATAACAATCTAAAGGTAAGAAGCCCCAAGCTGAGGAGGCAGTTCTCACTGAAAACATTCTGGGACTGTAGTTCCTTACATCTTCTTCTGCCATCCCCTGGGGGACTGTCTCCAACTCTATGATCAAAGGCCCTCCAGGTCCTCATTTGATTTTATTCTGCAAGAAAGCAGAGGGAAAGGCGGTAAAGAGCGGATGATTTTGTTTGGGGCAAATGAACTGGCTATTAGCCTCTCCTGATCCATGCTCTGTTCCGCTCTGTGCCTTGGAGCTGACCTCTATAGATTTCCTCATCCTCCAGCTTCCAGTTTAGTTCAGCCAATGGAAGCCACCAGTAAAAGATCAGAGGACAGAGTCAAGAGATCAGGGCGCCAAGTTCTCTGGCTCACTTCTTGCTGGGAGTTGCCTGTGTCCCTTTATTGAAAGCCATAGCTCCTTGCCAGACACAGTGGCTCATGCCTGTAATCCTAGTACATTGGGAGGCCAAGGTGGGTGGATCATCTGAGGTCAGGAGTTCGAGACCAGCCTGGCCAACGTGGTAAAACCCTGTCGCTACAAAAATTTGCCAGGCGTGGTGGCAGACATCTGTAATCCCAGCTACTCGGGAGGCTGAGGCAAGAGAATCTCTTGGACCCAGCGGGTGGAGGTTGCAGTGAGCTGAGATCGCACCACTTCTCTCCAGTCTGGGTGAAAGAGTGAAACTCCATCTCAAAAAAAAAAAAGGGAAAGAAAGTAAAGAAAGCCATAGTTCCTGCCAGATGTTCTGCTTCATGTCATTCTCTCTGGGCTTCTGTTTGCTCCCTTTTCCTATCCCTAAGGCCTGGAGAGGATAATAGCTCCCTGTTGTTGCCAGCCAAGAGATGCTGCATCACCTCCTGTTACTTTTCCTAAACCCTGCCTGCAGTGACTTTTGACACCAGCTGCTCAGAGTCTGGCCAAACTTCACAAGGTTACGAGCTCACTTCAGACACCAGCTGCAAGTTTGTGGTTTCCCAGAGTAGCCCCACTTCTAACCAGCTGACTACAAATCTAGGGAGCCTCACCACTCCCTCAGGTTCAGTCATTCTAGAATAATCTAACTGTGCAATGGGTTCACCTTCCCTGCTGCCTAGACACAGCTGATTGCTCAAGACAGGGGAATTGCAGTAGAGAAAGAGTAATTCACACAGAGCCAGCTGTGTGGGAGACTGGAGCTGTATTATTACTCAAATCAGTCTCTCTGAGCATTCAGGGATCAGCAGTTTTAAGGACAACTTGGTGGGTCGGGGGAAGCCAGTGAGCCAGGAGTGCTGATTGGTCGGGGATGAAGTCATAGGGAGTGGAAGCTGCCTTCTTGTGCTGAGTCAGTTCCTGGGTACTGGCCATAAGATCAGATGAGCCAGTTTATCAGTCTGGGTGTTGCCAGCTGATCCAACAAGTGCAGCATCTGCAAAATATCTCAAGCACTGATCTTAGGAGCAGTCTAGGGATGGTCAGAATCTTGCAGTCTCCAGCTGCATGACTCCTAAACCATAATTTCTAACCTTGTGGCTACTGTTAGTCTTACAAAGGCGATCTAGTCTCCAGGCGAGAAGATCTGCTTTGGGAAAGGGCTGTTATTGTCTTTGTTTTAAACTACAAACTATCAGCTGGATTTCTCCCAAAGTTAGTTCAGCCTGTGCCCAGCAATGAAGAAGGATAGTTCGGAGGTTGGAAGCAGTGGCTCACGCCTGTAATCCCAGCACTTTGGGAGGCCGAGGTGGGCAGATCACCTGAGGTCAAGAGTTCCAGACCCACTTGGATAACATGGCGAAACCCCATCTTTACTAAAAATACAAAAGATTAGGCAAGCGTGGTGGTGTGTGCCTGCAGTCCCAGCTACTTGGGATGCTGAGGCAGGAGGATCGCTTGAACCTGGGAGATGGAGGTTTCGGTGAGCCAAGATTATACCACTGTACTCCAGGCTGGGTGACAGTGAGAGATTCTGTCTCAAAAAAAAAAAAAAAAAAGAAAGGCAGCAAGATGGAGTCGATTAAGTTAGGTCTCTTTCGCTGTGTCAATCATAATTTTGCAAAGGCAGTTTCAACAACTCAACAGAATTCAGGATAGCACCATACATGTGATTAGCAGGAAGATACAAATCAGAACCGGCAAAGGAAGAGATGCATAGGGCACAGTCTGGAAGGGTCCCAAACATCAAGCTTCCATCATCCTCAGGGAGCTGGTACCCTCCCAGCACATCAATATGCATAGTGTAAACAACCAGGGAAACTCACTTAAATGACCATGTCCAGACTTTCTATTGGGGCTTTATTTCATAGGCATGGTTGATTAAATCACTGGCCACAGGGTTGGACTCAACCTTTAGTCCCCCAGCTGTCCCCAGAGATCAGGTGACTCAAAGCCCAAGCCATTTTATCACATAGTTGGACTTTCTGGCATAGTTCGCCTCCACCCTGACCCTACCTTGTCTTCCGATTAGGGTAAACTTCCTAGGAACCATTAGTCACCTAAATTATCAGGTGTGGCTCATGGGGCCCATATGAATAATAAAGATACTTGTTTCACTCAGGAAGTTCCAGGGATTTGAAGATTACCCCCCAGGAACCAGGAACAGAGGCCAGCAAATTCTTTTTGTTTGTTTTGAGAGAGTCTTGTAACTTTGAGGTAGCTCATCCCTGTAATCCCAGCACTTTGGGAGGCTGAGGCAGGTGGATCACTTGAAGCCAACATGGTTAAGTCCCGTCTCTACTAAAAAATACAAAAATTTGCATGGTGGCACATGCTTATAATCCCAGATACTCCGGAGGCTGAGGCGGCAGAATCGCTTCAACCTGGGAGGCAGAGGCTGCAGTGAGCCGAGATGGTGCCACTGCACTCCAGCCTGGGTGACAGAGTGAGACTCGGTCTCTAAAAAAAAAAAAAGAGAAAGGGTCTTGCTTTGCCACTCAGGTTGGAGAACAGTGGTGCAATCATGACTCACTGCAGCCTTGACCTCCCGGGCCAACAAATTATTTATTATAAACTGTCCACACCTTTGTAAATTTTCCTTTTATTTAATTCTCCTCAAATTACTCAATTTGAGGGTATCATCTCTTTCCTGCTGAGACCCCTACTAGCACAAATGAACCTAAAATGAAACAAACCACTCCTGCCACATTCCATTGGTGAGAGCTTAGTCAAATGACCACATGACTCCTGCTATGAGTAGTTTGGGAAATACAATCTTTATCTGAGAATTCTTACACCTCCGAAAATTCTGTTACTACAGAAGATAGAATGTATTTGAGGAAATAAATGGCAGTGTGAGTTGGGTGCTGTGGTACACACCTGTAGTCGCAGCTACTCAAAGACTGAGGTAGGAGGACTACTTGAACCCAGAGTCTAGCCCGGGCAATATAGCTAGACCCCATTTCTTAAAATGATAATGATGATAATAGTAATAGCAATCTGTCACACTGTGCTGGGCACTAACATTTTAAAATCATTGCAAGTTTGATAGGCAAAAGATAGTATTTTGACATACTATTTTGCCTTTTCTTTTTTGAGACAGAGTCTCACTCTGTCACCCAGCCTGGAGTACAGTGGCACCATCTAGGCTCACTGCAATCTCCGGCCCCCAGGTTCAAGTGATTCTCCTGACTCAGCCTCCCAAGTGGCTGGGATTACAGGTACTGGCCACCACACCCAGCTAATTTCTGTAGTTTTAGTAGAGTCAGGGTTTCACCATGTTGACCAGGCTGGGCTCGAACTCCTGACCTCAGGTGATCCACCCTCCTCAGTCTCCCAAAGTGCTGGGATTACAGGTGTGAGCCACTGCTCCTGGCCTACTTTGCCTTTTTGCCTACTAGAAAGAATTAAACATCCTTTTGTTACATACTTCTAATCTAGACCCCAAGAGAGGGTTCTTGAAACTTGCACAAGAAAGAATTTGGGACGAGACCATAGAGGAAAGCAAAATCAAGTTTATTAAGAAAGTAAAGGAATAGGCTGGGTGTTGTGGCTCACACCTGTAACCCCAGCACTTTGGGAGGCCGAGGAGGGTGGATCACCTGAGGTCAGGAGTTCGAGACCAGCCTGGTCAACATGGTGAAACCCTGTCTCTACTAAAAATACAAAAATTAGCTGGGCATGGTGGTGAGCGCCTGTAATCCCAGCTACTCAGGAGGCTGAGACTGGAAAATCGCTTGAACCCAGGAGGCTGAGGTTGCAGTGAGCCAAGATCCCACCATTGTACTTCAGCCTGGATGACAAGAGTGAGACTCCATCTCAAAAACAAAAAACACAAACAACAACAATAAACAAACAAAGCACTTAAAAAGACCAACTTCCGGCTGACGTGGTGACTCACACCTGTAATCCTGGCACTTTGGAAGACCAAGGCAGGCAGATCATGAGGTCAGGAGTTTGAGACCAGCCTGGCCAGCATAGTGAAACCCCATCTCTACTAAAAATATAAAAATTAGTTGGGCATGGTGATGCACACCTGTAGTCCCAGCTTCTCCGGAGGCTGAGGCTGGAGAATCGCTTGAACCCAGGAGGCAGAGGTTGTGGTGAGCCGAGATCATGCCATTGCATTCCAGCCTGGGCAACACAGTGAGACTCCATCTCAAAAAAAAAAAGGACCAACTTCCCTGAGCCTCATGTTTTCAGGCCCCTCTCCTCTGCCTACCCACGCCAGGTAGACTCACAGGTGCTGTTCCTTGGTCTCTTGGTCTGTTTCCTGCAGTTCGAGGTCTCCCCCAGGCAATTTTATGTGTCATCACCTGGGAGCAGTTAAAATAAGTATAATTCTATGTTCTCCAACCAATGACAAGTCCCCCATCTCAGGTTCAAATCCTGCGTTCAGAGGGCAGGAGACAGGCAGCTCTCTGGCAGCCTGTTTTCCAAGAATAGATCTCCTGACTCTAGATGTCGGTGAGGTTTGGCCCCGTTTGGGTCAATCTGTCAGCTGCCCACTGCTGGAGGATTCTGGTTAGCTCAGTCAGCAGGCTGTGATTTCACCAGATACCACCCTTCATGTCTTAGTTTGAGCTTTCCCTAAAACAGAGCTGAGACAAATACATGGGGACTGAGAGTTTAGTTACACCAGGAAACTGGAGCAAGGGGGCAGGAGGGATGAGTCAGGTGGGGAGCAGTGCCAGGAAAGGGGGTGATATTGGACTGGGCAAATAAGGGTCAACCTTCGCTGAAGACTCCCCAAGGAACTTTCTTTTATTTTTTGTCTTTTTTTTTTCCTTTTTGTGGAAAACGGGGTCTCACTATATTGGCCAGGCAGGACTCAAACTCCTAGGCTCAAGCTATCCTCCCACCTCTGCCTCCCTAAGATCTGGGATTACAGGCATAAGCCACACACCTGGCCCAAGGAACTTTATAGAATGCACCTGAGAAGTGTCCTGCTGGGATCAGAAAACAATAGTCCAAAATGAAGGCCTCAGAAGCAAACATTTTTCCTTTTTTTTTTGAGACGAAGTCTCACTCTACTCCCAGGTTGGTGTGCAGCGGCAGGATCTGGGTGGCTCACTGCAGCCTCCACCTCCGGGGTTCAAGCAATTCTCGTGCCTCAGCCTCCTGAGTTGCTGGGATTGCAGATGTCACCACCACGCCTGACTAATTTTTGTATTTTTGGTAGAGACAGGGTTTCACCATGTTGGCCAGGCTGGTCTCAAACTCCTGACCTCAGGTGATCCTCCTGCCTTGGCCTCCCAAAGTGCTGGGATTCCAGGCATGAGCCACCACCACAAAAATTTTTCTCTGGCTTTCCCCTCCCCTTCTGTCTCTAAGTCCCATTCTCCCCCAGGGCTAGCCACAGAAACTAGAATCCTTCTTCCTTCCCTACAGTAGTTCATAGAAACCAGAACTCCTTTCCCCCAAAGTCAACCATAAAACCTTAAAAATATTCCTCCAACTTTCCCTCTGCTTTCTATGTGAAAACTGGCCATAAAGAAATGATCTGAAGCCAGGTGCGGTGGCTCAAGCCTGTCATCCCAGCACTTTGGGAGGCCGAGGCGGGTGGATCACGAGGTCAAGAGATCGAGACCACCCTGGTCAACATGGTGAAACCCCGTCTCTACTAAAAATACAAAAATTAGCTGGGCATGGTGGTGCACACCTGTAGTCCCAGCTACTCGGGAGGCTGAGGCAGGAGAATTGCTCAAACCCAGGAGACAGAGGTTGCGGTGAGCCGAGATCGCGCCATTGCACACCAGCCTGGATAACAAGAGTGAAACTCCGTCTCAAAAAAAAAAAAAAAGAAATGATCTGACTGGTAAGATCAGTGAGGTCATTTCTTTATGGCCTACTTTGTTTGGTTGTAGGTCATATGATTCCCTTTCCAGAGGGGGTCCTGTCCCATACTCAGAAGAAAGGAACGCTGTTCAGAGAGGCCAAGAAGAATCTAGACAGACAGCCCCTGCTGCCTTTCCCAACTCCATCTGTTAGCATCCAGTCATTCCATTTCTGTCCAATCATGGCTGACCATACCTGGTTGAACTTAAGCATAAAAATGGACAATTCGCTTGTATACTTGGGTCTTCATTCTGAAGGCTCCATGTACCTGTTAATAAAATTTGTGTGGCTTTTCTCCAATTAATCTGACTTTTCTGAGTTGATTTTTCAGTGAGCTTTCAAATGGGGGAAGGGGAACTTTTCCCTTGGCCTCCACAGTCTCTAAAGGACAACAGAGAGAGAGAGACATTTGTCCACTGGTTCCTCAACACCTTTGCTGGCTGAAAAGTTGACCACAAGACAGTCAACTCTCCGGACTTTCCAGTTGTCTTGGAAAAACCCTAAGTGTCCACCCCAGCTGCAGTCGAAATTAGAAGTGGGTCAAGCAGGTCTGGTGTGTGCCAGAAATAGCATTGGTTGCACTGTATTTTTTAATATGTAAATACCTCAGCCACATAATAAGACAAACGTACATGTTGTATTTTGGGTAGATTCATGCCCGAAGTAATCTGGGACCTCAGAAATACGGGGTATGGGGAAGGAAGGGCTAGAAGCTGGCCCACAAGGGAAGAAGTCTCCAGGTGGCAGAGTGTGTCAAGCTCAGATGGGCTTGGGACACAGAGTGTGAGGGAATGGAATGACTTGACCAGCAGTGGCCCTGGCTGCAGGGGAAGCAAGGATGCTGGTCTAGCTTTAAAGGGCTGTGCAGGCTAACTTGAAGGGGAGACCACAGTGTTCCCAACCCAGGGGCATCGGAGAGGGGAGGGTGACGTGCCCCATGAGAACAAGGCGTCCACAAACACACAAAAATATATACATAAGGGTGTTCGTCTCAGTGGTAACTATTCCAGCGATTCAGAACTGTAAGCTGGGCAATTGTAAGGCATTGGTTACACATCATGGTGTGACCATTAAAAAGAGTCATTTGCAGTAATTACTGAAGACAGAGCATTTCTGGAACTGAATTGGTGAAACCCAGGCTGTGGGAAATTCTGCCAGTCAAGTGGCATTGACCAGTGTCCCCTACAGGCTGCCTTTTTTTTTTCTTTCGAGATGGAGTCTCGCTCTGTCACCCAGGCTGGAGTGCAATGGCATGATCTCGGCTCACTGCAACCTCTGCCTCCTGGGTTCAAGCAATCCTGCCTCGGCCTCTCAAGTAGCTGGGATTACAGGCTTCCGCCACCATGCCTGGCTGATTTTTGTATTTTTAGTAGACACAGGATTTCCCCATGTTGGCCAGGCTGGTCTCAAACTCCTGACCTCAGGTGATTCACCCACCTCGGCTTCCCAAAGTGTTGGGATTACAGACGTGAGCCACCATGCCTGGCCACAGGCTGCTTTTAAGGAAAAGAATTTTTGGAGGGAGAACCTGTAGAATAAAAGAATTTAAAAGACATCCCAATTTTTTTAAATGGCCACAACTAAACTATAGTGTCTAAGTATGTCCACTTGAGTGATAAAGCTACTAAGAAATACAAAGAAGCAATTGGCACAAATGTCAGAACAGTGGGTTATTTTTTGGGGAGTGAGTGGGGAGCCATGGTGACTAGGCGGGAAACAGGGAGGTTTTCAGGAGGCTGTGGAAATTCTCAATATTGAGCTAGGTAGAGGTTACAAGAGTGTTTGTTTATTACAGTTCATAAAGCTAACATTTATTTTAGGAGATAAAATTAAAATAGGGAAAGATGTTACAGAACAATGTTAAACAACATGAAAAATGCTTGTACATATTATGGGAAAAGGCAGATTGAAAATAATTAAGTATACTATGATGCCACTTTGTGGATGGATAGATGGATGGATGGATGGATGGATGTATGGATGGATGGGCAGACAGGTAGGTAGACAGATGGATGGATGATATAGACAGATAGACAGACAGACAGACAGATGTAAAAATATTGTGGAGGAAAATACACCAAGGTGTTACTAGCAGCTCACGTTTGGAAGTAGGCTTTTTCTGACTTTAGTTTTCTTTTACCATTCTGTGCCATGTGAATCTTGTACAGTGAATATTTTTGATTCTCATGGATCATTTAAATAAATGTTACTTTTATTTATTTTAATCTTTAAAAAATGCCACTTGGGGCTGGGCACAGTGGCTCACTTCTGTAATCCCAGAACTTTGGGAGGGCAAGGTGGACGATCACCTGAGGCCAGGAGTGTGAGATCAGCCTGGGCAACATGGCCAACATGGCAAAACCCCATCTCTACTAAAAATACAAATTAGCCAGGCATAGTGGTGTGTGCCTGTAGTCCCGGCTACTCAGGAGGCTGTGGCAGGAGAATGGCGACCTCCATCAAGAGGTTGCAGTGGGCCAAGATTGCGCCACTGTGCTCCAGCCTGGGCGACAGAGTGAGACTGAGTCTCGAAAAGAAAGAAAAGAAAAGAGAAAAGAGAGGAAAAAGGAAAGGAAAGGAAGGAAGGGGAGGGGAAGGGAAGGGAGGGGAGGGAAGGGGCAAAGGCAGTTGGAGCACTCAGAAGAAAGCAGCAGGTGCACAACCTTCTTCCTCACTCTTACAGCCATTGTTCCCCTGACACACTGAAAAGGCTTTCATACCCCCAATTACTCTCAGAATTATGAGCTAAGAGTAGACCCCTCATTTTTAAAAAGGTCTGGCTTTTTTGGTAGTGGTATTAATGTTGATTCAGGAGAGAACATTGAAATAAATCACGCATAGAAAATGCCATGGTACTCTAAGTGTGCTTGGCCCTGGCAGGGTCCAAGGCGCATTCAGCACAGATTGATGCCAGAATCCAGCAGGCACCTGGGAGTATCCCTGAGGCTGGATCAAAGACCTGACCGGGTGTGGTGAGACTGGGTCCACCTTTGACTCTGTCAGGGATGCAGGACTCCTTGGGGACTCTGGTCAGAGGAGGCCTTTTGCTGGTCAGAGTAGGGGAGGATGCCACTTTGTGGATGGATGGATGGATGGATGGATGGATGGATGGATGGATGGATGGATAGATGGATGAACAGTCAGGTAGGTCAGTAGGTGAATGGATGGATGGATGGATGGATGGATGGATGGATGGATGATGGATGGATGGACAGTCAGGTAGGTAGGTAGGTGGATGGATGGATGGATGGATGGATAGATGGATGGGCAGACAGGTAGGTAGGTAGGTAGGTAGGTGGATGATGGATGGATGGATGGACAGTCAGGTAGGTAGGTAAATGGGTGGGTGGGTGGATGGATGGATGGGCAGACAGGTAGGTAGGTAGATGAATGGAGGAAACCCAGTGGGTGGGTTTCTTCCCTGGCTAAGAGGAAGTAGAGAGAGGGAGTGCCTCAGGAGCTGCAACCTCATCACCCCCAGGGCAGCCCAGCTTCCTGCCCTGCACCTGCTCATCCTCTGAGGCCTGCTGGGCTGAGTGAACAGCATTGCCAGCCCAAGACCCCAGGCCAGAGTTGGGACACATTCTTGACTCGTCCTTCCCTTCTCTTTCCCAGCATCCCATCCATGCCACTCCCATCTCTCAGGGTCTCCCATTTGTCTCCATCCCAAGCTGCTTTTCGTTGTTGTTGTTTATTTTTTGAGACAGGGTCTTGCTCTGTCAGCCAGGCTGGAGTACAGTGACACGATCTCAGCTCACTGCAACCTCCCACTCCGGGGCTCAAGTGATCCTACCAGCCTCCCGAGTAGGTGGGATAACAGCACGAGCCACCACATCTGGCTAACTTCTTAAATTTTCTTTTTTTTTTTTTTTGAGAGATGGGGTCTCACTATGTTGTCCAGACTGGTCTGGAACTTTTGGCCTTAGGCAGTCCTCCCACCTCAGCCTTCCAAAGTGCTGAGATTACAGGGTGAGCCATGGTGCCCTGCCTCCAAGCTACTTTTCCTATTCAGCTGTCAACCCTCGGCTGATGCTCACTGCTGTGGCTGTTCCAGAACAGACATGGTGTGCCCCCTAGGGATCCTGACAGCACATGTTCATCGCCTCCAGGCACGGTGCTGAGTGCTTTGCCCATATCAACGCTTTTCCTTTCTTTTTTTAGATTTGAAAATATATTTTTTTAAATTTTACTTTAGGTGCATACTATGTCTGGCATTTCTCCCCGTGTTATCCCTTCCCACCCTCCCTCACACCACGTGAAGTGGATGCTATTAGGACCCATTTTCCAGAGGAAAACTCTGAGACCCAGAGCTCACCTGTCAATTGCCCAATGCCACAGTGACATTAGCGATGGAGACAGGACTCAAACACAGGCAGCCTGGATCCAGAGCCCAAAGGCTCCACCCCAGGCTTGGAGACAGAAAATGAGGGATCCGGAATCAGACAGAGTCTGGGCTTGGCTCTCACAGGAGCCACCGGTGAGCTGCATGGCCTTAGGACATTTTCCCCATCTCTCTCTCTATCTTTTTTGTCGCTCCTGTTGCATTGGTGCAATCTCAGCTCATCATAACCTCCACCTCCCGGCTTCAAGTGATTCTCCTGCCTCTGTCTCCCAAGTAGCTGGGATAACAGGCATGAGCCACCACGTCCAGCTAATTTTGCATTTTTAGTAGAAACAGGGTTTCTCCATGTTGGTCAGTCTGGTCTAGAACTCCTGACCTCAGGTGATCTGCCCACCTCGGCCTCCCAAAGTGCTGGGATTATAGGTGTGAGCCACTGTACTTCTCTCTCTCTCTCTCTCTCTCTCTCTTTGAGACTGGGTCTCATTCTGCTTGTAATCCCAGCTACTCGGGAGATTGAGTCAGAATTGCTTGAACCCAGGAGGTGAAGGGTACAGTGAGCGGAGATCATGCCACTGCACTCCAGCCTGGGTAACAGAGCAAGACTCCGTCTCAAAAAAGAAAAGAAAAGAAAAGAAAAAAGAATATAAGCTCTTTGAGGCTGAGACCATATGCAAATGAGGTTCGAAGTCCCAAGTGGCCCTGTGCCCAGGGCCCCTAGATGCTCTCTAGCCTTTCTGTCTGCCTGGGAGGCCTGGGGACAGAGAAGCACGTGCTCAGAAGAGGAAGCCCTGGCACCAAGGTTGGGAGTGCCCCTAATTGGAAGACACTCTGGGCAGCATCTGTCGAGCTCACAAGGCCTCCTTCTCTCAAAACTGCTTTCTCACCCAGATGCAAACCATCTCCCCTGGACACAGCTGATGAGACTATAGGTGGTGCCCTCCCCACCCCCACAATGACCTAGTCTCAGGATAGAATCACAAAGGTACAAAACCCAGCCATCACGCAATAACTCTGAAAGAATCTCAGGCCAGGCATGGTGGCCTAAGCCTGTAATCTCAGCACCTTGGGAGGCCAAGCCAGGTAGATCACTTGAGGTCAGGAGTTTGACACAAGCCCCACCAACATGGTGCCACTCTGTCTCCACTAAACACACACACACACACACACACACACACACACACACACACAAATTAGCCAGGCGTGATACAGCGTGCCTGGAATCCCAGCTACTTGGGAGGCTGAGGCAGGAGAATAGCTTGAACACAGGGACAGAGGCTGCAGTGAGCCGAGATTGCATCGCTGCATTCCAGCCTGGGCAACAGACTGAAACTATGTCAAAAAAAAAAAAAAAAAAAAAAAAAAAAACTCAGTCTTTACTTGAATTTCAAGATCGTTAACAAGGGTCGAGGTTAGAACTCACCACCGTGCCTTTCCCGGCTCTCTTCTGCTTCCCCATCTCTCACCCCACAGCTGCCCAACACCTTTCACGCGTGGAATCCCCACGTTCCCCCTTCCCTTGCTGCTTTCCTCTTTCTTCTTCCTTTATCTTAGTTCTTCATCGTGTTGCTCTTAGCCTCTCTCCTCTTGCCTCTCCCCTTCCCTCCCTCTCTGGGCTCCTGCCTCTCTATGCCTTTCTCCCAATTCATCGAAAGTCAGGAGGTGGGAGCCCGGGCACCAAAGGGTGGATGCGGGGGGCAGGGTAGGGAATATGCATGACATCAGCACTCGAATAAATATGGCGCCCAACCTGCACATAGAGGACTGACTGATCCAGGAGCATCCAGCACTGCCTTCTGTTACTCTCTTATTCCCAAGTCTCATACACGGTTTGCATATCATTACCATATTGATCCTCAGCTCTTGCAGCAATCCTGCATAGACTCCAGCACACAGAATGACCCCGGAGGTGCGTGTACACACAAGCACATGCACCCGGCCACAAGTGTCCACACACAAACAGTATCCAGCAACACACAGGCATGAGCCCCATGAGAAAAGCTTCACTCGTGCAGAAAAGGAAAAGGAGCGCCACCCCACAGCTCCCAATGTGGTCCTCCATGACCTCTGGCCTTCCCTACCCTCCTGCACTGCAGCCTGCCCACCCCCCAAGCCCCTCCACCCTCTCCCTCCTGCACCGCAGCCTTATCTTTGCCCTTTCCTGAACTCAGCTCTGCCACCAGGCTCTGCAGGGACCTTGTTATTTTTACAGCTTCAGGGAGCAAACTCTTGGAGAGAAGGGATGGCTTTGCTAAGACGGAAGGTGTGTAATGCCCTGAGCCACTGCCAGCCCAGATCCCGAGGGACAAGGTTTCCCCAGTCCAGCTTCGATGGTGGCTCTGGTCAGCCAGGACCAGCCTGGGGGCTGCCCGAGGGACCTTCCTGGCAAGGTGGTTCAGTGCCACTGTCCAGTCTCCCCTCATGGCCAGGAACACCCTGGGCTGGCTCTGGGCTCTGAACCCAGAAAGGTCCACAGGCCAGCAGCCAGTGGGAGGGGATTCTGTGTCAGTAATGGGGGCAGTTTCTGAAATTCTCCCTATTTGGCATCTCTCTTTAGGGCAGGCAGCTTCAGAGCTTTGTTCATCTGTAAGGATCAGAGGACTTGCAGGGTGGGTCATGTGACCAGGGGGCTTATCCAGGAGGCTGGAGGGAGAGGGGCTAGTCCTGGAGCTCTTGGCATGAGGGAGAGGGAGGGACAGGGGGGACTTGGGGCTTGGGAACAAAAGGAGAGAAGCAGAGCATGTCTCATGATGGTGGAGTCTCCTGTCAGCTGCAGAGGCCAGGGAAGATCACCTCCTAGAGCCATGTTCATTTTGCCCTCTTTTTTTTTTTTTTTTTTTTTGAGACAGGGTCTCACTCTGCTCCCAGGCTGGACATGATCCTCAACTCACTGCAACCTCCGCTTCCTGAGTTCAAAAGATTCTCCTGCATCAATCTCCCAAATAGTTGGGATTACAGGTGCATGCCACCATGCCCGGCTAATTTTTTTTGTATTTGTAGGAGAGATGGGGTTTCACCATGTTGGCCAGTCTGGTCTTGAACTCCTGACCTCAAGTGATCCACCCACCTCAGCCTCCTAAAATGCTGGGATTACAGGTATGAGCCACCGAATCCAGTCCATCTTGCCCTCTTATTCCTGCCTCTATCATCCCTCACTTATAAACTTGCTAAGACAGCCAAAGGGTTCCTCCAATGCTTCCCACTAACTTCCATCCACTCAACGTTCTTCCTGGCTGGCTGACATCTGGCTGGAAAGACCCAATGTGACATCAGGTGTTCCCATCCAGGGTCCCTTTCTTCCTCCCTCACCTCTCAGCCTCCTGGGCCCATGGGCCTCTGCCAGGAGTTGTTGACAAGATTGGGCACCTTGGAGCCCTTGTCTGTGCAAGGAGTGTCTCCGAGAAAGCCAGGGGGCACCTTTTCTGGCACAGGGCCTGGGAAGCGGCCTCTGAGGGCTCCCCCAACACACCCACACTCTTTTTGCTTCAGAAAAGAAATGTTGTTGATTTCAGTGCAAATAACTCATTATTTTACTTTCCAAACCAGCAAGCCCCACCTGTGGAGTTAATTCCCCATTCTGACTTAAGGCTAGTGCCAGCCAGAACTGGGAGTTTTGCTTAATACCCACGAGGCACCATTGTTTCCATGACAGGGTTAATTAGTCCCCAGGAGCCTCGAGCCGAGGGAGGCTGCTCTGGGCGGAAAGTCCAGAGACCCAGATTTTGAATCTGCATTTGCCAGTGACCATCTGCGTGAGCTTCACTAGATCAGGCCCTTTCCCTCTCTGGGCCTCAGTTTTCCCATCTGCAAAATGAACAGGTGAACCTGGATGATCACCAAAGTCCTTTCCAGCTGGCTCAAAGTTTCCATGACATTCTGTGGTGCTGGCATTCTGCAACCCCCTACAACGGTCTCGGATGATGTTCTAAGTCACTCCATGACATTTGCAGCTATCAGCAGCACTCTCTGATGATGTCAGAAGGTGGCCTTGACATTCCATGACATTTACAACAATCTGCAGCAATCTGTGACGCCCATGGACATTTACAAGAATTCACAATACCCTGTGACATTCCTTGACATTCCACAGCATTCTACGACATTCTCGGACATTCTATAGCACTCTGTGACATTCTAGCCATGATATTCTGTGGCATGCTGTGACATTCCAAATTTACACCATGTGGATTTGTCTCTCTTCTGAGGGGCCTCCCTGGTATCATTGGAGAAGCCACATCCCGCCCCAGGACTCCTTACCCTAAAGCTTCTCCTACCTATGCTGTGTGACCCCTCTGTGATCAGAAGTTCTTGAACTTGGGCCTCCAGGGCCAGGTCCCCACTCCAGCATCTTGATCTGGGCTTTGGGGTTGGGGTGGAGGGAACTTCTCCCACAACAGCAGTCTCCCCAGGTGTTTTGGACCTAAAGAAATAGGCTCTCCCCTCTCCCATTGCCAGAGTATTCCAATAAAAGGCTCTTACCTTCAGCATAAGGGGTCCCCGTGGCATAGTGATGAGTTTAAGCATACCAGATAGTTGAAAATTTTTGACCTATAAGAACGGCAATTTTATTTTATATTTTACTTTTCTTTTTGAGGAGTTTCATTCTTGTTGCCCAGGCCAAAGTGCAGTGGCACAATCTTGGCTCACAGCAACCTCTGCCTCCTGGGTTCCAACGATTCTTCGACCTCAGCCTCCCGAGTAGCTGGGATAACAGGGGCCTGCTACCACACCGGTTAATTTTGTATTTTAAGTAGAGACGAGGGTTCACCATGTTGGCCAGGCTCGTCTTGAACTCCTGATTTCAGGTGATCTGCCCACCTCGGCCTCCCAAAGTGCTGAAATTACAGGCGTGAGCCACGGCACCCAGCTTATTTTTTACTTTTTTTTTTTTTTTTTTGAGATGGAGTCTCGCTCTATCGCCCAGGCTGGAGTGCAGTGGGGTGATCTCAGCTCACTGCAGCCTCCACTTCCCCAGGTTCAAGGGATTCTCCTGCTCAGCCTCCCAAGTAACTAGGATTATAGGCGTGCACCACCACACCTGGCTAATTTTTAGTAGAGACAGGATTTCACCATGTTGGCCAGGCTGGTCTCGAACTCCTAACCTCAAGTGATCCACCTGCCTCGGCCTCTTAAAGTGCTGGGATTACAGGCATGAACCACCATGCCTGGCCGTGGGAACGGCAACTTTATACATTTCAACCTAATATAGCAGAAAGAATGTGGGAATTTCTTTTTGCTGTATTAGATAGAACCATATAAAATTCGAGGATGAGACAGGCCTGGGAGAAATACTGATACTGTCATTTGTTAGCTGTGAAATTAGGGCAACCTCACCTGGCCTCACTTTCCTCATTCATCAGTGGAGATAATCATCAGTTGTTTTTCAAGGGGTTGTAGAGGACTCCACGTAATGCTGTGGTTGAAGAAGAACATCTAGACTCTGGAACAGAATAAAAAGACTCAGCGTCTTTCTTCCTACTTCTCCCCCCTTTTCCACTCTCCCTTTCCCTAGAATAACAGTAAAACAATCTGTGAGCAAAACGGTGCCAGGTGAAAAAGAGAGCCTGGACTGGGGTCTTAGCTGCCTCCTCCTCACCGTGTATCCTGGAGGATGTGGTTCTGTTCTGTGGTCCTCAGCGTTCCCGTCTGTAGAATGGGCTGGAAGACCATGAGATCAACTTGGAGGGCCTTTCCGGTTCTGCTGGCCTGGGCTTCTCCGGCTGGGGGAGCAGGAGGATGACAGAACAAGGAATCTTGAAGTCTGGTGGGGCAAGAATTGGGAAGCAAGGGTTCACCATCCATAGTCTGAGAACAGGGCACTGGAACGTGGCTTAAAGTCAGTAGAGGAGCAGGCGAGACCTGAAAAAAACGCTTCTTTCTAAGCATTGAGGGATGATGACTTGGTTGTGCTGCTGCTCCACTGAGTTTTAGAGCGACCCCGCAGATCTCCGCTAATGGGGGTAGGCAGGTGCCCCGCCGGGTGGGCCGAATCCTCTCCGGCCCTCCAGGCCCCCGCGGGAAGGACCCAGCTGCTGCGGAAACCTTAAGAGACCGCGCCCCCTGGTGTCAGCACTCTGTCATTGCAGCACGGGGCTTCCAGCCTAGGGAGGCAGCTTCTCACCTACAGTCAGGGCTCTATCCTAGCCAGCAAGTTTCTTTCCAAGAGGAGGCTGGGGAGCAGCGCTT
The DNA here is from genome assembly GCF_048565385.1 of Saimiri boliviensis. Classification (NCBI taxonomy): domain Eukaryota; kingdom Metazoa; phylum Chordata; class Mammalia; order Primates; family Cebidae; genus Saimiri; species Saimiri boliviensis. The sequence goes on along the minus strand of NC_133450.1, from coordinate 216,829,455 downwards.
GGGAAGAAGATGGCTTAAATTGGGGCAAGCCTGTAAGGCTGAAGGCTGGTGAGGACCCTTCATTAACCTCTTGAGCGAATATTTATTGAGCACCTACTATGTGCCCGGCAGTGTGTTGAGCCCTTGGATCCAGCTTTGAACAAGATAAAACTCTTGCTTGGCAAGGAGCCCACACAATCCAGGGCTCTCAGACTGGCTGAGGACCTACTAAGTGCCCGGGTCTTATCTCCCAGATTCTTCAAAGTAAATGTGGAGGTGAAAATTATCATCTCCATTTTATTCATTTTATTTTATTTTTTGAGACTGAATCTCACTCTGTTACCCAGGCTGGAGAGCAGTGGTGTGATCTCAGCTCACTGCAACTTCTGCCTCCTGGGTTCGAGCAATTCTCCTGCCTCAGCCTCCTGAGTAGCTGGTATTATAGGCGTGCGCCACCACGCCTGGCTAATTTTGTATTTTTAGTAGAGACAGGGTTTCACCATGTTGGCCAGGCTGATCTGAAACTCCTGACCTCAGGTGATCTGCCCACCTTGGCCTCCCAAAGTGCTGGGATCACAGGTGTGAGCCACCTCACCCAGCCTAATCTCCATTTTACAGGTGGGGAAACTGAGGCCTGAGGCCACACAAGTGTAAGGGGCAAAGCTGGGATCTGGACCATCAGACTTGAATCTGGGCTACTCCAGAATGTGCCATTACAAAAGGTTCACCTAGCAGAAAGCACCTGCCCCTCCAAGCAAGTCACTTGCCTCCTCTGGGACATGGAGCCAGTGAGGTGCCTGCAAGGTTAGACAAGGTAGGGAATGTCCTGATGCCCTTGCCCTTTGCCCAGGGGGACCTCCTTCCAAAGAGTGGGGGTTGCTCCCTGGAAGTGGGCATCCTGGGGCCCCGGGCATTGTTCTCATTGTCTGGGCCTCTCTTTGTCTCAGGAACATCCGGGACTGGCTTCTCCCCTGGCAGAGCAGAGCCGGGGGCCAGCTGCCTGGAGAGCGGGGCCTGCCGGCTCATTAGGACCCTCACAGATGCCCCTCTCCCAGGACTCCCCACCCAGGGTCTGAGCGGGAGTTTGACACAAGTCTAAAAATAGCTGCTCTTCTGTTCCTTTGTTGGAGGGGAGGGCTGGGCAGAGGGATTCGGGCTCCTCTTAATGACCGACCCACCAAGAACAAAGGCTTTTCTTTGCATTGGCTCTGTTTCCAGCAACAGCAGGCTTGGGCCCCAGCCTCAACCTTGGGGCTCCCATGGAACCCAGGCCACTCTTAAAGAGCTGGCTTGAGGGCAGAGGCAGGCACAGGCCTCTGAGCCGGGCCGCCCCAGCCCAGGCTGACCGACGGGCACACGGTGGGCTGTGGGATCTGTGGGCAGGGCCCTGTGGGGGAGGGGTCTGCATGTAAAACTGTGTGTGATGTCAGACCCCTGGCAAGGCTGATGGAGCTTGGGATGGCAAATGGCAGTGCGTGGCTGGTTGTAGGCAGGTGACTCTGTGGGACTGTATGTGTCTGAGCCTGGGACACTGTGTGGCTGCATGCAGGTGACACCACGAGGGACTGTGTGGGTGCTGCTGTGGAAACTGCACAACTGTGCCTGTGACTCTGAGCGATGGGACTGGGCGTGAGCAGGTGAGGTCGTGAGTGACGCGTGGCTGTGCAGGCGACAGCACGAGTGAGTGTCGGCTGTTCATAGTGAGACTCGCTAATGGGCAGGGGACGTTGTACGTGTTGGATTGACATGGGGTGATGGGGCTGGCGGCACAGGGGACACTCTGTGTGACTCTGTGACTGTATTGGTAACACTGGAAGGTGGGGCTAACTGTGCAGGTGACATCGTGAGTGGCCCTGGGACTGTATGCTGATGATCATGACTAAGCAAATGTCAGGAAACTGGCAACTCCCAGGGCCCGTCAAGTGCCTGCAACAGTTTCCCCACCCCCTTCTCACCTCCCTTCTCTGGGGCAGCTAATTGGGTTCTCCCTTGGATGGCTCCTCCTGCCTCACCTGCTGCTCACCGGCCACCTGTATCTCTAGGTGTCCCTCTCTGCACCATCGGGTTCAGGGGATAAGGCCTCCCGCCACCCGGCATGGGAGCTGTAGTTAAGAGAAGAACCGGAGCAAAAGCACCCGCCACACTCCTGCTAGGACCTGCCCCGGAGAAAGGAGGCCAGAGCGGGGGCTGGGGGTGACCAGGAGGTCCGCAGCTTCATCGGTAATGTCGGGTTCATTTTTAAAAGGGAGAACACATATCTGTATACTTGCTGTGAATCTAGGTGGTATGACAAAGTGTGGTGATTATATATTCTCTTGATGTTTCTGAATTTCTAACCTTTCGAAATAATTAACAAAAGCAAAACATGCTGATGATAGAATTTGTTATACACAAGAGTTAACACTGACTTTGTGTCGGGTGCTGTGCTGAATGCATTACGTGGGTTGTTTCATTGAATATTTACCATCGTCCTAGGAAGGAGGTCCTATTGCCGTCCCCCACTTTATAGATGGGAAACTGAAGCTCAGAAGGATTTATTAACTTGCCCTCCAGCACACAGCTGGTAAGTGGTGGACCCAGGATTCCTAATCCAGACCTACCTACACAATGATAATGTTCAGACATATTATTCCCCCACCACCTGATACTTTCTCCTTCTCTCTCCCTCTTCAATGCTTTTAGTAAAAAAAGATAAATAAATACATTTTTTAAAATAAAAATAAAAACCAATAGAGTAAAAAAATCTCTCTCCAGGAGTAATCAGTGTGATCAATGGATCATAGATCCTTTCAGACATGTTCCACTTGTGTGTGTGTGTGTGTGTGTGTGTGTGTGTGTGTGTAACTTGCAGCATCACAAATGCTATTCACATTACAACTTGGAAATGCGAATAAATGCTGTTTCTTTATTTTGTCTTCCTGAGCCCCACAACCATTGGCCAGTAGAAACAACAGAACGCTTTCCCCCATGTATGGGTTCTATTTGTCCAATCCAATCATCCAAACTGTCCTTCGTGTGGTTCCTGGTCTCCACGGGTAGCTTCCTTGTCTCGCTTCTCTCCCGCGGTTGTGCCTGGATGCTCGGGGGAAGATGTGGCTTCGGTGGCTCTATTAGTCTGTCTTCATGCTGCTATGAAGAAATATCCGAGACTAGGTAATTTATCAAGAAAAGAGGTTTAATTGACTCACAGTTCCACATGGCTGGGAGGCCTCAGGAAACTTACAGTCATGGTGGAAGGCACCTCTTCACAAGACAGCAGGAGAGAGAATGAGAGCCGAGTGAAGAGAGGAAAAGCCACTTATAAAAACCATCACTTCCATCATTCAATTACCTTCCACCAGGTCTCTCCCATGACACTTGGGAGTTGTGGGAATTACAATTCAAGATGAGATTTGAGTGGGGACACAGCCAAAACCTATCAGTGGCCTTGTGTGAAGGAAGGAGAGCTGGGGCTATAGGCTCAGAGCTACCATCTGCCTTCTCTGGCCTCTGGAACTGTGTCCCTTTCCCTGATTACCATGTGCCCTACAAGTGTTCAGACTGAAGGCTGAGGCTGCTGTAATTTCTCATTTTCCACCCGAGCCATAGCCCAAAAGCCCCACTTAGCTTCCCTCTGGCCTGAGGTCCCTCTCTCGTGCCTCGCGCTGGCCCTGTAGTGGGTCTGCTGGCTCTTACCGCAGCCTCTACGCCACACAGGAAAACTTCAGTCTCCCAAAGTGCTGAGATTATGGGCATGAGCCACTGCACCTGGCCTTCTTCATTTTTTTGATAGTGCTACTGTATTCCAAAGTATAGATATACCGCAATTTAGTCATCCATATTTCCTCTGAACAACACAGGAAAGCTTCGAGTCTCCCTCTGCTGGCTGCCACTGCCACTAAGGGGCTGAGCCCAGTGTCCCATGTGTTATGGGACATAATAAATCAACCCAAAATGTAATGGCATCAAACAGCAGTAATCATGTAATAGCTCTCCTGATTCCTCTGAGTTGAGAATTTGGTGACAGGGAGTTGGCTGGGCAGTCCTGGCAGAGTTGCTCCTGAGATTTTAGTAAGATGTCAGCAGGGCTGCAAATGACCTGCAGGTTGGACTGGGGCTGGAGGATCCACTTTAAGTTGGCTCCCTCATATTTCTGGCAAGCTGGTGTGGACTATCAGCTCCTCTCTATGGGGGCCTCTCCACAGAGCAACTTGAGCTTCCTCACAGCATGGTGTCTGGGAACCAAGTGTGAGCATCCTAAGAGAACCAGGCAGAAGCTACGTTATCCTTATGACATAGTCTTGAGGTCTACCATATTCTGGCCACAAGATGAACCCTGACTCAGTGTAGGAGAGGACTGTCAAGAACTGTCTAGGGTGTGAGATTTTACCCTACTTGCAAGCCAACAAGTTAGCCTGCCACAGCTTCATGGATGCTAGTAGAAGACATGAGACTCCCCTGTCTAACACAAAAGACAGACTCACAGCAATAGCAGCAGCCGGAGTATCAGCATTTTCTCATTGGCTTCTAAGCCTAAATTCCCACAGATGAACATGAAGAGGCCTAGAAATGCTGGGTACACACTGTGGACTGTGTTACAGGAGAGGAACCCTGAGTTTAGGAAGCCCAAGCCTTCTCTAAAGGGCAGTGAGCATGCCTGCTTTTGACTCTAGAGGGAGAGTCTGCCTATCTTCCAAGGCTGTTGGCATCAGGAAGAAATTATCAAAAGATGCCACAAAACCTGGGCTGTGGTAGCCAGGTTCCATGATGGTCATTACTGGTCACCTTCTTGCGTAGATCTTGTCGGAACACAATTCCCCATGAAGCTTGCTATAGATTTAATTATGTCCCCCCAAATTCATATGTTGGAGTTCTAACCCCCAAGGTGACTGTGTTTGAAGGCAGGGATTTCTGGAGGTCATTAGGGTGAAATGAGATCAGAAGGGTGGGGCCCTAATCCAACCAGATTGGTGGACTTAAGAAGAAGCAATCTCCCTCTCATTCTCTCTTCCCACCATGTAAGGACACAGTGAGATGGTGGCCGTCTGCAAGCCAGGAAGAGAGCCCTCACCAGCAACCAAATTGTCTGGCACCTTGATCTTGAACTAACAGCCTCCAGCATTGTGAGAGATAAAGTTGTGTTTTTTATGCCACCCAGTCTATGATGCTTTGCTATGGCAGCTCAAACAGACTGAGACAGAGTACTCACATTCTGGCATGACTCGTGAGTGAGGCATGACTACCCTTTCTCTGGACTGTCTTTTCAAGGCAGATGGATGGTTCCTTGACCCATTACTGCATATTCAGAAATGGTTTTTACAACCACACTAATAATTTTCAAAATATTAAGCCCATTTACACACAGTTTTTTTTCAGAAACAAAAATGAGGTTGTCTAACACATTGTTTTGTTTTGTTTTTTTAACCTGCTACCTTAAACTACTAAGAGTTAATAACATATTGTTTTCAATTTTCCTTTTTAAATTAGAAAATGCATTATGAATTCTATAGATTCTCTGTCCATACTACATATCTGCTTCATTCTTTTTTTTTTTTTTTTGACAGAATCTCACTCTATTGCCCAGGCTGGAGTGCAATGGCGCGATCTCAGTTCACCACAACCTCTGCCTCCAGGGTTCAATCAATCCTCCTGCCTTAGCCTCCTGAGTAGCTTGGATTACAGGCATGTACCACCATGCCTGGCTAATTTTTGTATTTTAAGTAGAGCTCGGATTTCATCATGTTGGCCAGGCTGGTCTCAAACTCCTGACCTCAAGTGATCTACCTGCCTCGGCCTCCCAAAGTGCTGGGATTATGAACGTGAACCACTGCACCTGGCCTAATTCATTTTTTAAAAATAGTGCTGTAGTATTCCAGAACATAGATATACCAAAATGTAGTCATCCATATTTCCTCTGAACAACATTTAAGTTTCTAAATATTATGTTGGTGCAAAAGTAATTGCGGTTTTTGCCATTACTTTTGCACCAACATAATTTTTTTTTAAACATTACTGGTTATTCTTTAGGGAATAACCTTACAGGCAAATCTTTGCATGCATGTGCCAGCGATTTTGCAAAATAGGTTTTCACAAGTGAAATTGCTTGGGTAGAGGATGTGCACACTTTCAATTTTGACAGGTATTACTAAATAACCCTCTAGGTGATATCGATTTATTATTTTATTTTATTTTATTTGAGACAGAGTTTCACTCTTGTTGCCCAGGCTGGAGTGCAATGGTGTGATCTCTGCTCACCACAGCCTCTGCTCCCTGAGTTAAGTGATTCTCCTGCCTCAGCCTCCCGTGTAGCTGGGATTACAGGCATGTGCCACCACACCTGGCTAATTTTGTGTTTTTAGTAGAGGTGGGATTTCTCCATGTTAGCCAGGCTGGTCTCGAACTCCCAACCTCAGGTGATCTGCCCACCTTGGCCTCCCAAAGTGCTAGGATTACACACATAAGCCACCACGCCTGTCCAGTGATATCAGTTTATATTCCCTCCAACAGCACTTGAGTGTGCTCAGTTCCCCACACCCTCTTTGCCATTGACTATTACATTTTTTAGTTTAGTAAATCTGTTGGGCAAAAAGTGATCATATCACACATTTTAATTTTCATTGTTACTGGATGATTTAAGCTTTCTTCATCTATTTACTCGCCTTTGGTGATATTTCTTTTTTAAATGCTTGACCATATGTCTAGCCCATTTACTAGCAGGTTGCTATTATTTTCTTATTTGTTTGCAGGAACTCTTTACATATCATAGATATTACTCTTGGTCTGTAATATAAATTATAGATAATGATTTCCAGTAAGTTTATTTGTCTTATAATTTTATTTGATTTCTTTCACTGCACGTAAATCTTTTGTTTTTTATAAAGTTGGATTTTCTTTCTTTCTTTCTTTCTTTCTTTCTTTCTTTCTTTCTTTTTCTTTCTTTTGAGACAGAGTCTTGCTCTGTCACCTAGGCTAGAGTGCAGTGGCGTGATCTCAGCTCACTACAACCTCTGCCTCCTGGGTTCAAGTGATTCTCCCACCTTAGCCTCCTGAGTAGCTGGGTTTACAGGCATACATCACTGTACCTGGCTACTACGTTTGTATTTTTAGTAGAAACGGGGTTTCAGCATGTTGTCCAGGCTGATCTTGAATTCCCGTCCTCAAGCAATCCACCCTCCTCAGCCTCCCAAAGTGCTGAGGTTACAGGCATGAACCACCGCACCTGGCTGAGTTGGATTTTCTTGATAACGTCTGAGTTCTTGCAAGAGCCTGTTCTGGAGCAAAGATAATAACCCTTTTAGGAAAGGTGGGTCTTGCTCTCTGAACATCATCTGATGCTGCAGGGGATTTGAGGTCCTGAGACGGCAGTCGAAGGAGGCCACCCGGCATGGGGGAAGGGGAGGCTCTCAGAGGGTAATGATGGAGGCAGCAGGGGCCTCCAGTGATACTTTTTGAACAAAACAAGCTGAACTCCTGGGAGTACTTCCCTTTGGAGGGGCAAAGCTTCTTAAGAGGCCCCATGGGGGAACCTGAGAGGAGCAGCCCTGTGATACTTGGCTGCCCAGGAGCCTGTCGGAGGAGCTGCCTGTACCTGCAACTGTCTGTCTCAGCCTGCATTCTGGCTTTGGCAGCAAACACTCACAGCCACATGCAACCTTTTCCACCCCAAAGCATGAACATGTGAATCGCGCTAAACAATGCACACACCCACATGGGCATACATGCATACACGTCTCAAATAGTTACAGGTGCACGTTTAAGGATGCCCACGTGGACAACGCACATGCCCATGTGTGCACAAATACACTCAGATATGTGTGCAGGCCCATTCAGGAGATGCAGTATGCACACGTGCACACGCACCCACATGTGCACACAGGCCATCTTGGCCAGGACCCCAGCAGGGAACCATCAGCACAAACAAGGTGAGGAAAATTCTATCAAGGGGCTGTTTACAAAGGTGAGGGCAGGGCTGAGGGAGACCCCAAAGCCACCATGAAGCACCTGGGGGCTGGTCAAAGCAGAGAGAGCCAGGCCTGAAGGGTCCAGGGAGTGAGCAATTGCAGGAGCTGGTAAGAGCTGTGGCTTTGGAGAGGATTGTCCAGTGAAAATTGTGGCTATGGGAGAGAGATGCCACCCGAGCCACAGACCCATGGGGAAGGAGCCAAGCCGTCCCATCCCTCCCTGCTCTCTGATCTCCTGGCCAAGCCTCCCATTGGTTGAACCCAGACGACCAGGAGCCTGGCTGATGTGCTGCAGCGTCAGCCTCCTTTGGGGCACAGAGCAGGGCAGAGGGTAGATCTGGAGGGGCAGACAGAGAAGACACCCCTGCACATATGGAGATGCCCATCAGTGCACAGTGATGCAGGCACCCCGAGACAGATGCCCGATGCACACATACCCACCTGCACACTGAATCGCCTACATGTAATTGAGAACTGGGTGCACACAAGGTCAAAAGCCCAGAGGCCCACGTATGCTTAAGGGGAAAGCTGAAGTCAACACCCTCCACCAGTGAAGGCAGGGCCTGAGATGAGCCCCCTCCCCCTGGCCACCTTCTCCCATGCCCCCCACCACCCCCAGAGCCAGCTTTTTGCTAAACCCTTTGTTACTCTTGGCAAAGACCACATCCCAGCGAAACAACGGGCTGGCCAGGCCTGCACAAATCACTGGCTCTTCTTGGATGCTTCAGAGGCCTGCCTGAATGACAGTGGAATTGAATCCAGACTGGGCGGGGCAGGCACTCCTGGAGGCAGAGCTGGGAGGTCTCCATCTTTGGCTGACTCCCACCCCGCACAGGCCCTTCTTGATCCCACTGACTCTCCTAAAGGGGCATCCAGCTTAAGCCAGAGCAGCTGGGTCCCTTTCAAAGGGACTCCATTCAAAACCTTGCTCCCTACCCCCATCTAGTGCACCCCCAAATTCTATCCGTTGTACTTTCTAAGCCCACTGCTGCCAACATCCCAGTCTGGGTCTCCTCTTTGGTCTGGAGGCCTGCGGGAGTCCCAGGGAGCTGCCACTCTCAGCCAGAAGGACCTTTCTGAAATGTAAATCAAATCATTTTCTTCTGCTTAAGAGCTTTCAATGGCTTTCCAAACACTCCTCCAGATAAAGTCCCAGCTTAGCCCCCAGAATCTTGCACCATCTGGTCCCTGAACCCATCCCCAGCCTCCCTGTTCACCAGCCTCCCGCTCCATTCCAAGCTCTTCGTCCTCTAGGTGTCCCCCGGCCTTTGCATGTGTTGCTTTCTTTGCTGAGAAGCCCCTTCCCCAGTGGTTTCATCTACTGACTCTGCAAACTAGAGCTCCTTAAACGCACTGTAGGGTAGGACCAGGTTGTTTCTAATTACAATCCACTGGGGATTTATGTTTTTGTAGAACAGCAATAAAAATGAGCTACTGAAAAAAAAAAAGAAAGAAAGAAATTAAAGGCTGGGTGCAGTGGCTCACGCCTGTAATCCCAACACTTTGGGAGGCCGAAGCAGGCAGATCAGGAGGTCAAGAGATCGAGACCATCCTGGCCAACATGGTAAAACCCTCTCTCTACTAAAAATACAAAAATCAGCTGGGTGTGGTGGTGTGCACCTATAATCCTAGCTACTCGGGAGGCTGAGGCAAGAGAATTGCTTGAACCCGGGAGGCAGAAGTTGCAGTGAGCTGAGATGGCACCACTGTACTCCAGCCTGGTGACAGAGTGAGACTTTGTCTCAAAAACAAAAAAGAAATTAAAAAACAAAGTGAGTTATAATCTTGGATAATAGCTTAGTAGTTTCTTACAAAGTTAAGCATTCACTTACCATATGACCCAGCAAGAGAAATGAAAACACATGTTCATGGAAAAGCCTGTATGTGAATATTTTCAGTGATTTTATTTAAAATTGCCAAAACCTGGAAGCAACTCAACTGTCTTCAGTAGCAAATGGTTAAGCAAACTGTGGTACATCCATACAAGGGAATACTATTCAGCAATGAAAAGGGAAGAACGATTGATACATGCAACATGGATGGCTCTCAGACACATTATGCTAGGTGAAGGCAGCAAGACTCAAGAGATTATATTCTGTATGATGACATTTTGGGGGAAAAAAACAAAAAACAAGAGGGACAGAAAACAGATCGGTGGTTGCCAGGGGCTTATTTGAGGAGAGGGGGGAAATAATGGCAAGGGAGCACGAGGAACTTTGGGAAACATCGGGCTGTTCTGTGTCTTGGTTGTGCTGGGGGTCACATGACTGTACAAGGTTGTCACCATTAATCGAACTACACACTCCAAAGGGTGAATTTTACTGCATGTAAATTATATTCCAATAAATCTGACTTTAAAAAATACAAATGAAAGCCTCTTTTTAATTGTGGTAATATATACAAACATACATTTTCCATTTTTTTAAACTTTTATTTTAGGCTCAGGGGTACATGTAAAGATTTGTTACATAGGTAAACTCTTGCCATGGGTGTTTGTTGTACAGATTATTTCATCACCCAGGTATTAAGCTCAGTACCCAATAGCTATCTTTCTTGCTCCTCTCCCTCCTCCCACCCTCCCATCTAGAGTAGGCTCCAGTGTCTGTCAGTCCCTTCTATGTGTTCTAATCATTTAGCTCCCACTCACAAGTGAGAACATGTGGTATTTGATTTTCTGTTCCTGTGTTACTTTGCTAAAGATAATGGCCCCCAGCTCCATCCATGTTCTGGCAAAAGACGATCTCATTCCTTTTTATGGCTGCATAATGTTTCCTGGTGTATGTGTACCACATTTTCTTTCTCCAATCTGTCACTGATGGGGATTTAGGTTGACTCCATGTCTTTACTATTGTGAACAGTGCTGCAATGAACATATGCACACATGTGTCTTCATGGTAGAACAATGTATATTCCTCTGGTTATATACCCAGTAATGGGATTGCTGGGTCGAGTGGTAGTTCCACTTTTAGTTCTTTGAGGAATCGCCACACTGCTTCCCACCATGGTTGAACTAATACATTTGCAATGTTAACCTCTTTTAAGTGTACAATTCAGTGGCCTCAAGTACACTCACATTGTTGTGCAGCCATCACCCATGCTTTTCCATCATCCTAAACCGAAACGCTGTCCCCATTAAACACTAATTCCCCATTTCCCCCTCCCTCCAGCCCCTGGTAACCACACTCTGTTTTCTGTCTCTATGAATGTGACTGTTCTAGGAACCTCACGTGCATGTAACCATATAGTATGCCCTTTTGTGGCTGGTTTCTTTCACTTAGCTTCGTGTTTTCCAGGTCCATCCATGTTGTAGCATGTGACAGTATTTTGTTCTTTTCTAAGGCTGAATAATATTCCACTGTACGCATATACCATATTTGGTTTATGCCTTCATCTGTCAAGGGATAGTTGAATTGTTTCTGCCTGTTAGTTATTGTGAATAATACTGCTATGAACACTGGTGTATGAATACAAGCCCCATATTTTAAAAATTATTAGATTCAACAAACATCAAATTACCTTGTTAATTTGCTAAGCACTTACTCTTAATTTTGCTATCCACGTCCCTGGTCTGACTTTCAAATAACAGCTGGCCCGGTCCCTGGGCTAGCCAGAATCTACCTCTCCTGAACCCACAGACTGGATTTACTCCCCTCTCCCGTCTCACTCTACACTTCCCTGGGCTGTGCCACACTCTGCTGTGTGGGGCCTGCTTGCAAACTGGAGCTCCCAGGGGTTGGCCTAGCTCAGTCTCCTCTGTTTGCAGCCTCGGGGTTGGGATCAGGCCCAAGTAAGGGGCTTAGAGAACATACAATCAAATGTAATCCTCCTGTGTCCAATGGGACAGTCATGGAGGAGGCCTGGAACCCACATCTGTGTGACTCCAAATCCCTGCTCCTCGCTGGAAGGTACATGCAGTAGCCATAGCCCCCTTGTTGCTAGCTTCTGAGTTAAAGGCAGGATGCAGGGTCTGCCCCTCTCTAGCCATCATGCTCAGGATTCTTGCAGAAACTTCCACCCTCTTCCAAGGTCAAGATAGAGTGACTCAGTCAAGAAGAACTAAATGTTTACTCACTTTGCATTGGCTCCTGGGCTGAGGCCTGGGGATACACAAGTGAGCCATGGATGTCACGGTGCCAATATGTGTGTTCATATATACGTGCATGCATGTGCACCACTTATAGGTTACCTGGGTGGGCAGGGGCAGTTGGTATATGTGTGTCTGTGTGCCAGATAACTCCAATTTTGATTTTTTTTTTTGAGAGAGAGAGTAATTGTCTCTTTTCAAAGACCAGGAATCAGGAGAGGAGGTTTTAAAGAATGTTGGGAGCTTTGATCTCATTTGTCATGGTTGCTCAGGACCTTGAGCTTCCAAGGGATGGTGAAAAGTTTAAAAAAAAAAGAAAAGCTGAAATAAAGACATATGCCCATGCTGACACACACGTGTTTATGCATAAACACAGCAGACTATGCACTTAACCCACATTGGCACAGAAACCCATCTTAGATAGGCATATAAACCCATAGACAACTGCATACCCACCAACACACACAAAATAAATCATAAATGCTGATATTGATAGTTTCTGATGGACCAGGCACTGTGTTAAGTACTCTAAATACAGTGCATTGCTCTACTTAATCCTTTTACAAAAATCAGTCAAGATGGGCATTATCATTTTCATGCCCATTTCACAGATGAGGAACATAAGGCTCAGCAAAGTGAAGTGAGTTGCCCAAGCCCAAAGAGTTGGGAAGTGGCTGAGCTGGGATTTGAACCCCAGTGAGGGGTAAGTAGAGAACCAGTGTGCATACACTATTTGTTAACACACAATTGCATATATCACGTGCATGTGAATTTACACAGCAATCACATGTACTGACATCGATATACATGTGTAGGCACGTGGATGCAAAGACACCTCCGATGGCATACTTGTGCCCAGAGACATAAAGACACATATATACACAGAAACACATAGTCTGATGTTAGCAGACTCAGAGACATATGTAGTAATGTAGACTACATGCAGTTGCACACACTGGGTTTACTGATGTGAATGTGCAGAGCTAGGTTCTAGACTTAGAGTGAGTCTTGGCACAGATGTCCCTCCCCTCTCTGCCTGTCCTGCCCCCTCTTAGCAGGTAAGAGCTTGGAGTTGGGCAGTGCTGTGTTGATCCCTGCCAGCTGATGGCTGAGATCCTCCAGGGACCAGCTGCTTCCTCCAGCTCCCATGCAGCAGGTATGTGGAGCCACCCTCGGGGCCAGTATCACAAAGCACCACACCTGGGCCCCTTCTAGGAGAGGCTGAGCTCAGGAAACCTCCAGGAGGCCAGCACGGTGGCACGCCCCAGCCCTGGTTCATGCCTCCTGCTGCTTCTACTCCTAGCTCCCTCTCCAGCCACAGGTGTGGATTATAGAGACAGTGACCGCCCCCCACCCCTGCCTCATCTTCCATTTATCTCCCCACGGTATCCCACACCACAGTGCACATGGGCACAGAGGAACAATCCCTACTTCTCCAGCCTAGGGGTCAAGGAAGGCTTCCTGAGGGAAGGGGTGTCTCTACTGGACTCTTAACCTGAAGGTAACGTAGGAATTATTCAGGCAATGCAGAGAGGAAGCGAGCTGTAGCCAGAGGGCTGCATGTTCCAAGTCCCAGAAGTGAGAGACAATAACATCTTTGGAGACTTGCAATTGATTTATTGTGATTGAAGGGGAACAAAAAGGGTTGTAGAGTGATCAGAACTCTTGGTTAGGGGCTGCTTTGTGCTCTGCAAGACTGGGCATTTCTTGGGGGGAGGGGTGGGCTCAGAACTACAAAAGCCCAAGGCAGCTGCCACAGCAGCCACCAGACCACGAAGCACAGCCACCGATGCTGTCTCAGACCTCAAGACACTGGCTCACTACTCCAGGGCCTCTGGGCAGCCCAGCCTTGTTCAGCCAACTCCCTAACCATGCTTGACCCCTCATGAGCCAGGCCAATGGCACTGCTGGTTGGCTATTACTAATCCCATTCTTCAAATGAAGAAATCAAGATGTGCAGAGAAGACTTTAAAACAAGGATATGATCCATCCAGAGCTGACTACAAAACATTCCTCTGGAAGTAACTGGAAAAGTAGCGTGGCAGAGATGGTCCCAAGACCTGGGAGAGGCAGGGTGAACTAGGGAGACTTAGGGGCCTGGGAAAGGGAGACTCAAAGACTTAGAGGCCGGATTCCCTTGAGTGGGAGTGAAAATCTGCTCCTCTGAGCTCTATGGCACTCTTCACTTTGCTTCATGCCACTCTCAGCTCCAGACTTCTTCCCCTTCCAGAGAGTCCAGAGTCTCCTATTTCCATGTAGACAGCCCAAATAAATCTCAGAATTCCAGAAAATGCCACTGAGTTTTGTGAGTCCCAAATAATTTCCCTGTGAGGCAGGTTTATGGCTACAAGCATGGTGACTCCACTCTTAATGAACAAAGAGAACTCCCTGATGGGCTTCTGCCCAGCCTCCAGCTCAGGCCTTCACCTGAGCCCTAGATCCTTGACCCTCCAAGGGGTGAAAGACCTCTGGTAAGGAGAGAATGAGTACAGGATCAGGGATTATACAGACCAGGTTTTCATCCTGGCTCTGCCCCATTACCAGCTCTGTGGCCTTGGATAAGTCCCTTCCCTTATCTGGGCTATCTGGGTCTTCACATGTCAGAATGGGATGGTGTAACCACCCCAAGGCAGTAATGAGGTTGTAATAGAGACGAAATGAGAAAATGGATGGAAATGGCCAAGCACCATGCTTGGCTCTTAGTAAAGGCTCTAAAAATGGATAATGATTTAGGTAGTTCCATATTTTCTGTGGGAAAAAAATATATAAATTCTTTGGTTTACAATTCAAGGATCTTCTAAATCAGGCCTCAGCTGCACTCTTCAGACCCATCTTGCCCACAGCAGGGGGTGGGCTCAGCAGTGAGCCCAGGGAGCAGGTGCTGCTAGACGTCAATTGGGCAGCATCCCCGGAGGAGGGGGATGGAGGCCGCTGATCCCCCATAACCTGTGCTGCTCTGAAAGGGCTCCAGGATAGGCAACCAGTGCCTGTGGGTGGAGAACTCTTAGGTAGCCTGTAAGACACCTCCTCCTTTTTATCAGCGAGGGCTGCCACCATCTCCCCCAACCAAAGCCTTGGCCATACTTTGAAGGCAGGGATGTGGCTGAAAGTTAACAGGACACTCCATTTTCCAGTTCCCTACTCCCAGTACTGACAGAGACCCACACATCGGCCCGTCACTGGACTTGGTTCAATATCACTTGTGTTTAATTATTGTCCTGGAGAGATCCTGGGTAGATTCCTCATCCTGCTGAGAATGTGAGGTGGGACAACTTTGAAGATGTGTGGAGACAGCATGGAAGAAGAGCTAGATCACTAGCCAGATAATTCCAGCTTCAAGTTCCAGCTCTACTGCCATGTGCACTTGAGCAAGATGCTCTCTACCACCAATCCTCAGTCTCTGCATCTATAAAGTGTGTGTATTAGTCCATTTTCATGCTGCTAATAAAGCATACCAGAGACTGGGTAATTTGTAAAAGAAAGAGAGCTAGGTATGGTGGCTCACAACTGTAATCCCAACACTTTGGGAGGCCTAGGCAGGCAGATTACCTGAGGTCAGGAGTTTGAGACCAGCCTGGTCAACATGGACAAATCCCATCTCTACTAAAAATACAAAGTTAGCCAAGTGTGGTGGTGCATGCTTGTAATCCCAGCTACTCCAGAGGCTGAGGCAGGAGAATGGCTTGAACCTGGAGGTGGAGGTTGCAGTGAGCCAAGATCACACCATTGCACTCAGCCTGGGTAACGAGAGTGAAACTCTGTCTCAAGGAAAAAAAGAAAGAAAGAAAGGAAGAGGTTTAATTGACTCACAGCTCCACACGGCTGGGGAGGTCTCCCAATTATGGCAGAAGGCAAGGGAGAGCAAAGCAACATCTTACATGGCAGCAGGCAAAGAGAGAGAGCTTGTGTAGGGGAACTCCCCTTTATAAAACCATCAGGTCTCATGAGACTCATTCGCTATCATAAAAACAGCACGGGAAAGACCTGACCCCATGATTCAGTTACCTCCCATTGTGTCCCCTCCCATGACACATGGGAATTCTGGGAGCTACAATTCAAGATGAGATTTGTGTGGGGACACAGCCAAACCAAACCCTATCAATGGGGTAAGGGATGCCTACGTTGCAAGGTCACTGGGCACACTAAATGAGATGATATATGCACAGTTTTGGAATGGTGCCTGGCATACAGCAGGCACGCTTGATAAATGTCTGCCTCTCCCAGCTGTTAGCACTAGCACCCAGGACAGCTCCCCGGTCCCTGCCTGGCTGCTGTCCGTGGTGCTGATAAAAGATTACAATCACTACCATTCTCCCCCTTGCCCGCAAGTTCATCAGCCTCGGTAACATTCTCAGAGGTCTCAGAGATCAAGGGGGTGGTGTGCATGCTACTTTCACAATTTTCTCTTAGACGTTTTTCAGTAGGCTCAAAATACAGCTGTAGAATGAAGGCTATCGTTCCTGTGGTGGGTAGATCCGGTTCTTTTTCCTCCTGTATATTTCACTGAATGGCCTTTGTGTTGGATCCAAGAGGCTGAGCTTAATAAGCATAGTTATGCTAAAAACAAGGACAAAACACAATGATATTTATTGACCACTTATTGTTAATCAAGCCCTCCCATCACTCCAGTCTCATAAACCATTGTCCAGAAATCTAGGTGTTGTCGACACGTGAAAAATTCTTGCTTCCTCGTCTTCCTTTTCATTTCCGGTAATCTGTGGCAGGAAGGGATGGGATAAGCAACAGGGTTCCTACATCTTTCAGCTCCTACCCATTACTCCAGGCAGGGAGGTGGTCAGAGCTGCGATGATTCTCAGCACATCTTCCAGCAGGACGAGTCAGGTACACATATGACAGAAAAGGAGCATGGAATTTAGCATGGGATTTGAATCCCAGTTGGACTTGACTCTCTGTATTTGAATCCCAGATCTGTCACTCCCTAGTTCAATGACTTCAGCAACTTCTTTGAGCCTCAGTTTTCTCACCTATATAGTGAGGTTAATAATTGTACCTCATCTAGAGGGCTATCAGAAGAACCAGAGGAGATGTTGCTCCTAAAGTATTCAACAATATCTCAGTAAATGCTCCATAAAGTGGTAGCTATTATTATTCCAGGCATCTGAGCCTCTCAGAAAGGAGACACCAACCATTTTGTGTCTTCCTATAAAGTCAGCTGCAGGCTCCTTAATGTTGGGGGGGCTCTCCCATGAGGCCTGGCTTCTTTCCCACTCCCATGGACTGTTGTACCTCAGTAACTCTGGTTTGGCTTGAGGCCAGCTCTTCTGAATCTCATAGAGTTTGGGGTTGAATGCTGGATCAGCACTGACTCGCTGCGGCACTTCCAGCATGTCATTTGACCTCTCTAGTTTTAGTTTTCTCATCAGTAAAATGGTGATGATGTTATCCCAATCCCTGTGAGGCTGTTGCAGGGGGAAAGGTCTCAGCACAGATGCAATGGCAAATACCCATCACTGATTAGCCATTATTGTTGTTCTCAGTTTCCTGATTTTTATTTCCGCTGTCTTTTTCTAGGGATGCTTTGCCTCCTCTCTGACAAGCTGGAGATTAGAGAGTCATACCTCAAGCTACTGTGCCCTCTTTGGAAGCAGAGTAAACACCTGTGTTTGGAGTCCACCTAGTGTATCCCAAGTGTAGGGGGAAGACACACAGGGAGCATGTCCTGTGGATGCTGGGGCCAGGCTTCTGGGAGTCTTTATCTCATATCTTAGGTTGGAATCCTCAGTGGAATGTTCAGCCTCTGCGGTTGTCATTGTTATGGGGTGTGTGTGTGTGTGTGTATGTGTGTGTGTGTGTGAGTGTGTGTGTGTGTGTGTAAGCTTATGTGCATGTATTTCTGTGAGTGTGGGAAGTGTAAGATTGTGTGCATGTATGCCTGTGAGTGTGGGAATAGGTGTGTCACATGACTATGACTTTCATGAAAGTGAACATGTGAGAATTTGTGCAAATGAGAAATGGTTGTGTGTGTGCAGCTGTGTGTGTGTGTGTGTGGTGGGGTGCAGCTGTTGGACAGGATGCCAACTATTCAGCCATCTGCAGGCTTGGGGGTCCCAGGCAATTCAAGAGGTTGCTGACTGCTAGCACCTGCCACTCCGAGCAGCACCCCCACCTGTCATTTTAGGAATAACCATGCTTCAGTGATTCCAGATCCTGCTTGCTCAGAATTTCCCACAACCTGACTCAGGTGAGGGATTGTGAAAATGTTGTCCAAGCACATGAACAATACTGAAAAGATGATTAGTTTTTAAAATAAAAAGTTTTCCAGGACTTTTAAAACCACTTGGTTTGAACCCCCTTGTTTACAGCAAGTGCATAATCACCGGTGATTCTTATCTGTTCATTAAAGCAACTCTCCTAAGGGACTACGTCTCAACAATACAGGGTTAGTCATTACTCTGCATTAATTTGAAAGCAATGAAATTTTTGCAATGTCTCATAATTCTGACTTAGCACTAATTCACAAACAACCCCCCTCACCAAATCAGGAACGTTCTATTATTTAGCAGCAATATGCACTATACTCAAGGGAAATAATTTCTATGTCACCATTTCAAATTCTGTAACAATAACATGACATCATAGACTCCCTTCGTCAGAACAGAACAGAGTTTTTTCAAAGCATGTAGCCACTCATTGTTTTATCTGGTCCCCATAACAGGGCAGGGGCTATGGTGGCCATTTGCCTTAGGGAAATGAATGCTTATAGTGAAGGAACCTGCAAACCAGGCTCACAAAGCCAGCTGGTCAACACAGCCAGAATGAACTTCAATGGGTCTCCGTGCCTCTGTTTCCCAAGACACAGTGAGTTGCCTCTAGAAAAAGCCAGAGGAGGCCAGGTGCAGTGGCTCATTCCTGTAATTCTAGTACTTTGGGAAGCTGAGACAGGTTGATTGCTCTTGAGCTCAAGAGTTCGAGACCAGCCTGGGCAACGTGGTGAAACCTTCACTCTACTAAAATACAAAAAAATTAGCCAGGCATGGCAGCACATGCCTGTAGTCCCAGCTACTTGGGAGGCTGAGGCAGGAGAATCATTTGAGAGTCTGGGAGGTGGAGGTTGCAGTGAGCCTAGCGAAGAAAAAGGAAGGAAGGAAGGAAGGAAGGAAGGAAGGAAGGAAAGAAGGAAAGAAGGAAGGAAGAGAGGGAGAGAGGGAGGGAGGGAGGGAGAGAGGGAGGGAGGGAGGGAGAGAGGGAGGGAGGGAGGGAGAGAGGGAGGGAAGGACAGGCTCAGAGCTGCTATCCAGCCCCTTCCAGAGAACTGAAGCCAAAGAACCAGGAGCCACAGTTCCCAAAGTGCCAGCATTACAGGTGTGAGCTACTGCGCCAGCCTCAGCAAAAATTCTTGGAAAAGCCTGTTGTTTTCTTTGTTTGTCACCCAGGCTGGAGTGCAGTGGCATGATCATGGCTCACCGCAGCCTCACCTTCCCAGGCTCAATCAGTCCTCCCACCTCAGCCTCCCAAGTAGCTGGGACTACAGGTGTATGCCGCCATTCCCAGATAATTTTTGTGGGTTTTTTTTTTTTTTTTTGTAGAGATGGGGTTTTACCATGTTGCCCAGGCTGGTCTTAAACTCCTGTGCTCAATCAATCCTCCCACCTTGGCCTCCCAAAGTGCTGGGGTTACAGGCATAAGCCATTGCACCCAGCCTAAGCCAGTTGTTAACATCCATGTTCTCAGTGAAGTAAGAAGATGAGCCAGGTGCAGTGGCTCAGGTCTGTAATTCCAGCACTTTGGAAGGCTGAAGCAGGAGGATCGCCTGAGCCCAAAAGGGTGAGACCAGCCTGATCAATGTAGGGAGATCCTGTCTTTACAAAAGAAAAAAATGTTTTTAATTAACTGGGCATGCTGGTATGTGCCTACAGTCCCAGTTTCTCCAGAGACTGAGGTGGGAGACTCATTTGAGCCCCAGAGGTGGAGGCTGCAGTGAGCTATGATTGTGTCACTGTACTTCAGCCTGGGTAACAGTGTGAGACCCTGCCTCAAAAAGAAAAAAAGGAAGATAAGGTTAGCACCTGAGCATGAGGAGGAGAGAAGAGAGACATCTGAAGAGAAAGATAAAGGTATACAATAATCATCTGGCTGTCATAGAAGAGTCATTTTGGCCAGAAAGCTTTCTGAGTAGCGGGTGGTGTAAAGAGGCCACTTCCTAGCCAAAGTATCCTGGGTAAGTTTCTTGGCCACTTTGAACCTCAGTTTGCACATCTGTGAACTTGGAGTCCTAATCCTACTTTTCGAGTTATTGGGAGCATGGAGTAGGGCACCCAAACCATCTGCCTACTGAAGGGGCTGGGGCTGGCTCAGCTGTGTTCTGGGCCTCTGGGATTTGCAGAGAAAGGAAAACCCCAGAATGGCTCTTGCTTTGCTCCACTGGGGAGCTTGGCTGGGCCCCACCTTCCCTGAGCCATCCTCCTCTGTGAACTGGGATGGGCGGAACCCAGCTCCAGGCCCAGGACACATTCCCCCCAACTTCCCCCATCTACATATTTATCACAATACAGCAACTGCATAATTTAAAGCGGTGTTAAAAAATATTCCAATGTGTTATGTGATTTTGCATTCCTGGGTGAAGAAAAAATGCTGCAAGAAGGTGGTTAATTATTTCAAAAGACAAATTCCATGAAATAAAATAAAAATAGACTCCTTGTCCAGAGAGAAAGTGAGAAAAAAAGGAGGGGGAGAAATGAGGCGTGTTCCCCTTGGAATAGAATGTGGATGCTTCTTCAAGCGGTGAGTGAGTGCATGGACGGAGGCCGACCTCCCTGTGTCCAGGAGAGCAGGGGACAGGGGGCAGGCAAGCAGGAAGCAGGGGGTGCAGTGGGCAGGCTGTGCCTGCCTGGAAGCTGGAAGTGCCCAGACAAGAGAGGGAGTGTGGTGATGAGGGAGGTGGTTAAAGCTGAGGAAAGAGGTGAGCTGGCACTGCCAGACATTGGTAAATGTGGGCATGGAGGGGAGGGAAGAGGCCAGAGGTCTTCTTATTGAAGGGAAGGGTGGATGACAGGAACTTTGTTGGTGTCCTTGAAAAACTCCAAGAAAGAATCACTCTGTTCCCCACTTGAGTCCTGATCAATTTAAGAAACAAAACCAAGACTTATGAAAGCCAATGTCGCCAGGCACAGTGGCTCACGCCTGTAATCCCAGCACTTTGGGAGGCTAGGGCCAGCAGATTGCGAGGTTAGGATTTTGAGACCAGCCTGACCGACATAGTCAAACCCCATCTCTACTAAAAATACAAAAATTCGCCAGGCATAGTGTGCACACCTGTAATCCCAGCTACTTGGGAGGCTGAGGCGGGAGAATCGCTTGAACCTGGGAGGCGGAGGTTGCAGTGAGCCAAGATCTTGCCATTGCACTCCAGCCTGGGCAACACAGCGAGACTCCATCCAGAAGGAAAGAAAGGAAGGAGGAAAGAAGGAAGGAACAAAGTGAAGGAAGGAAAGAAGGAAGGAAGGAAAGAAAAGAAAGCCAATGTCACCCTAGTTCTTGATCCAGGCCAGGGGTAGGATGTAGGTTTGGATATGTTTGGATGAGAGGCAAATGGGCCCATGGCTGAACCCCAGCAGAGGACACACATACCCCCTGGGATCCTGCCCAGGAAAGTCCAGTGGTGCAAAGGAGCAAAGGGGAATCCCACTTCCTGTAGGCAGTGCCGAGCTCAGTGTATTCTTTCCAAATTCACCAGAGAGTCACTCACGCATGACCCCCACAACACGTTTCTTGGAAATGGGAGACCCGCAGGACAAGCAGGTTTAGAGGACGGTGCAGAATTCAATGTTGGCTGTTGGGGGCCGCTGTTCTGTGTCACCAATGCAGGAAAGGTCCACTTTGCCCTTAGACACATCAGCCCAGAACTTGCAAGAGACCCGGAGACATTTGTGCCAAAGTTTATGAGTTTCCCTCCCACTTGCCCTTTCTGTGATCTGTTTGTTTGTTTGTTTGTTTGTTTGTTTGTTTGTTTGTTTGTTTTTGAGGGTCTTGCCCTGTTGCCTGCGCTGGAGTGCAGTAGCACAATCACAGCTCACTGCAGCCTTGAACTGGGCTCAAGCAATTCTCCTACCTTGGCCTCCTGAGTATCTGGGACCACAGCACACCTGGCTTCTATGTGATTTCTTGAGCAGAGGAGAAAGAAGGGCTTTAAGGCAGTGCCAAGCACTTTGCATAAATCTTCTGGATGCACATCACTCCTTGCTCAGCCTGCATGCCTCCTCTGGGGAGCCTTCCTGGCTTTTTCCTCTGTATACATCCAGTGCCCACAGCCCCTTCTCTCTCCCTCACTGCATGCCTCTCACTATGTGTGCTGCTTGCCCACCGGCTTCCCGCTCTGATTCTTCTCTGTCCCCTTTTCCTGGTGCAGAGGAGTCTCTGAAAGTTTGTTGAGTAAATGAATGAATGAATGAATGAATGGAGTTGATCATCAGATGAGAGGGAGAGACGAGTCCTTCTCTTTGTGACAGTAACCGTGATGTAATTGTCAGCATTAATTTTCCTCTGTAATCAGATGGGTCTCTCACTGGGCAAGACTTGTTTGCCCTTCCTATGGGTAGTGGTGTGGGTTCACGTCCCAGTTCCTCCCCGACCGGGGGAAGGAATTCAGACAGCTAAGAGTCAAATGGCCCTGCCCATAAAGGGAGTTCAGAGTCACCCATGGGCACTGAGAAGGAGCGTTCTGGAAGAGGAGAAAGACGCAACGGGAGACCCACTGCAGCCAGGAGGCTTTGTAGAGGCAGTCGGGGAGTCCTCCATGATGGGAGGGTCTGACATGTATTCAGGAGGGAGCAGGGCTGACTTCCACGAAAAGTTGCTCCCTGCTTGACTTGGGGATTCCTCACTGTTCTCTTCTTTGTTACACTCAGCAGCCTTGAGTGAGTTGTTGAGTAGGGCATGAAGGAGAGATAGCCTTGCAGGGTGCCAGGCTGTGCCCAGCAGCCTGGGGCATGGTGGCCTCGTAGGGAGCTGGGTGGTAAAGATTTGGAGCCATGGGAGAAGTGGGTGTAATGTGGGCTTGAGGCGACCCCCTTCTCCAAATAGAGCGAAGAAAAGTGAGAAGGTGACCTCGAGGGGCAGGGCCAATGTGGGGCAGAAGCAGGAGAGAGGCTAGGTCCTGCTGTTCATAGGCCAGGGGGGCGGTCTTTAGATATTAAGGGTGATGGTGACCCCCAAATCATGAAAGCATTGGAGGCCCATGGGTAGCACTAATAATGTCACCTGTCAGATGATTTAGGGTGACCTCTGTGATGACATCATTCCTACTCACTTGCTTTCTGTTTGGTCTCTTGAGTAGTGGAGGAAAAGGAGTAACATTTCAGCCAGGCCTGCATGTGCCAGGTTCCTGTGTCATGCCATGGATCACGTATTTGACAGTGGGAAAAAAGGTCCTATCTCATAGGCAGGGACATAGACAGCAGACCAGACTGGTGTGGACCATGGACAGGGTTCTGCCATCTCCCGGGGCCCTGAGGCACCTATTCGTCCAGCCCCTGCAGACCAGCAGTTGTGAGAGTAACAAATCTCGCTCACCATGGGTATTGGTGCTGCACGCCTCGAGACCACAAAGAAGCAAACTCCCTGCGCTGGGGGAGTGGCTGGCGTGGTGTGCACGTTCGAGAGGTATAAAGATTGGGGATATGAAGACCAGCAGGTCTGTGTGTGGGTGTGCATTTCTGTGGGGGTGTAGATAGATCTGTGGGGGGTGCACTCTGGTTTTGAGAAAGGTAAGACTGCCGGGCTGAGAGAGGTTCTGTGATTGCCATTGTGTAAGGGCACACACACAACACCCTGTTTGTGGTTAGTGAGAGTGCTGGGTGTGTATTGTGAGGTTGTTCAAGGAGGGATGTGGTGTGTTTATGGGAGGGTGAGTGGGCCAGGCGTGCTGACACATGGGTGGTAGATACACCTGTGTGCTGGAAGTCACATTTTGTGTGTGTGCAGAGGGGGTGCCTAGCAGAGCATGTGAGCACTGGTCATGAGGGCGGGTGATAATTCAGATATTTTTGTCAAATGTGTGTGAACATCCTTAAATGTGAGTGCGTAGGGTATAATTGGAGGGCGCATGAGTATACAAGTCTGTGTGTGTGTGTGTGTGTGTGTGTGTGTGGTTAGTGCAGCTGTGACTATGCATTGCTGACTGTGAGACCTTGAACAAGTTACTTAACCCCTCTGTGCCCCAGTTTCCTCATTGGTAAGGGGGATCATGAGTACCCACCTCATAGGGTGTGGTGAGGATTCCATGTGACTGTGCATGCAGAGCACTTGGAGTACTGCCTGACACGTGGTAAGCGCTCGGTGAACATTTGCCATTGTCATTACTGACGTGTGAGCCTGCATAGATGAGCATGTATGTCGAACCCCCTTGTAGGAGTGCGAGTGCCCAGTCTCAGGGGGATGATTCCTGGGACGGGGAAGTCAGACACTGAAGGATGAGAACCCTGAGGCCTGAGGTAAGCATAAAGCCAAAGCTGGAGCAGCTGGCGCTAGACCCAGGCCCGGTTCCTCTCCACTGCCTTCCAGGGGCACCAAGGGCCATCCTGGTTCCAGGGGCCGTCCTGCCTCCCGCCCCTTCCGCCTACCCAAAGATCCAACAGGAGGTGAGGGCTGGGGATAGATGAGCCGAGGGACCCATCCCTCCCCCGCTGCAACCTGACAGCTGTGGCCCAATTAAAACCAACAGTTCACAGGTGTTCCTGGTAATGACTCACATACAAAAAGCTCCACTCCCTTTAGGGCTCTTTAAAAAAAATTTAGAGCTCTTTAAATTTTATTCACCCACAACATCAAACCCAGGGAGGAAGTAATAAAAGCGGATGGGGCAGGAGGGGCGCTGCACACACGTGTGTGCACACACTTGCTCACGCATAGACATGTGCACTGTACACGCACCAGTAATTGGCACACCCATTCACACCCGTTGGCCACTCCAACACACACTGTCACACACACACACACATTCCCAAACATCCACACGCCCAGACACATGCTCAAACACACAAACACATTCGAGCGCATGCCATCCAAATCCACACCCACCGCCACATAAGCCTCAGGGTGACCACACACCTAGCACAGCCCCATATACCCCGACTGCATCGGCTTTCTACTGCTACATCGCAGAGTACCACAAACTTCATGGCTTCCAATCACACCTATTTCTCATCTCACGGTTTTTGCGGGTCGGGAGTCTGAGTGTGGCTAAGCTGAGTCCTCTCCCCAGGGGTCATGTTGGCTGCAGTCGAGGAAATGGGTGGGCTGCATTTAATCTGGAGGCTCCACTGGGGAAATCTTCCCTTCCCAACTCACTCAGGCTGTTGGAGAATTGATGTCTTTGTGGTTGCATGGCTCACAGCCACATTGTTTTGTTGGCTGTTGGCTGAAAACCACCTGAATTTCCTGACCCCTTGGGCTTCTTCAATGTGGCCAGTAGCTTCTCCAGCCAGGAGAATTTCTCTAGCACATGCCAGCAAGACAGTGTCGTGTATATACATGTATGTGTGTGTACATAGGTATGTAGATATGTGTGTGTGCATGTGTGTGTGGTAGCCTAGTCACCTTTACCATATTCTCTTGGTTAGAAGTCAGAGGTCCACACACACTCAAAGGCAGAGATTATACAGGTGTGAATGCCAGTGCCACCCTTGGTCTGTCTGCAACAGCAGCTCCCGTGCTTGGATCACACCTCGGATGCACACACTTGAAGATCATGTGCCACAGCAGCTCATGTGCCAACCCTTTCACCAGCCCCGGTCCACACACTCAGCAGTCTTTGGGCCACCCTTGAAGGTTCCACGGAGCCTCCACAGACAGGGAAGCCCCTGACAGTAAAAATACCTCGTGGGCTAGACGCCCCCCAAAACCAAGCCAAGCCACTGCCTCAAGCCCTCTGCCCCTGTCACCACCACTTGCAGCCTTTTCTGACTTCCACCTCCAGGTCCTCTCCCAGGGTCTGCCCCATCCTCACCTCTCCTCTGCCTTCTGCTCACAGTCCCGGCATCCACGTGGGCTTTGTCCCTCAACTCCACCCCTGGTCCTAGACTGAATCTGATGTCCACTCCCACTCCCAGCCCTGGCCCCACAGAGTCCCTGCTGGGTCCCATCACAGCCTGGACCCAACCTAGTGGGACTGGCTCTTCCTGTTAAAGTAAAATTCATAACACTGAGTAAATTTTCAGCACTGGCACCATCCCCCGTAGCTTCAGCACAGATCTGGTTTTTTGTGTCTTTGACAAGTTTATTCCATTATTAAAAATGTTGATGAACAATGCAGGGTCAGCCGGGCATGGTGGCTCATGCCTGTAATCTCAGCATGCACTTTGGGAGGCCAAGGCAGGAGGATCCCTTGAGCCCAGGAGTTGAAGACCAGCCAGAGAAACATATTGAAACTCTGTCTCTACAAAAAAAAAAAAAAAAAAAAAAAAAAATATATATATATATATATATATATATATATATATATATGGCTGGATGTGGTGGTTTGTGCTTGTAGTCCCAGCTACTGGGGGTGGGAGGGAGTCTTGAGATGGGAGGATTGATAGACCCCGGAGGTTGAGGCTGCAGTGAGCTGAGATGGTACCACTGCATTCCAGCCTGAACAACAGGCCAAGATCTTGTCTCAAAACAAAAACAAAAACAAAAAAACAATGCTCATCTCATGGGAGGATACGGCAGAGGTTTTGGAGCCCCGGGAACCTGAGTGTCTTTGGGCAAGTCATTTCTCTAGGAAGCAGTCCCCTTGTTGATAAGATGTGAATAAGAATTATGCCTAATCAGTATCAATAAAACTAAACATACACCTTCCTGTGACTTGACAGCTTCACTTCTAAGTATCACCACAGAAATGCACAGATGTGTCCATCAAAGCACAGCTCTAGAATGTTCATGGCAGGACTATTCATAACAGTCCCAAACTGAATGCCAAACACATGTCCTTCCGAACAGAATGGATACACACATTGTGGAACATTCACTCCATCCAGCAACAAAGAATGGATTTCCCATGTGGGACAACATGGGTGATCTCACCATGCTGAGGGTAAGAGGCCTTATATGAAACAGAACACACACTGTGATTCCATTCAGAGGGCGTTCAAAATAGGCAAAGCCAGGCCATGGTGTTAGAAGTCAGGGTGGTAAGCCACGCACAGTGACTCATGCCTGTAATCCCAGCACTTCAGGAGGCTGAGGTGGGCAGACTGCTAGAGCCCAGGGACTCAAGGCCAGCCTAGGCAAAATGGTGAAACATCCATCTCTGCCAAAAAATAAAAAAATAAATAGCCAGGCCTGGTGGCACACCTGTTGTCCCAGCTAATTAGGAGGCTGAGATGGGAGGATCCCTTGAGCCTGGGAGGCTGAGGCTGCAGTGAGCTATGATCACACTACTATATTCCAGGCTGGGTGACAAAATGAGACCCTGTCTTTAAAAAAAAAAAAAAAAAGTTGGCTGGGCACAGTGGCTCCCACTTAGCACTTTGGGAGGCCGAGGCAGGCGGATTTCCTGAGCTCAGGAGTTCAAGACCAGCCTGGAGAACACGGTGAAATCCTGTTTCTACTAAAATACAAAAAATTAGCCAGATGTGGGGGTGTGCATCTGTAGTCCCAGCTACTTGGGAGACTGAGACAGGAGAATTGCTTGAATCCGGGAGGTGAAGGTTGCAGTGAGCCGAGATCGCGCCACTGCACTCCATGACAGAGTGAGACTCTGTCTCAAAAAAAAAAAAAAAATAAGTCAGGGTAGCAGCCACTCTTGGGGAGATGGTGACTGGGAAGGGGACACAGGGGTGCAAGTTATAGAATGTGTTCAATTAGAGAAAAGTCACTGAGCTGTGCACCTAGGATTTGTGCACTTTTCTGGGTTTTACTTCAATAATAAAAGTTATTACTTTTATTATTGAGTTATTACTTCAATAATTCAAAAAAAATTCCAAAATAACAAAAGAATTTTGTTTTTTTAATTATTGAAGTAACAACTCCTACCTGATTTGCACCTGGTATTTCATAGCCACTCCGTCAAGCCTAGCTTTTTTCTTCTCCTTTCTGAAGAACGTTCTGCTTCAAGAGGGGGCAGGAAGGAAACCAGAAGGCTCCGTCTTGTGCTGGCATCGCCTCGCACCAAGCAGGGGTCTCCAGGTTGTCTCTCCCCGCAGACACACCACGAAGCATCTTTGCTTTGGCTCTAAACATTTTTCACAAGCTTTGCCTTTTCCCCAGCCGTTAAACCTTCAAACCCTCATTCCGACCCTCCCCTGCTCCTCGGGAATCCTTCCTAATTATGCTCCTCCATCCTACGAAAGCTCCGGGCATTCATAGTCTCCGGATGTCCCTTCCGTCCTCGTCAGTCCCTCACAGTTGGATTGTCAGAATTTCCTCTCTGAGACTTTGCTCTCCCCTGCATTCTGCAACTTCACCGTCAGCCTCTGCTTTCCTGTGGATTCTCTGACATCAACTCTCCCAAGAAATGTGAGAGCAGGCAGACCCAGACGCTGCCAGAGATGAAGGGACATCTAGGCACCTGTGTAGCAGTGGGCTCACCAGGCGTCAGGGGATAAAACCAGTAATGACTTTGGAGCTGACCAGCAGGCCTGATACCAGGACTCACACATTTGAATTAAAAATGGATGAGGCGGCCGGGCGCGGTGGCTCAAGCCTGTAATCCCAGCACTTTGGAAGGCCGAGGCGGGTGGATCACGAGGTCGAGAGATCAAGACCATCCTGGTCAACATGGTGAAACCCCGTCTCTACTAAAAATACAAAAAATTAGCTGGGCATGGTGGCACGTGCCTGTAATCCTAGCTACTCAGGAGGCTGAGGCAGGAGAATTGCCTGAACCCAGGAGGCGGAGGTTGCGGTGAGCCGAGATCGCGCCATTGCACTCCAGCCTGGGTAACAAGAGCAAAACTCCGTCTAAAAAAAAAAAAAAAAAAAAAAGGATGAGGCCAGGCACAGTGGCTCATGCCTGTAGTCCCAGTACTTTCAGAGGCTGAAGTGGGTGAGTAACCTGAGGTCATGAGTTCAAGACCAGCCTGGCCAACATGCGGAAACCCTGTCACTACTAAAAATACAAAAATTAGCCCGGTGTGTTGGTGGGTACCCGTAATCCCAGCTACTCAGGAGACTGCGGCAAGAGAATCGCTGGAACCCAGGAGGTGGAGATGGCAGTGAGTGGGGACTGTACTACTGCACCTCAGCCTGGGCCACAGACCGAGACTCCATCTCAAAAAAGAAAGAAAGAAAAAAAAGGAGATGAAAGCTGTTCAAGTTCCACCTGGTGGAAGAAGAGACTTACAGTCCCTTGACTCTGGGGCCAGATGACAGTGACAACAGGAGCAAAGCTGGGATCAGTTGATGTGGAACAGGGGTCAGCAAATTTTTCTCTATAAAAGACCAGATGGTAAATATTTTGGGCTTTGCTAACAAAACAACCTTTACACGAACAGGTGGGGTTGTGCTCTAATAAAACTACCGTGTCATTATTGACAAGACAGGCTTGGTTTGCCGGCCCCCGACACGGAGCTAGCCCAGGCTTTGAGACACCCCTTGAGTCTCTTGGTGCCACGTAAACAGCAGGCCCAGAATACTTTTGTGATATTAACAAAATCATAGCACCTGCTTCCTCCTGGCAGTGAGAATTCATCTCAGACTCTCTTCCCCATTCAGCCACCCTAGCAATGAAGGGATTCAGGTGGACTCTAAATCTGAACGGTTGGCCTTCTCCAGGGGTCATTCGCATCACCATACAGAGTAATGAGTCCAAAATAACAAATGGGACCCACACCACCAAGACCACAGATGGAACCGGCATGGCCTCCTCCCATCTCACGTCCGTCATTTCCCTGCATCCCTTGCTTCTCCTGCAGCTTCATGACCCTAATGCAGGTCCTCATCACTCCTTTCCTGGACAACCACAGTGCCCACCACTGGTTCTCCCTGTCACCTCCATTCTTCCTCTACCTCACTACTGGAATAATCTCCCCTAAATCCAGTCATGCCATGCCTCCAAAACCTTCCTTGGCTCCCCATGGCCTGTTTGTAAAACCCATACTCCTTGGATTACTACTTAGCTGCCAGTCTCCTCCCATTTCTGAGACTCCTGTCCTCCTAGAAACGTCTCCTTAATTTCCTCTTCCAACACACACACACACACACACACACACACACACACACACACATACTCGCACTCATCATTCCATCCAAGATGGTGGCCTGAGCAACCTTGATGGTCAACACAACCCCACTCTGAGCCACAGTTGGTTGGCCCAAGGCTGGACAAGGACTCAAGCCAGATCAGTCAGAGGCGTTCCCTGGAGCTTTGGATCTGGCACTGAAATGAGAGACTAGGCTCTCTGGATAGCTGGCTCTTAGGACATGCAAACTTGAGTGGCCTTGTTGGCTGTGTTCTACCATGTGGACCCAGGAGAAGAAAAAGCCAGGTATCAGAGGGGAAGTGGGAGCCTGGAGAGAGGCAGAGCATGGGCTAGAGTCTGCGAGCTCCAGCACCAGGCTTGTCCTCAGTGAGCCAGCTGCATTCTTTGCCTCACCTCCACTTGGACTGGAGCTTCCCAGAGGTGGCTCCTATGACTTCTGGTAGCAGCCAGGGGTGAGATGTCCAGTGTTTAACAGTTGAGTCTGTAGCCCTGACAATCAGTGTCACTGGCCCTGGGTAAGGTCCCAAAGGTCTCCTCGTGCTCAGGTCATTAACCTTTTAGTCGGTGAATAGAGAGGTCCAAACATCACAGGGGAAGGCCCCGGTGGCCTGGTATCAGGGGTGGCAGTAGTGAACTCTCCAGGGACTTAGGCCAGCAACTTATGTACCAACTGAACTGAAGTGTTGTATATCTTAAGAAGACGCCAGTTGAAATGAGCCCTGATTGCCAGCAGAACTGACCTACACGACCCAGGCCGTCACACTCTGGCTCCTCCTGCAGTGGTCCACCTGGGCTGCTGTAACAGAATACCATAGGCTTGGGAGCTTAACCTACAGAACTTAATTTTCTCATTGCTCTAAACATTTTTCACAAGCTTTGCCTGTGTACCTGATTTGCACCTGGTACATCAGCTCTGGAGGCTGGGAACTCCAAGATCAGAGTGACAGTCAATTTGGTTCCTGGTGAGGGCTCTCTTCCCGGCTTACAGACAGCCTTCTTCTTGCTGTGTTCTCACATGGTATATATATAGAGAGAGAGACTTTTAATAAGGGCATTAATCCCATCATGAGGGCCCCACCCTCATGACCTCATCAAACCCTAATATCTTCCAAAATCTTCATCTCCAAATATCATCATATTGGGGATTAGAACTTCTACATATGAATTTCAGAGGACACGAACATTCAGTCCATAGTACCACCTACATTCAACATTGACTCAAACATCTAGGAGTACCAATTCTGTGCCAGGTGCTGGGGCATCAGTGATGTTGAAGATGGCACTGGTCTCTGCCTTCTGCATCCTTCATGCAGCTGTGCTGGTCTGGTCACCATTCTCTCAGTATGCCCCCCAAGTGAGGCCATTCCCTCTGGGATATCCTTTCCTTCTCTGACCAGTTAAAGTCACCAGGCCCCAAATGGCTCACACCTGTAATCCCAGCATTTTCGGACGTTGAAGTGGGTGGGTGGATCACTTGAGGACAGGAGTTCCAGACCAGCCTGGCCAACATGGTGAAATTTGGTCTCTACTAAAAATATCAAATACTAGCAGGGCATGGTGGTGGGCACCTGTAATCCCAGCTACTTGGGAGGCTGAGGCAGGAGAATCACTTGAACCATGGAGGCAGAGGTTGCAGTGAATTGAGATTGCACCATTGCACTCCATTCTGGGTGACAGAGAGTGTGTCTCAAAAAACAAAACAAAGCCAGGTGTGGTGGCTCACGCCTGTAATCCCAGCACTTTGGGAGGCTGAGGTGGGCTGATCACCTGAGGTCAGGAGTTTGAGGCCAGCCTGACCAACAAGGTGAAACCCCGTCTCTACTAAAAATATGAAATTAGCCAGGCATAGTGGCACATGCCTGTAATCCCAGCTACTCAGGAGTCTGAGGCAGGAGAATCACTTGAACCCAGGAGGCAGAGGTTGCTATGAACCAAGATGATGGTGCCATTGCACTCCAGCCTGGGTAACAAGAGCGAAATTCCATCTCAAAAACAAAACAAAACAACAACAAAAAGTCAACAGGCCATAAAACTTGTCCTCTCGTCAGAAACCTCAGACCCCCCAGTCCATGTGGACCCTCCCTCTGCCACTTTTATTCCTACCGCCACACCCAGATCTTGCTCTCCCAAGATCTACCATGCACCCACACAATTGTACCTTCAAGAGATCTGTGTGTCTGCCTCCCTGACTGAGCGCTGCACATAGTAGGGGTTTTACCTGCCCTTCTCATGCATTGCTGGTGACCCAGTTGTATTCTGCAGGTATGCTTTTGTGATGGCAGTGTGGTGAGCAGAAGGGACAAATAGAATGAGTGGTAATCCTACAAGGCAAAGCTGATTGCATCTCTCCCCCTTTAAACTTTTCACTACTTTCCCCATCCATTTACCCTGGGATAAAGGTCAAGGTCAAGCGCCATAACCTTAAGGATCAGTCAGTTGTTTTCTGACCTGTGCCCTTCCCACAGCTCCAGCTTTACCTGGAAACTCCAGCTACCCTGAATTACTAGCCCTGGCTCCCATCCCTTGCCTCTGAGCCTTTGCATATGCTATCCCTTCTGCCAGCATCCTCTCCCCAGCACCCTCCCCTTTCTTCAGGCTAACACTCAGCTTCCTCCAGGAAGTCGGTCCTGACACCCTCCCACCTGCACCCCCAAAGGCCAATCCATAGGGCCATGCACTTCTCCTGTCAAACACTGATCATTGTCATCATCTGTTAAACTGTCTGTAGTCCTCATAAGGTCTATATAGGCAGCAACTGCCTCTGATCAGACTAACTTGGTACCCGCAGGACCTACTAGAGTGCCTAGAACCTCATTATTCAAAATGCAGCCTGTGGACCACCAGCCCTAGCAGCATCACAGGCGGTGCCATTAGAAATGCAGCCTCTGGGCAGGGCATGGTGGCTCATGCCTGTAATCCCAGCATGACTTTGGGAAGCCGAGGCAGGCAGATCACCTGAGCTTGGGAGTTCGAGACCAGCCTGACCAACATGGCGAAACCCTGTCTTTACTAAAACTACAAAATTAGCCGAGCATGGTAGGGTGCCTATGATCTCAGATACTCAGGAGGCTGAGGCAGGATAATTACTTGAACCCAGGAGACAGAGGTTGCAGTGAGCCGAGATGGCACCATTGCACTCCAGCCTGGGCAACAAGAGTGAAACTTTGTCTCAGAAAACAAGAAAGAAAGAAAGAAATGCAGCTCCTAGCAACCAGGCACCCCCTCCTATCTACTCTGCTATAATCTGTTGTGTTGTGTGTGTGTGTTTTTTTTTTTAAACAAATCCCAGGGGACTTGTGTACACATAAATCTGAGAAGCACTTATCTAGGTCAGTGGTTCTCAAACTTGTTTGAACATTGAAATCACCTGGGGAATTTTTAGAACTACTGATGCCTGGGTCCCACCCCCAAAGATTCTGATGCATTTGACCTGGGGAAGGGCCTGCATGTCTGGATTATTTTAAAGCTCTCCATGCCATCCTAATGCATGGGACCACTAGGGACCACTAGTCTAGTGCTTGGTAAATAAATACCCATTGAGTAAATGAGACTATATGTCTTGAGAATTTCATATAATCCGAACAACCATCCTGTGAGTGTGAACTAATATCATTCCCATTTCACAGATGGGGGAAGGTAAGGCTCAAACGGAGGAAGAATTGCAGAAAGTAAGTGGCAGAGTTCAAAGCCTGTGTCCTTTGTCCTGCTCTGAGCTGCCTCCCTGGACAAGGACAGAGTCCTCAGGAGCGAGACTCAGCTCCATCCTGGCTCCTCCTCCCTGAACAGGCAGAAGCCCCTGTAGGCGCCTGGGAAAACAAGCCCCTTGGGGCACCGGGAGGCAAAACACACATAAATAAAACTTGAACCCCAGTGCCCGCTGTGAAGATTAGGCATATATTTATAAAAATCACCAGAGCTACCGTTCCTCGGTTTCATGTTTCATTTACGGCGAACACAAATAGCTTTAGCACGAATATCTGGAATCAAAACAGAGCCGCAGGTTCCGGAGCATCTGTGCCATAGGAGGTGCAGCGTGCACTGGGATAATTTTAGCCGAATGTGTTATAAACAAGATCTGCAGAAACGCGCGGCGGGCTGAGTTTTGAAAACTTAGGATTCTAAATGTATAAATTGTTTGGAACATTTAACATCTAGTCATTAAGCAGTCACCCCCTTGCCCTCCGTTTTCAGTGAGAAGCTTGCAACACAGCAGACTCCAGCTGACACCCCCTTCCCAAGTATTAAATAGGGACCACTAGGCTGTGATACACACACACGCACACGCACACACACATGCAGGCACACACCAGCTGGTCCAGATCGTTCCTTGGAAGGCAGGAGCAGCACCGAGGCAAAACATCCGTTCACCGCTGTGCTGCAAAGAACGTTTCTTGGGAACTGAGGCCTTTTTTTTCCTATCAAATTTTTTAAGCCAGTCTTACACCTCAGGTTCCAAACACCCCCGAGAATGGAGAGAGGGGGTAGAAAGGCAGCGAGGGAAGAAGGGAGGCGCTGGGATGCTTATATATTATCATGTAATCTGTACCAAAACCTACATGGGTAGAGATCGCGTCCCCTTTTCGCAGGGGATAAAATTGAGGCTGAAAAAAGTGACATGCTCAAATCAAAGAGCTGTCAGAAGGCACGGATGAGGCCAGGCACAGAGGCTCACACCTATAATCCCAGCACTTTGGGAGGCCGAGGCAGGTGGATTACTTGAGTCCAGGAGTTCGAAACCAGCCTGGTCAAAATGATGAAACCCCATTTCTACTAAAAACACAAAAATAAGCTGGACATGGTGCTGCACACCTGTAATCCCAGTGACTCGGGAGGCTGAGGCATGAGAATCACTTGAACCTGGGAGGCGGAGGCTGCAGTGAGCCAAGATCAGGCCATTGCACCGTTCCAGCCTGGGCAACAGAGAGACTGTCTCAAAAAAAAAAAAAAAAAAAAAAAAAAAAAAAAAAAAAAAAAAACCAGCAAGATGAGATTTCAACAGAAGGCGAAATTGATATGGTTGACAGGGCATCTTGATACTCTCCTGATTTGTTTCTTTTGGGATACCTAGAGTCCTTCTTTTTCCTGTTACATAATATCTTTGGAGTCATAGCATTTTATGTACCTAGTGACAACTCAAATAGTACACAAAAGGTTGTGATCAAAACACATTGTTCTCATCCCGCTCCACCCTATGCCCATCCAACCTGGAAAAAGCAACTTAAGAAAGGAAAAAGCCAGGCACAGGGGCTCACATCTGTAATCCCAGCACTTTGGGAGACTGAGGCAGGAGGGTCGCTTGAGCCCAGGAGTTGAAGACCAGCCTGGGCAACACGGTGAAACCCTGTATCTACAAATAAATAACAAATAAATAAATACAAAAATTAGCTGGGCATGGTGGTGTGTCCACTTGTGGTCCCAGCTTCTTGGGAGGCTGTGCAAGGAGGATCACCTGAGCCTGGGGAGACAGAGGCTGCAATGACCCATGATCACACCACTGCACTCCAGACTGGGTGACAGAGTGGGAACTTTTCTCAAAAACAAGAAAAAAAATGTTGTTTGCCTCTCTAACTCTCTGGTGGGTAACTATAGTGCTAGTTAATTCGCTGTTCTATTTCTTGGTTTATCATCTCTGTATCATATCAACTCCATGATCTGAAAAATGGGAATATAGCTCAGTCTACCTTTCTTCTTTTCCTCCCAATGTTTGAAGCATACAATTATTTTTATTTGTTTATTTATTCATTTTTTGAGACAGGATCTCACTGTTGCTCAGGGTGGAGTGCAGGTGGCATGATCTCGGTTCCCCGCAGCCTCGACCTCCTGGGGTCAAGCAGTCCTCCCACCTCAGCCACTGGGATAAATAATTAGTTTTAAATATTTGTTACTTTCAAAATTTTAAGTGATAGATAAATGATTTACTTAAACTATTGTTTCTTGTTCACAACTCCTCAAACCCAGGAGGTGGAAGTTGCCGTGAGCCGAGATCACACTATTGCGTTCTGGCATGGGCAACAAAAGCAAAACTCCCATCTCAAAAAAAAAAAAAAAAAAAGTCTTGACTCCCCATTTTGAAAGTGAGGATTTTTGCACCCTTACCCTTTGGTCTTTCTGTCAGCTGCATTTATTTTACATCATGCATGTCACTAGTATTTGCATTCTGATTATCAGCCACAACCAACATCTCTGTGCTTTGTCCATAGTTTGACACCAAAAGTTTATGTTATTATGACTGTCTAAATATTACCATTGCTGGTTCAAGTAA